>NC_090024.1:97413913-97721770 GCF_037176765.1 Anolis sagrei
AAACCGGTCTCCTAGGGTAAATTGGTGTAACCAGGTTGGCGGGCCCTCCGGATTGAAGGTGGTGCTGCTGAACCCCAGATCTGTCAAAGGAAAAACGACCTTTATCCAGGACTTAATCCTGGATGAGCGGGCAGATCTGGCGTGCATCACGGAGACCTGGCTGGATGAAGCTGGAGGAGTAAATCTGACCCAGCTTTGTCCTCCAGGTTTCTCCGTGCAGCACCAACCGAGATCCGGAGGTCGGGGGGGCGGGGTCGCAGTGGTCTATAGAGATTCCATCCATCTGACCAGGTGCCCCATCCCGCAGACCACAAATTTTGAATGCGTCTACCTGAGGGTGGGTGACCGGGACAGAATAGGGATTCTGCTAGTGTACCGTCCACCTCGCTGCACTACAGTCTCCCTACCTGAGCTAGCGGGGGTGGTCTCGAGCATGGTGTTGGAGTCTCAACAGCTTCTTGTGCTGGGAGACTTCAATATCCATGCCGAGGCGACCCTTACAGGTGCGGCTCAGGACTTCATGTCTGCCATGGCAACCATGGGGCTGTCCCAACAAATATCTGGCCCCACTCACTGTGCTGGACACACATTGGACTTGGTTTTCTGCCAGGGATGGGAACAGGGTGGCGGTGTGGAGGAGTTATCCATCTCTCCGTTGCCATGGACCGACCACTTCCTGATCAGATTTAGGCTCACTGCGCCCCCTAACCTCTGCAAAGGTGGAGGACCCATTAAGATGGTCCACCCCAGGAGGCTGATGGATCCGAATGGATTCCTGACGGCTCTTGGGGATTTTCCCGCCACCTCGGTAGGTGACCATGTCGAGGCCTTGGTCGCTCTCTGGAATGGGGAGATGGCCAGGGCAATTGACATGATCGCTCCGGAGCGTCCCCTCTCAAGTAGCCGAGCTAAACCAGCTCCTTGGTTTACTGAGGAGCTGGCAGTGATGAAGCGAAGGAAGAGGGAACTAGAGAGCGTGTGGCGTTCGGATCCGAGCGAGTCAAATCGAGCACGGTTTGTGTCCTTTCTTAGGGCATATGCCGTGGCAATAAAGGCCGCAAAGAAAACCTTCTTTGCGGCCACTATTGCATCTGCAAAGAACCGTCCGGCGGAGTTGTTTCGGATTGTCAGAGGTCTTTTAACTCCCGCCACCTCAGGCGGGAGCCCTGACAATTCGGTCACGCGCTGTGAAGCATTTGCTCGGTTCTTTGCAGACAAAGTCGCCTTGATCCGTTCTGGGCTGGACGCCGCGTTAAATGCAGTCTCTGAGGATGTAACAAGAGCACCTGCTTGTCCTATTTTGATGGATTCTTTTCAGTTTGTGAAACCCGAGGATGTGGACAAGATACTTGGAGGAATGAGGCCCACCACGTCCATCCTAGACCCCTGCCCATCCTGGCTTCTGAGGGAGGCCAGAGGGGGATTGGCTGAGTGGGTAAAAGTGGTGGTGAATGCCTCCCTTTGGGAAGGCAAGATTCCAGCGAGCCTAAAACAGGCTATTATAAAGCCGCTGTTGAAGAAACCATCACTGGACCCCACTAAATTGGACAACTTTCGGCCTGTTTCCAATCTCCCCTTTTTGGGCAAAGTCATGGAAAGCGTGGTGGCCTCACAACTCCAGGTATTCTTGAGAGACACGGATTATCTGGATTCGGCACAGTCTGGTTTCAGACCGGGACATGGTACCGAGACGGTCTTGGTCGCCTTAGTGGATGATCTGCGCCGGGAGCTAGACAGGGGGAGTGTGTCCCTGTTGGTGCTCCTGGACCTCTCAGCGGCCTTCGATACTGTCGACCATGGTATCCTTCTGGGGCGCCTTGCGGAAATGGGCCTTGGGGGCACTGCTTTGCAGTGGCTCCAGTCATTCCTGGAGGGCCGCACCCAGAAGGTGTTATTGGGGGACTCCTGTTCTACACCACAACCTTTGACTTGTGGGGTTCCACAGGGTTCCATACTGTCCCCCATGCTGTTTAATATCTACATGAAGCCGCTGGGTGAGATCATCCGGAGTTTCGGGGTGCGGTGTCATCTGTACGCAGATGATGTCCAACTCTGTCACTCCTTTCCACCTGCTACTAAGGAGGCTGTCGAGGTCCTGAACCGGTGCCTGGCCGCTGTAACGGTCTGGATGAGGGCGAACAAACTGAAATTAAATCCAGACAAGACAGAGGTACTCCTTTTCAGTCGCAAGGCCGAACGGGGTATAGGGTTACAGCCTGTGCTGGATGGGGTCGCACTCCCCTTGAAGGCGCAGGTTCGCAGCTTGGGTGTGACCCTGGACTCATCGTTGAGCCTGGATCCCCAGGTTTCAGCGGTGACCAGGGGAGCATTTGCACAGCTCAGGCTCGTGCGCCAGCTGCGCCCGTATCTCGGGAATCTGACTTGGCCATTGTGGTACACGCTCTGGTCACATCCCGCCTTGACTACTGCAACGCTCTCTACGTGGGGCTGCCCTTGAAGACGGCCCGGAAGCTTCAGCTGGTTCAGCGCGCGGCAGCCATGTTACTAACTGGAGCGGGATGCAGGGAGCACACAACGCCCTTGTTGTCCCAGCTCCACTGGCTACCGATTTGCTACCGGACCCAATTTAAGGTGCTGGTTTTGGCCTACAAAGCCCTAAACGGCTCCGGCCCAAAATACCTTTCGGACCGCATCTTGGCCTACGAGCCCACGAGGACCTTGAGATCGTCTGGGGAGGCCCTTCTCTCGATCCCGCCTGCCTCACAGGCACGTCTGGCGGGGACGAGAGAGAGGGCCTTCTCGGTGGTGGCCCCCCGACTGTGGAACACTCTCCCTGCAGACATCAGACAGGCGCCCTCCCTTATGTCCTTCCGAAAAAGCCTCAAGACATGGCTGTTCGAGAAGGCATTTAATTAAGTGCTATAATAATGTGGTAAAGATGACTGGAATGGAACAAGGAATATGAGATTGGTTATGATTCCACTATGAGACGAAGCGGATTATTTAGTGTAACTTTGTAATTGTTGTATTGTTAATATGTTGTTTGTAATTGCCTTTTTGTAAACTGCCTTTTTATATGTGTTGTACACCGCCATGAGTCGCCCTAAAGGGCTGAGAATGGCGGTTAACAAATGCATCAAATAAATAAATAAATAAATATTATTTGGCAGTTCCAAGCAGAAATCCAGTTCCAAGCAGAAAAGGTGGATTATCTGTTTTAATAATCTGGATTATATGGCAGTATAGAATGGGCCTGAGCTTACACTGCTTTATAATCCAGTTCAAAGCAGATAATTGGATTCTTATGGCAATGTAAATAGGATCTGGATTGTCCTTTGCTCCAAATGTAAAATGTTTTGGAAAGGTTCTGTGTCTACTGTGATTTTTTTTGTCATGTCAGGAGCATCCTGTTGTGAGATAATTGGCCGTCTGCAAGGACGTTGCCCAGGGGACGCCCGGATGATTTTTGATGTTTTATCATCCTTGTGGGAGGCTTCTCTCATGTCCCTGCATGAGGAGCTGGAGCCGATAGAGGGAGCTCATCCGCCTCTCCCCAGATTCGAACCTGCAACCTGTCGGTCTTCAGTCCTGCTGGCACAGGGCTTTAATCCACTGCGCCACCGGGGGTGATTAATGATGGACATATATAATTATGTGAAGAAATACGATTTTATTACAAAAATCAGACATATGTCGCCTTCCTGAGTGTGAATTTAAGAGATCACTGCAAAGAATGGATGCACTTTCTTTTTAGATTTCTTTTGATTTTAAACTCTTTGTCTGTGTCAATCTCTCCATTTTTTTGTCACTTGCAGGCATATTTGGTTTAATAAGGCTTAAAATATTCTAACCATGTAGAAAATGGCAGACCTGAAAAATAAGAAAGGAAAATCCATGAGTATTTCTCAGTGTGTAATTTGGTCTTTTTATTATTTCTATTAAATATGCATAGTCTGGGGAAGAAATAGCTATACATATTGCATGCTTCATACAGAAAAAAAAGTAGCTCCCTTTTTGCACCTTAGTTTGACAACAAAGCTTATGAAGAATAAAAAACTTATCTAATTGAAAGATGGTCAGGTTTATGTCTTGCAAAAGCAGTAAGTCATAAATGCGTGATCTGGTAATTCACTTCTCATGGATAATTCTTTTTTCTGCCTTCTGATCAGATGGTTGGAAAGTTAATTGATTCTTACACAAAAGGTGAGCTTAACACTTTCACTCTTTTTGAACAACTTTCTTGTTAGAGTTGTATAATTTCTTAAGTAACAAGTAGTGTAAGGATCAAGGCAGCAAGCAGTAAAAATCAAACCATGTGGCTTAGTATTGTGTAATTACACCCAGGGTGAAGTAGCCGTTGGGTAATAAAGGAGCAAAAGGCTACTCCTTGCTGAGGTGTTGGAGTTTTATTGAGGTGTAGGAGGGTTGGAGTATACTGAAGGTTGGAATTCTGAGATGCTTGTGTCTTGAGGAGATTGAAGATTGGAGTATCAAGAAGAATTGGACTACAAAACCAGCCTGCTGTAAGTAAGAAGTCTCCAGTTATCTGGAAGTATCAGGAAAAGAAGGCTTGAGAAGTATTCCAGTCTTCAACCACTACAAATAGACTCTGTATACTGTATATATATTTGTATAAAGTCTGCTGCAAAAAGGTGTGAGTTTACTCCTTGATCGGAGGAGGAAAGTTTTTGCAGCTGTTTGTGACTACACATATCAATCTTCATCGTGACATTTCTGTGCAGTTGGAAGATTCAGAACAAACACAATAGTGTAGTTCTGATACATTAAAAGTGCATGATTCCTTAGCCTGGGAGAGAAACAAATTTAAAGACTGTAGCTGCTACTAAACTTTTGTTTCAGTAAAATCATTAAAAAAAACTAATTCAGTTTGGAAAACACTAGAGAAGCACTACAGTTTGTTAAACACTCCAGATTGTCACCATCTATGAAGATGAATGCAGGGAATAAGTGTCAGTTTTATTAAAAGACAATGCATCCTGTATCTGATCAATGCTCAATTCTCATGCTGATCCCAGTCTGTCTAGGGATGGACAAAGTTTAAAAAAATTGCATTTTCTCACATTTTTAGAACATTGTCTTTAAAGCACACCCTCAAATATGAATTCCTTGGCCGAATTAAATAGACAGACCTATTTCCATTATGAGGGGCAGCGAGCTTTGTCTGCTTGCCATGTGGCTTTGAAAGAGGAAGAATCTCTTTGGAGAGAAAAAAGTCAGGACCATCATTTCACCTGAAGCCACAGCCCTGAGTCTATAAGATGAGATGCGTTTTGTGGAGGTCTTTCATACATAGCATTACCATGCATTAAAGTTCACTTGCTGGCAAATGCCACAAATCTCAGTTCAGTACTACAAGTATGATTGAATAAAAATTAATTAAAACTCAGACTCTGAGAATGATACATTCAGAGTTTTATGCTCAGAAAGACTTATCTGTCAGTTTTCCTTTCATGTATGAACCTTTCCCACCCTCATGCCGTTAGGGCGGGAGAGAAGTTTGCCTCCTCCCCCGAGGAGAGAACATTTTTGAGTTCCGATGGAACTCTGACTGGCCTGCCTCCTTTCTTGATTCTAGAGCCAAGTGTCGACCCACCACTCCCACCCATTAAACAGTATATTAGGGTTGCCGTTAAGGGGCCGGGTAGGATTTTTTCCCCCCTCTTACGCTCTAGGAGGGTTCTTTCGCCTACCCTATACTGTGGCAGGGCAAATTGGGGCAGTGTGTCATTAAATAGGTGATCACAGTAAACAGTTAGGAAAAGCTAAAATTTGGTGTGCGCTTAAGGCACCCCCTTCAGGGCATCCACAAATGTATGGGGAGTGTACAAAAACTTTTCTAGATATAAAAGTAGTCAGTGTCAGAAGCTATTTAAAAGTTTTGATCCTTTTCTGTATAATTAGTGTACTGTAAAAGATTTAACTTTTATTTATAAATTAAACTGGCAGTAGATGGCTAGGAAAGAAATTTCAAATCAGCACTGTATGGGGCAAAAATGTAGCATCATTTATATCACTGGTATATATTCACTAAGGCCCCATTTACATTGCTATATAACATTCAGATTGTCTGCTTTGAATTGGATTATATGGTGAGAGAGACTTGCATAATCCATTTCAAAGCAAATAATCTGGATTATTTTTTATAATCTAGATTATATGACAACGTAGATCCAACCCAAGACATTTAAATGGCTAAGAATGAGTTTCAATATGGGTGACAGTTAACAGTTTATGCTTTTATGCTACAAGAAAATGCTTTCGGCTTGCTTAGTGTTTTTTATCTTCATTGATCCCTTCCTCATCTAAATTATTTGTATATTCCTTGGTCAGTTTACGATCTATAGAACACTGAAGAGAATTTTCCTTTGTGTTCTTTTAACTTTCTCCAATCTTTGCTTGGATCTTACAATCTTATTTCACTATGAGAAGAATTTTTCCCCACATTTCAGAGAACTTAGCCAATACTAATATCTTTCAGAATTGGAAAACAACTTGCATTGCAGTGAATTTCAGTGATGAGTTGAACCCTCCTGACATGGCTGTCCAGTTTTGTTAGAGTTTTTCCTCCTTCCTTATTATTCCTGAGGTGTTTGACTTGCATACCTGGCACATGCAAATTTCTCTTTAGAATGAAATTCACGTATCCTACCTTGGAAGGCAAGATATTTGGTTGGTAGCAAGTGAAAAGTACTGTTTCATTCCAATTCAGGATCTTGCAATTATCCTATAGTTTTTTCTCCCTTTAGGACATCACTACAGCCTTTCATCCATGTGTGTATGTCTGTATCTCAAAAATATCTAGCAGATTTCCTGGCTGTTAGGATTGATAATTAAATCAGTACTATTAGGCTTGAATAACATTCTGGGTAAGAAATGTTTTACAAATTCAGTAAATAAATAAACATGCCTTGGACTACAAGAAGATAATGATGCTGGGGGAAATGGAAGGGAAAAGGAACAAGTGACTGGCTTGATCTTGAAGGGGCTGGGGTGGCGAAGGCAGACAGGGAGCTCTGGAGTTGACTGGCCCATGAGTTCACAAAGAGTTGGAAGCAACTGAATGAATAAACAACAACAAAAATAAATAATACATTTTTAAAAGGGTCATTAGTGCTATCACTCCAAACAGTCTCACTTTGTTTTTTGAAGGTCATAATTCCATTGAGTTATAGAAAATTGGTGGTCAATGAAACAAACTCAACAACAATTATTGTAGCGGAGTAGATCCCAAAACTATGTACAGTGGAATATTAGTGAGGGTTCTTCATTGCCATAGTGAGGATGGCCCCCAAGAAAGTCATATTGTGTATTTCCCATTCCTATTGGGAATCAGCCTGTGTTTGTGTTCCAGGATTATTTATTTATTTATTTACTTTATTTCTATACCGCTTTTCTCAGCCCTCAGGCGACTCAAAGCGGTGAACAACATCAGTACAAAATATCACAAAATAAGTATAGAGCAATTAAAAACAATTATCACATGAATCATTAACATCAGTATAACAATCATTAGCGCCTCAACAGTAAAATCAGAATCCAGTCTCATAATCCATTTTTCCGTATTCCTATGTTCAATTACACTGTTTAATCAAATGCTTGTTCGAACAGCCAGGTCTTCACTTTCCTCTGAAACGCCAGCAGGGAGGGGGCCAATCTGATATATTCAGGCAGGGCGTTCCACAGCCGAGGGGTCACCACTGAGAAGGCCCTGTCTCTCATCCCCGCCAAGCGTGCCTGTGATGCAGGCGAGACTGAGAGCAGGGCCTCCCCAGATGATCTTAGTGTCCTAGTCGGTTCATAGGAGGAGATGCGTTCCGAGAGGTAAATAGGGCCAGAACTGTTTAGGGCTTTATAGGCTAAAGTCAGCACTTTGAATTGTGCCTGGAAGCAAACTGGTAGCCAGTGGAGCTGGCGCAACAGAGGAGTAGTATGCTCCCTGAGTACCGCTCCTGTTAGCAACCTGGCTGCCGAGCACTGGACCATTTGAAGCTTCCGAGCAGTCTTCAAAGGCAACCCCACGTAGAGAGTTTTGCAGTAGTCTATGTGGGATGTAACCAGAGCATGGACTACCGTGGCCAAGTCAGACTTCCCAAGGTACGGGCGCAGCTGGCGCACAAGTTTTAACTGTGTGAATGCTCCCCTGGTCACCGCTGAAACCTGGAGTTCCAGGCTCAGCGATGAGTCCAAGATCACACCCAAGCTGCGATCATGATCATGATGCTTCTGATGTGGGCAATTCTGTGAGAAATGATGAGGGAAATTATGGAATGATGGTGCCGAGGTGCAAGATGGAGATGGTTTGGTCAATGATTTTCTTGCAGACAATGACAGAGATGCCCCAGTGCCAATTTTTTATGAGAATATTTCTTCTGGGCATAGGGATGGTGGTTTATTCCCTCTCTGTTTGAGCCCTCAAGATTTGGGTTTGGAAAACAATCTGACACCTGGAAATTTTAATGAGCAGCCAGAAAGGGAGTTGAAAAACAGGTGGCTGGAGTTTAGCCAGAACCGACAACAAACTCAAGGTTTATGTCACTCTGAAAGGCTTCATCAGATAAGAGCCAAGGGTGGGGGAAAATGAAACCAGTTTCTGGGTTTTGGGATATAAGGTTTGCTTCAAGAGAAAACCTGTTAGATCAGGCATAGTTTGGAAATCAAGTTCATGTGCCATGGAAATCCCGTTTAAGGGGTCTTGTTCTTGTGGATACTTCTAGCCTTTTGGTGTTGATTAGCAGCCTTTGGATTGTCTTTGCATCCTGTTGATTCCTATCTGGATAAATACTGCCTTGGATTGCTTTTATATCTTTTGTGGACATTGCTTTGAGTTACTGCATTTTACTGACCTTTTAAGTTTTGGAACTTCCCTATTTTCTTACAAGCATTTCTTTCTTCTGACTATTTTACTAAGCTCCAATAAAAAAGATTTGTTTCTTCACTCAACGTGTGGTGTGTGTTAAAATCAAAGGGCTTTTTCCTAGGCCTGGGTAACAACGGAAAAAATTGTTTCTAAAATCGATTTGTATTTGGGGTTTTTTTTTGTTTCGATATTTAAAATAATTACAAAATTTTCCCTTTAAAAAGTTCGGTATTTACGAAATTTCGTTAATATTTACAAAACGTTTTGTAAAGATGGCGCCCTTTTTTTTTTCAATATTTTTTCAATATTTTTTTAATTTAAATATTAATTTTTAATCTGGGATAAACTGAACACCTGGGATCAGATCCTGGGATATAAGTTCTGCCTGGAAGGGCCCTGTGATAATCCAATCAACTCTGGGTTTTTTTTTTTTGTTTTTGTACATCCCCCTGCCATTGGTATTCTGGATCATGTAGTTGTGCAGATTGCCCTAAACCTCCCTCTCCACTGCCATATACTCACGGGGAGTGGGTGGCTGGGAGTGGAGTGAGGAGGTCGGCGGGAGAGGACGCCCCCGGCTGCTCTTGCCCCGCCCCCATGGATGCCCCTTCCTGCCGCCGCTGCCCAGTCACTCCGAGCTTGAGATGGAGCCGGGGGCAGGGACAGCTCAGCTGGCCACCACCCCACCAGTCTCCCTGATAACCGGGCCTGCCGCTCCTCCTCCTCTTCCTCCCCCCTCACCCTCGGCATCTCCGAGTGGCGCGGCCTGAGGAGGAGGAGGAAGAGAAAGGGTCGGAGGATTGGGGGGGGAGGAACGGAAGGCCCCATGACCAGGGAGACTGGCGGGGTGGTGGCCAGCTGAGCTGTCCCCACCCCTGGCTCCCTGTCAAGCCTGGAGTGACAGGGCGCGCCGGCAGTGGAAGGGGCCATCCACAGGGGCGGGGCAAGAGCAGCCAGGGCAAGAGCAGCAGGCTGCGCCGCTCAGTGGGGGCGGGGAGGAAGAGGGACCCTGCTGCTGCTGCTGCTGCTGGAGGCGGAGAAGGAGGAGGATGGGAGGAGGAGGAGGAGCAGGCTTACCAGCAGCAGCAGGGTCCCTCTGGTCTCTGATAGCTTCCCGCGTCCCTCACTCTCGGCGCCCCTGGCAAAATAAAGTGTTCCGCAACGGCTTACTTGCTAGTTGCTTCACGTAATGGTTGAGCCACCCCTGAGCCCGCCTAATCAGAAGAACCCACAGGGCAATCAGCTCTGTGGGTTCTTCTGATTGGCTCCCGGAGCTCCCAGCAAGCATCTAGCCATCTTACGTATTTCCGAAATGGACGGAAATACAAAAATATTTGGCACATGCCATTTCGATATTTAAAAACACTTCTGGGTTTAAAAATAAGTTTTGTAATCATTTTGTAATTGCTAAAATTAACGAATATTTAACGAATTACAAAATTAATGAACGAAACCGCCCAGGCCTACTTTTTCCTGTCCTGGAATGCAACAATTCAATTACATCATTGGCCGAATGCCCAACAGAATTATTTTGAGAGGTGAGGAACATGTTGGAATCAGCCTCAGAGAGGCCAATAATGCAGCTCTCATTTATCTGTTGTGCTCTGTTTACCAGGTCCTTTGAGGACCAAGTAGTTCATATTTCTTCTGAATAGAATGCTAAAGTTATTATGGACTCTGAGAAAGTGCTCCATGTTTGAAGAAACATTTTCCCCATGTTCACCTTTCTAAGCACTGGAAGGCAGCATTGTATAAGGGTTTTCGACACTGTAATCTAATCATGATGCATCTTCCAGTTTGTGACTTGATTTATACCAATGGTAGCACCAGTCCATCACGAGCTGAAAATGTGGCTTTAAAAAAATAAAAAAAAAATCCAGCCATTTGATCTAACATGAATAGATATTAATTCTTTTAATATGCTTTAATGGGTAAATTCATTTTATGTTTTAATTGTCACACTGATGAACAGGTTTTTATGCTGCTTAAAATATCCCTCATCCATTTAAAAGTGAATTGTGCTCAACTATTTTAAATCAATTTTATCTGTAGGCCACAGTGAGATTCTATATAATTTAACTGACTGACGGCTACCTATCTGTAAGACAAATAAATAATTGTGTGTAGTGAGGGGGGAACTATGCAAGATTTATTTCTATGGGGTAGCATTCCTCAGTCACTTCTGAAAACAGAGTTCTAGACATATACAGCAAGAGAGCTCTCTTGTGGCATGTTCCCTTCTCACTGTAATGCAATGGATTAGACCCTTTCCCGACATCTGCAGTTCATGCTTTGAAAATCTTTTCTATAGCATTCTTTTATTTTCATATTATCTTGGGAGCAATAGTTATCGGTACAATCCTAAAGCCATATAGCCATATCACACTTTCCTCCCCTAGACAGAAGCCTCTGCAACAGATGAAAGCCTGAATCTAATAATGCTGGCATTTATATTGTGTGGCCTATGTGAAAATTTGAACTATGAGAAATGCATAATGTGAAATATAACAGTGACAGAAGGCAGACTGGGATTGCAGGGGCTGTGTGGCTATTTATAACAGATGGCAAGGAATAGAGGTAAGTTGTTCTTAAGAGAGATTTTTAAAAAAATAGGTAGCAGGAATTACTAACAATATGATCATGTACTATTCGTTGGACATGAAAATATAGTAAAAGAAGGAACTCTGGGTCGTTATGACAGATCTATGATAAAATGTAAAACAGAGGGACTTCTGAACGTGACTCCCATCACTAGAAAGAGATTGAAATGTGAGCCTGCAATTTTTCCTTGAGTTCTGTGATCTTCATCTGGCAATCCTTGAATGGGATCATCAAAAAGCATATTTCATGTTGGAGCCATTCACAAAACCTGTTTTCATCTGTCAGGGGAATAACTTCAGGGACTTGTCTTCACATTCCCCTTAAGAGTATATGTACATGTATATGGTCATCCATGAAAACTTTTTCCAACTTTTTTTCTCTTCTCTTTATTGACACTCAAATTACGAACAAAATTTCTCCCTGTTTTTTTTAAACACAATAGAAAGTAAACCAAACAACTTTTACAGGTAAACCTACTGTAAAGTCAGAAAATCCTCCCATTCCCTAAGAATAATGAATCCTTTCTACTCTATATCTATAGACTGTTAATACAACAAGGGGTGCATACACTGTGGAATTGATGAAGTTTGCCTCTGATTTAACTTGGAAGGTACTGGACAAACTGTGATCTTGCACCACAAGATGCAAAGCCAACCTTAAGAAATGGGGCCACAACGTGGAGTCCACAACATTCAAGTGTGAACAGCAAACCACAGACCACCTATTATAATGCACCTATTACAATGGAGAACCTTCTTATAGCAACACCAAAGGCACTCCAAGTGGTCAGCTAGTGGTCAAAGTACATTTAGTATAATCCCGACTTTTTAAAATACACTACAACTGTACCCTAGGTTCGCTTCTAATATGATAAATAAAAAAATTGGCAGGAATCAATGCTATGCAATTGTGAGAGTTGTAGGTTTACAAAACCTTTTGCATTATTTGCAAAAGGGATGTTAAACTGCATTAATTCTAAAATGTAGATGCACCCTTAGGCTTACTCTGCACCGTAGAAATAATGAAGTTTGACAGTATATTAATTGTTATGGCTCAATGTTATGGAATCTTGGGATCTGTAGTTTGGAGGGGCTAAAGAAGGCTAAAAAATTGTAAAACTATAACTTCCATGATTGCATAGCATTGACAGGTTAAAGCAGCATTTCTCAACCTGGGGGTCACAACTCTTGGAGGGGGTGTGTTGTGAGAGAGTGTTAGAGGGTTCGCCAAAGACTATCAGAAAACACGGTATTTTCTGTTGTCATGGGGGTTCTGTGTGGGAAGTTTGGCCCAATTTTATCACTGGTGGGGTTAAGAATGCTTTTTAATTGTAGGTGAAATATAAATCCCAGCCACTATAACTCCCAAATATCAAGGTCAACTTTCTCCAAACCCCACCAAGGTCCACATTTGGGCATACTGAGTATCTGTGCCAAGTTTGGTCCAGATCCATCATTGTTTGAGCCCACAGTGCTCTCTGGATGTAGGTGAACTACAACTCCCAAACTCAAGGTCAGTGTCCACCAAACCCTTCCAGTATTTTTCTGTTCGTCATGGGAGTACTGTGTGTCAAGTTGGTTCAATTCCATCATTGGTGGAGTTCAGAGTGCTCTTTGATTTTAGGTTAACTATAAATCCCAACAGCTACAACTCCCAAATGACAAAATCAATTTCCCCCAACCCCACCAGTATTAAAATGAGGGCATATCGCGTACTTGTGCCAAATTTGGTCCAGTGAATGAAAATGCAGCCTGCATATCAGTTATTTTCATTACGATTTCCAAAAGTAGTAAAATTACACTTATGAAGTAGCAACAAAAATAATTTTATGGTTGGAGGTCACCACAACATCAGGAACTGTATTAAAGGGTCGAGGCATTAAGAAGGTTGAGAACCACTGTGTTAAAGTGTTGTCAAACTCCATTTGACAGTGTTGATATACCCTTTAGAAATAAAGAAAAGCATTTTAAAGCCCCTTTATTTATTTTTAAAATAGTTATTTTTAAAAAGGATTCAAAAAGTAGTTTGTTTTAAAAAAGAAAAGCAATAGAAAATACAAAGAAACAGAAAATATAGTACCAGTAAATTCTGTTTTATCTCTTCCAGTATATATTTTCTGGACATATCAGGTATGTATTTGGCACACAGCCCCATGACACTAATTGCAAGAAATCATGTAAGAAATAAGAGATGAGTCCAGGAATCTTCTTGGATAATATTCTAGAAAATCCATGGGAAATGAATTTCAAGAAGGTGAGAACAGATCTTGTAATCAATAATGGCCTAGATTATTTCATAGCCTTTTTATTGCCTGCCTGCAGTACTTGGATAAATTAAGAGTGTTATAGTGACTGACTCTATTTTCTGTTTATTTGTGCTGGGCTGCACATTCAGATACAGGGTTGCTTATTATCAGGTGTGGGCTTTAAATGAATGTCAGATAGTCAGCTTAGTATGTCTGTAATCCTGCAGACATATACTTAAGAGTAAGCCCTAATGTATCCAATAGGGCTTATTTCTTTGCAGGCTTAAATAGAATCATGCTTAGGGGGAAAACGAGAAATATCCTAAAGCCAAATGTATGGCTTATTCATTTCCTCCAAAACTCTTCATCATAAAGGTAGGTGGGAAGCAGTACCTTTTAATTCACAGCACGATGCTTGCAATGCCCTCACTTTCTCTGCTTGAGGCAACAGAATGTTTCCAAATAAGGATGTAAAGCTACTTTATAACCTGCATGCAGATTTTCCCCCTAGTAAAATAATAGGAGAATAGCTGAGAAGAAGTGTGATAAATTAATGCTGTGCACCTTTTTGATATGTTTCCATAGAAAACGTATAATTTTAGATAATATTGGCTCACCTACAAATCTTGCAAACTGTGTCTCTTAAGAATTAAGTGCTTATCAAATTGATAGTCTACGGAAATGAAGGAGATTAGTTTCACTCAATGTCATATTCTCATGGCACGTGTACTCCTTGTGTAAGCCTTTAGACCTGAATTATGTTGGTTTGTTTCAACTAAAGTTGCAGGAGCCCCCGGTGGTACAATGGGTTAAACCTTTCTGCTGCCAAGACTGAAGACTTGACAGGTCAAAGGTTCGAATCTGGGAAGAGTGTGGATGATCTCCATCTATCAGCTCCAGCTCCCCATGCAGGGACATGAGAGAAGCCTCCCAAAAGGATGGTAAAACATCAAAACATTTGGGCGTCTTTGGGCAACGTCTTTGCAAATGGCCAATTCTCTCACACCAGAAATGACTTGCAGTTTCTCAAGTCGCTCATGACACAGGAAAAAACAAACAAACTAAAGTTGCAGATCATCCAGGCTTTTATCCTTCAATGTGAGGTTGAATAATTAAATTTATTTTCTATTATGACAGAAAATATGTATTCCTATATAGTATTCTTCCTGTATTTTATTCTGAATTGCAGTGCTAGAATTATTCTGAATGGAAGCAGTGTTTTCTTATGTAAAATCCATGTTTTCTGTGCAATGTTTTCTGCACTGAAAACCCATTTTCTGCACAGAAAGGAGTTTTCCACTACAATTTTGTTTTTCATAAAACAGTTCCTGTACATTACTTTGGGGTGCTGAATTTTCACACTGTATTTCTTCAAGTTGCTTCCTATCTATGCTAGGCTTAAGGTGAATTGATCACAGAGCCCTTCCATTCTTTTCTTTCTTTCTTTCTTTTTTTTTTTTTTGAGAGGGTGGAGATTTCTTTAGAAGAGATTTGCAATCCTCTGAGGTGGAAAGGAAGTGACTTGCCCAAGCTCACCCTGTGGAATTCATGGCAAAATTGAGATCTCCATTATTCACAAGGATTTCATACATGATAAGTTTATACATCTGTAGTTGTTTCATGTCTGCAAATTGCTCATTTCCTGGAATTAATAAATGCAATACATTTTACACTGTAAATGTTCTTAAGCTGAAAGGATGACACAGATCTGAAATAGCTCACTTTGCCTTTCTTAATTCTCACTGTGACACCAAAAATTAGTGGCACTGTATATCTGTTATTACCACTTCCTAGATTGTATGAAATGTTATAGTTGTGATTATATAATTTCTTTTTCATTGAGGTATCTGTTTTAAGTGTGATTAGTCTTTATGAAGTTAGCTATCTTTAATTTGCCATTCCTTTCTAAGGTTCTTTACTGGTTTTAAGAACAAACAAATATGTATACACATGGAAACAATGAAAAGGGGAAACAGATTTAGGACTTTATCTACCACAATTGTGCTATGATTGATAGCAGATACATACCAGATTGAGCGACTTCAAAATCGTACTTATTAGGCTTGTTTGAATTTTAAAAAATGGTTCAAAACTCGTTTCGGATGTAGGAGAAGCTGGTGGTTTGATTCTAAAGTTAATTCCGATTTTCACAGAAAAAAATGTTCAAAACTTTTTCAAAACTTCCAAGATTTCCGAATCCTTTCGTTAATGGTTTGAAAGTGTTATTTCCTGTTGAATTGGGTGGTCTTTACTTTGAAAGTAGTTGTTTTACTCCGGGAGCAGGGAAAAGCAAGTGGAGGAAATTCCTTCCTTCTCCAGTTTAACACTGGCTTCTCTGGCTTGAGGAAGAAACAGGGAAAGCAAACGGAGGAAATTCAGCCTTCCCTGGTTTAAAACTGGCTTCTCTGGCTTGAGGCAGAAACAGGGAAAGGAAAGGGAGGAAATTCAGCCTTCCCTGGTTTAAAACTGACTTCTCTGGCTTGAGCTGAAGCCAGGGACCAGAATAATTTCTGACTCACTTCCTGAGTCGGAAGGAAAATGGCGAGACTAGCTTCGGAAGGGCAAAGGGACTTCAGGTTTCCTAAAAAAGTTCAAAATTGCTTTAAAAAAGTATTTTTTTCTGAATTTAATCCAAATTACAAAGATTCCGACTGGACCTAACCATGCCTAGTACTTATCTTCAATTGTGTAATTCTACCAATTCACTAGTTCATGGTCTTGCAATCATACTTCCACATATGTTCATAAACCAGTAGTACCAATGTTCTTTACGAAAAAATACAGAAATTTTGTAATTGCAGCTTCGAGCAGGCCTTCAACTGAGTATATCTTGAAACGACACTGGAATGGACTAGGATTATGAATTTTGGCTATGACCCCAGGACTGGACGAAGCGGATTTTTAGTATAAGTATATGTTATGTTTGTATTGTCTGGTTTGTATTGTCTTGATTTATTGTACACTGTCTCTTTTTTGTTGCTGTTCACCGCCCCGAGTCGCCCTCGGGCTGAGAGGGGCGGTCAATAAATGCAAATAATAAATAAATAAATAAATAAATAAAAACAAAAAAGGGCAAATATTGCTATGAAATATAAAATGAAAGAAAAATGGGCAGTTTGGGAATAGTGAATAGGAGGGCAGAAAAGAACTGGCTCTTTTTTTATCTATGATAGATGATGGGAATATTGTGTGATTGAGAGCTATTGTTGAATTTTACCTATCAATACTTTGAAATGGGACAATCACGGGGAAGAAGCAATCTAGAAGCATAGTTTATTTTCCTTATGTGATAAAGCCCTTAGTCTAAAATCCTACATATGTCTACTCAGAAGGAAGTTGAAATATCCATTATTATCAAGAATTCTATATCCAAGTTGAGGTGGAAAATAAACATATCTGGAGAAATTATGTACTACTACATTGTTACTTTTACTGCTGTGCTTGTTTAACCTTAGCTTTGATGAAATGATCTAATGTTTAAAAATGTACAAAATATCAATGAGTCTATAAAATCATCAACCACACAAGTCATAAATATTCATATGTTTAATATGATCCAAGATCTTTGAAATTTTTAAAAAGTTGCAAGTGCTCTGCGTACTACAGCTAGTTGTATTATGCATTCAAGCATGCATAGCACATAATACCTCTATGTGAACCAAGCCCAGATAACCCCAGATCCCCTTCAGGGTGAGAAGGGCGGCATATAAATGTCGCAAATACATAAATAAATAAATCTTTAACAGAGTCAGGTCACACATATGGTGAATCATGCATTAACATCCCATGAACAAGAGCTCAACAACACTGCAAGAAGTGTAATTTAAGACAAAGAGGTTTTTATATTGCTATAAGTATTTGTAGAAGTAAAACACTGATTGGCACAGCATTCACTAGAAGAAATTTGGAAAACTTATTTTTACAATTACAACAGTTCTAGGAAATACAAAGCTAAAGAGGTTTGGAATTTGGAAATCCTAAAGTAAAACTATATTTTATTTTCTTGACAAGATTTGTTCAGAAGACGTCTGTCATTCTTTGTCTTTCATGGCTAGATAGGGATTTGGACCCTGGATTGAGTCATAGACCAGCACTCAATCCATTTATAAAGTCTAAGCAAGACATTGGGAAAGTCACATACCTTATGTATAAAGGGAGCAAATACTACAATTCAAAAAGTTTGAAAAGTTATTTTTAAAAAAGTAGTTTGCACTGATATGTCCAAAATAGTTAACTGAAATTATATTTATATTCAAAGTAAGTATGGTAAAATGACTCAAAAGCAAAGGGAATTGTTGTTGTGTGACTTTAGCGTCAATAAAAAAGACACTATCATGTACAAGCTAGGAAATGTATTGCAAATGTTGTCTAGTTTGGTATTGTATCATTTGAAGGAATTTTACCTTACATTTTCAAAATCTATGATTTATTAGTGTATGATCGCAGAATACAAAAAATACCTCCCTCAGAACTTCTTTTTTTGTGTGTGCAATATATCGCATATACCCTTAAGGAGACTTAGTCTTCATAATATCCTCAGTCTAAGATATTCTTTCAAGCAATATTCTGTGTGAAAGAGTGTGTGCATAATAGAACTATCTTGTATTCTATTAACTCCACAAATGTCCATAGCATTCTGCTGCTTTCCTGAAAAAGCGGAAACTGATATTGTTAAATTGTCTAGCCTACACATGCGAAGAGGCACCAAGTGCTTTTGGCCAGAGCCACATGTAGACAATGGGTGTGGAGATTAATGTGATACTATCTACTTTGGAAATAGTGTGTCGAAGTTTTTACTTACTTTCTCCAATAAATCAGAAGTGCCTCCTTCTCCTTTATCTGTTTTATTAATACTTGCTTCCCCTGGCTATTTCTTTTAAACAGAAGATATAAAGTGGTTATTTTTCACCTTCTGCATTGGCATCAGGAAATATATTTTTCTCTACTACATAGCTTCTAGGAAGCTTTCCTACTTTAATCTTTGGGGGAAAATACTATTAGCAGCTTTAACTAATATTTTATCACTTTATCACTGGCTGGAGAAAACCATCGGATACTGTTTTTATGCTATTTTTGTGTCTCTACATATTAATCTCTGTGATCATGGATCCCAGTTGTTTCTTAACTATGTTAATTTAAGAGATTTCTTGTTTACTACTGCAAAAGTCTTCTACCCACAAGTAAAAAGGCAAGAAGACGAAACAGTATGCCATCCCTCTCTATCTCTCCTCTGTTTTCTCCTCTCTGCTAGCGTTGTTATATGCAGGACTGCTTCAAACATTATGACGAGATCCAATATATTGTAATAAGCATTTTAGACCAGGAGAGAGGAAGAATTTAGTTCAAGACTTTATACTTCATTAGACAAAGCTAGAGAAAATTAGGAAAAGTGGGAAAAATGTATTTTTGGGTGGAGCTTCATGGCATTTTGTGGTGTTCTGTGATTAAAGATGAAGAATTTACTCACCCCTATCACACAAGATTGGCTCTTCCAGTTTCCAACTCAAGCATCTGCTGAATACCCATCACAAGGGCAGGCAATGTCTTACTTTAAATTAGATATCATTTTCAAGATACCACTTTCCCTTGTGTCGTTTGTACTGAATCAGGGATAAGGCACCCTTGTTTAACACTTCTTTCAGTGGGACCCACACCATCTGAAGGAGCATTAGCAGACTGGCCACAAGAATGCCCACATTTTCATGTCACTAAAACCCTCTAAAACGGAGATTTCCATTTTACCATAACATTAGCACCTTTTGTCATTTCTATGTGAATGAGGAGCTCTGGCATTGATTGCAATCAAACTCCAAAAACCCCAGTTTTGACACATTTCAGAAAAGGAGTCCCATGGGAACTGACAGGAAGTCCTCTTGCAAAATTTGATGGACTCTGTGGGATAAAGTCTTTAAAATGGATTTTAAACAGCCACCATCTGATGAAGTCCTTTCTGCTTCATAAAGTTCTGAAGATGGTTATGAGTATTTGTCTGTGTAAAGTATTTCATGGGGTTGTTGTGATATGAATAAAAGTGATGAAATTTGAATAAAAAATAATGAAGAGGTTGATGCCTAGATCTTACAGTTCCTGGACACAATTTCAGACAGGGAACAAAGTGGTGTGAGATGGCTACATGGTTTGGTGTATGCACACTCCTACATGAGAATATGGATATGATGGATGAAGTTATACAACCTCTTCTTGATCAACACTTGTCTTATTTGGATTGTTAGAGATCATCCTCCTTCCTTTTGTTTCCCTTTCTTGCTACTGTAAGGCTAATATACATTGTTGATCATTATTTAATTGGGCCGAGGTTTTCTTGACTTTTCTTTGTTGGCTTATTTTCCAAGGGTAGGTTCTCTGGAGAAGGTTGATTTTAATTTGTTGAATTTGATCTATCATTCAGACAGACCCAAGACCAGTTAATAAATAGTTACCATTTCCTCAAAGCAGTAGCGTGGACATTGATTCTGTTCCTTGCTAAAAGAAGAAGGCAATCCAGCATCCCCCAAGCTGAAAGAGAGTTAGGACACGTTAATGCTAAAAAGACATTTAAAGCAGCTTGGGTGTGACAACACCTATAAGACCCTAAATGGTTCAGGCCCAGAATATTTGCAAAACTGCATCTCTGTATACAAACCATCTTGAACACTGTGATCTGCTGAGGAGGCCCTGCTCTCAGTTCCACCCCAGTCTCATGCACAGCTGGTAGGAATGAGGGAGGGGGCCTTCTTGTGATTGCTTCCCGCCTCTGGAACTCCCCTACCAAAAGAACTAAAAACTGCCCCTTCTCTCCCTCCCTTTAAAAAGGTTGCTACACATTTATGCACTTTGGTGTACTGAGAGGTGGAAGACTAGTTCATCTCTATATTTATCATCACCAGATATCTTAAATCCTATCCAGATACTTGAATTGTTTTCAGCCTGTTGGCTGATGGAATGAACCCAGCTCTTAACAAGGTCTTAGCTTTTTAAAATGTTTTATTCAGTTAATACGTATTATATGATTATGTTGATTATGAGTTATTTAAGTTGTATTTTTGTTCATTTTTATTTGGTGTTAAGTTTATAGTTAGGTTGATTGTATATTGTTTGATGTATTCTGTTTTGATGTAATTTGTTTATATGTTCTTTGTAGGCATTGAATATTTGCCATATGTGTTGGAAATGGCCCTTAGCCCCTTCAGAGAGATAGGGCAGTCTACTACTACTACTACTACTACTACTACTAATAATAATAATAATAATAATAATAATAATAACTACACTAAGGGAATGTATAAACAGGAGGTTGGGTGTAGAAAAATCTTCCATCTAGAATGCAACAAATTGGTTTGGATCAGTCCTAATTTTAGATGGGTTTACTAAACCCCATCGACACTACCATATAATCCACTTTCAGAATGTAGATTAACTGTATTAACCTAGATTACATGGTAGTGTAGACTCATATAATCAAATTGAATGCAGTTCAATGTGCATTATATGAGTGTACACTAACCATTATAATGCAGTTCAAACTCGATTATATGACAGCGTAGATGGGACCAGAGAGGACATCTATAACATTTTAATTCAAGAATGGTCTTCCTACCTGTCAGAGAATATGTAGCAAGGCATCACTGGGAACAGACACATTTTATCTCTGTTTCTTTTAAAAAACCTTTCTGTAAAGCAGTAAAACTCTCCAAAACAGCTTGAGAAGCAAGCTGTAATTGGAAGAGGAAATTGTGAAGACTGTCTCCTTGCCCTCCTTTTTCAAGGTGCTTGTGTTAATGGAAGAATCTAGTTCCATTAAAATAAGGTGCCTTTCTATTTGAACAATACACAATTATTCTGTTCACTCAATAAACCGGTTAACTCTGCAAGTCCATCAGGTTGATGCCTAATGGACAACTTAAATACCATTTCTCCCATCAGATAGTACAATTGGAAAAACCTTTACTTCACTGTGTGCTTTTAAAATGTTGTCACCTTGCTGTTAGAAAATAACTTCCTAAAAATAGTACCAAGTGGTTCCCACCTAGAGTGATCTTTTTTTTTTGTTTTGTTAATTTTAAAAGTTTAATTTGTTTGGAAACTTGAAAACATTTTTCACTTTTTGTCAGCAGAAATGTCAATCTTGGCAACATGAATCCCTTATAACAACTAAAAAGCCTTTTCTAGATCAAGTTTCATTTTCAGATTGCTAGATTATTTTCCATTGATCATTTTTGTTTTTATTTTCCCCTTCAGTTTATTCATACATTCTGATCTGAAACATTTCCTCAAGCAATTTAGACTGTTTCCAAAAAAACAAAACAAAACAAAAACACTCTTCTATCTATCTTCTATTTAAAGCAATAACCTTTAAAAAAGGAGTCTGTTATGTGAAACTGTATAACGTTTTAATTCTATAAAATAAAATAAAATGGAGACTTGATTGAAAAAATATCAAAAATCAAACTTCCTTCTGGAGACTTTTTTTTCTTCAGATGAAGTATAGCAGTTAATAGAATGGAGTGGAAAGGTAGATACAATATGCATTATTGTCTCAATTCCACTTTTAAGTAACTTTCCTTTATCAGTGGTCTGCATTTCTACCAGATAAAAAGGAGCAAAAGTATCCCAAATAGTCCCTGACACGCATAGTGGTGATAGTCATTCAGTCTGCATTAGAAGCAAGATTAGCTAAATTGAAATTGGTCAAAAGACGAGCAAGGCATGATTTATTTGTTCAGGTCACCTTGTAGTTCCTGGACCCCTGAAAAGCTAAAGAAAAATCGGGATAAAATTAATGCCGTAACTGCATGATCATTTTTACACTTGGATGCTCAGTTCTGCTGTGCGAATCATAAATCTATCAGTTTAGGATAAAGTCAATGACATACTCACATTTGGACTGTGGTGTGTAGCTGCCTAGAAAAAATATTGTTTTCTCTTTTCTTGATGTGTAGAACATGTTGCCATCCAGACACTGAAATGAAACTTTCATCAGCCCTAATCCTTGTGATCATTGAGTATGACAGGTGGAAGGTACAGTCCAATACTACCAAGAGTTCAGTGTTCTCCATTTCTACTCTGAGCCCCATGGGCCTTGAAATACTGCCTCTAGATGAGTTGCAGCACTTGCTGCCTATAGATAATTTTGAAAATATTTCTGAAAGATGCTCAAGCTCAGGTTTGTGTGTGACTTCAAGAAGAGGCTATGTGTATGGGACAATAACTACCAAGATGTCTTTGTACTACATTATTGTTGTGTGCCTGCAAGATTTCTTAAATCTTGGGCTGGGCTGGACCACTGTTGCTTAAGACTGACCCTTGGATTCAGCAGAGGTGAATGACATACTCTACTCACCAACTACTGTAGCGGTAGGAGCAGAGTCAAAATCATCCAGCAGAACCCAATCTCATTAATCACCACTGGAAGGTCACCCTTACCTATGCTGTTGCTTGTCACTTTGACAGCAGTCATGGAGCTCTAGATTGCTCCTGGCAAGTTGTTTATGTGACCCAGGGAAAGGAGGGGGCAACCATTATCCTTTTCCCAAGAAAATTCCCTTGAAGCATACCTTGACTTCTGCTAACTCAAGGTAAATCAGGCAAACTGGTTTTACCCCACACTAGGGGTTGGAAGTCCGTAAACGTCTTATGGATGTCTAGGAGTGACTTCTGACTCAATTGATGGTTTGTGGCCCTTGTAGATAGGCCCCTGGCAACTCTAAGGTGAACTTACTGCTGGCCTGTTTGGTGGAGAATTCTGTGGTTTGTAGTTTAGTGAGGCCAAGGACCTCTCTGGTTGAGAATTTTAAAGGCTCCTCCCTAAACTGCAAATCCCAGAATTCAACAGTAAGCAGCCATAGATTTTAAAGTGGTATAGAAATTTTGAACAGTGTAGTGTGATAATCCCTCGGTCTCCAGATTAATAATCCATTGTTCAAGTAACTACCCTATGCTTGCTTACATTGCATTATAAGCAAAGTTAATAAGTCTAGATATTAAACATGTACACAACCTGAATTGTGCTATTTTGTGGAAGGTAAATGTAATGTCTTTGATTATAAAGAAATCAATCAAAATGAAATTGTCTTGTCTGTTTGGTATCCAGACAGAGAACCACAAATATTTTCTTAATGGCTTGTTCTATGAGCTTTGAAAAATCAGATTAAAATGTGGTCACCCTGCCAGCACTTGGAGGCTGAAAACAGATTAGAGGGATTGTAGAAGATTTTTCTTTTCTGAAATAGAGTGAGTTTAGGCCAGAAGTTATAAAGCTGAAGCTCACATTTTTAATTTGGTTCTGCTGAAAAACACAAAGAGCTTTATTGGTCTGATCTACTTCCAAAGAAAGTAGCTCATTATTGATTTTCTTCCTCATTTGTGGTCTGCTTCTGACAATTGCCTCCAAATCTTTCCAAACTCGGTTCTATTATAGTGTACCACAAATGTATTTCAGAAGTTTTATTGAGTTCATTATATATTTTTCAGAAAAATTGAAATGTTGGGTTAGGATTGGAAATATTTTGGGCCTAGTTAATGTGTCCTGTTACTGATGCAGATATGGAATATTGAAATATTTAAAATAAAATGATAATTAGAGATAGATAGCTGGTAGATAAATAGATCTACATCTTCTGGTTGAAAACAGAAGTAGATTCAATTTGCAAACAAAAATCCAAACAGTTGTTTGCTTGTTTTTTGTGAACTAGTGCAGCTTCTTCAAAAACAATTGTTTGCACTTCTAAAATATGTTCAAACACACTTTATTTGATGGGACTAAGCATCAGTTAATGGGTCAAATAATGATTCTATTTCAAAAATGCAGGCAAAAATATCTATTCTATACATTTTTTAAAAGAAAGAAAAATTAATGGAGCAGATATGGAGGTGGAAAAGGGTGGAACTCTGGCAAGCAGAGACCCGTTAATATTCTCTACATCATCTACCCAAAGAAATTGATAAAACCTGAATCTGTTCATTCATGTACCTCCTACTTATGATTCTGACTGAATGCAAATGTGAGGAGTAATTTATGACCAGAAAGGTAACATGATGCAAATTATAATGGCTTATTTGAATTTCCTTTGCAATGTGTGAGAATAATATTCAATAGTTTCAGAGAGAGCAAAAAGAGTTTCAGTAAAACAAGTGAACTGGTACACTGTTGTTGCACATTTAGCTACCTGTGACTAGTGAAGGTTAAAAATTGTTTGTTTGTTTATTTATTTATTTTATAAAGAGCTTTCCAAATATTTTTATAATTGTAATAAAAGGAAGTGAAGGCTTTAAAAAAAAGGTCGATAGAAGCAAAACTGACAATTTTGCCAACAGAATACTTGGTTCTTAGAAAGTCTGAGTTTAATCCCTTTTATGTCCAGCCATGCCTGTGCTGTTAAATTATGGTTGCTTTACTCCCTTACATGCTGAGCATAGCCATACCAATATAATGTAACACTTAATCATATGATCAGTTTGTTTTAGTCAAGAACTTGCCAAATTCAACAAATTTCTTCATAAACTGATGGAAAAAAATTCAATACAGAAAAATAAAATGTTGGAGAAAGTAAAATGTACAGGATTATCCATGTCCACCCCCATCCTGCATCTCCTCAAAAGCTACATTAAAGATGACTGCTAATCTAGTTGCATCATGGAAACTATCTGCTTCTCATATGTGCCAACTGGAAACCCAAGACTGAGAAACAAATTACCTATGTAAAAATTAAAAATGGAGAAACTATATTAAGTTTCTACTGAATTTTGGTCAAACTAAAAATATGCAAAATGGAAAGTTGTTTCTGTTGCTGAGCTTCTTTAATGAGAGTCAATAAAAATTTCAGCACACGGGCATTTCTCACAAGGTAAGGGAGCTCTACAGCAAAACTAGACAGTGGGCCTGTGAAATGAATGAACATTGTTTCAATACCTATTACTAAATGAGGGAGGGAGGTGGTGAATCATTTATAGAGTGTTTCTAAAATATCATAAGGGATCCATGTCATAACTATAGTGATGTAAGAAAGTTTTCATTATTTTTTCGTCAAGTAATTGTGCCAATGGGGAAGCTTCCAGGGCTCCTTTCTCCCTGTCTCCTACAATTGTAGCATGAAATTTGCTACAATTGGAGAAGACATTTACTACTGTTAGTAAATGACCTCCCCCTTCTCTCCCCCCCCCCCACCAAGTTTCAGAACATTTCACTCATCCACTGATTTTGGGGGGAAATTTAAAGCTTTTGCAAACAACATTTTATAAAAAAATAAACTACAAGAGCTATTTCTTTGATTTTGTCTACACTGACACAAGATAACCAGGGTACAGTTCCCCCAAAGTTACAGAAAGATTTGCACATCTACTGATTTTTGGGGAATGTTTATAGTTTTGACAAAACCTTTTTTTAAAAAAAATCCACAACCCTTGAATGTATGACACACAACATACCACGGAAGTTCAATTTATGGATTTTCCTCCCATTGCAGGATAGATGTGCTATCAGTTCTCTTTGGAGATTCAATAAGTTATTGGAACTCAAAACTGTGTGGCTGGCTGCTGCTACAGATAGACAATAGTTCTCCTCTACCTCAGTGGTGCTTACTGATGCAAGCAGAATTCTGAGAAATGTAATTTAGGGCAGGGCCTGTTGAATTCCCTGCCACAGGTGTCCTCTTCTTACCAAACTACATTTTCCAGAATTCTGTCCACATCAGAAGAAAGGAGCTGCCAGCTTTCAAGCCTTAATCAGTCTCGCTCACAGCATGCTTGTCCTCCCACAATGGCAACAGGCAACCTCTCTTTCCTTAAATTAAAGAGAAATGACCCCCTTGGTTTCGTCCCACTGGTACAGTTTGCTTGTAACTTTGGGTGACTCTACAAGGCTTACTGAACTTTAAAGAAAAGTCATAAGTGATTGTTTTGATTCTTAAGTTTATTGTGTGGGCTTCCCCACGTTTCTTAATATCATCTTGTATGTAAAGATCTTAAGACATAGATCCAATTTACGGGACACAAGTGGCTTTTTTGAACAGCCCTACTAGATAGTCTGTGGCATTCTCTTTTATGTATTGTCGAAGGCTTTCATGGCTGGAATCACTAGGTTCTTGTGGGTTTTTTCAGGCTATAGAGCCATGTTCTAGAGGCATTTCTCCTGACGTTTCGCCTGCATCTATGGCCTCAGAGGTAGTGAGGTCTGTTGGAATTAGGACAATGGGTTTATATATCTGCGGAATGGCTGGGGTGGGGCAAGGAGCTCTTCCCTGCTGCAGTTAGGTGTGAATGTTTCAGCTGATCACCTTCATTAGCATTTGAAGGCCTGCCTGAGCCTGGGAAAATCTCTTGCTGGGAGGTGTTAATCTGTGCCTGGTTGTTTCCTCTCTGTTGTTTTGCTGTTGTAATTTTAGAGTTTTTTAATACTGGTAGCCAGATTTTGTTCATTTTCATGGTCTCTTCCTTTCTGTTGAAATTGTCCACATGCTTGTGGATTTCAATGGCTTCTCTGTGTAGTCTGACATGGTGGTTGTTGGTGTGGTCCAGCATTTCTGTGTTCTCAAATAATATGCTATGTCCAGGCTGGTTCATCAGGTGCTCTGCTATGGCTGACTTCTCTGGTTGAAGTAGTCTGCAGTGCCTTTCATGTTCCTTGATTCGTGTTTGGGCGCTGCGTTTGGTGGTCCCTATGTAGTATTTGTAGTATTTGTTGTTGAATAAAATTCATGACTTCGCTTTGCCTGTTGTCCATTCTGCTGCCCACTTCAAAATGGCTGACAGGCAAGGGGAAGCTGCGCTCCTCCATCAGGTCAAGGTTGGTGAACTCATCAGACTTGATTTTAGAGACAGGCAGCAACTTCCCAACTAAGCCCTTATTCACAAGGACTTCAGAACTGAGGGGGAGATTTTGAAGGCCTCATGAGTCAGGCTAGCTGGGAAGTCATGCCCCTTCATTAGGCTGAGGCTTGTGATCTCACCAGCCCCAGCCTAATGGAGGGGCGCAGGCAGGTTTACATGTACAATTTGCTATTGGATCTATTTTACACCTTGCTTTTAGTTATGCAATTTAGCCAAAAAAGAGAGCATTAGATTTGAGTAAATAAACTCTAGGATCTCATAAAGGACATCCATGAGAGATAAAATTGAATCATGATACTATCATTGTATAATATTAAATGGCCCTTGTTCAAAAGAGGGAGATTGAGGGAGAGATAGACAGACAAACAGAAATCATAGGATGCATAACTCTTATTTAAGCAGAGTTGTATGTTCCATTAAAGAAGAGTTCATGATCTTTGCCTCAGCCTGAATGCTGTGTCAAGTTCTGGGCAACACCATTCAGGAAAGATATTGACAAGCTGGAATGTGTCCAGATGAGGCTGGAGAACATGCTCAAGGGTCTAGAAAGCCAAGACCTATGAAAGCAGCTTAGGGAGCTAGGTATATTTAGCATGAAGAAAAAGAAATATCAGAGTGAACATGGTAGACATGTTTAACTATCTGAAAGGATGACATATTCAAGATGGAACAGGTTTGTTTTCTACTGTTCTAGGGATTAGGAAAAGAAGGAATGGATTCAAATTGCAAGTAAAGATATTTCACCTAACATTTGGGGAAAAATCTTAATGGTAAGAGCTGCTTAATACTGGAATATTCTACCTTGGAGTGTGACTGAGTTTCTTCTTTTAGGAATTTGTAAACAGAGATTACATAGCCATCCTTCATGAATGCTTTGTTTATGAATTTCTGTATCACTGAGGTTGGACTGGATGGGCCTTGATTTATCTTCCAGTTCTATGATTCTAAGATTAAATTAGTGAAGAGATAGTAATATTGCAATCTTCCATATGTTGTTTGATTGTAGTTCCTAGCATTCCCATCACTGAATATTGCAGAATTTTTTATATAGAATGTTACATTATTCTCACAACTGATTTGACAAAACAATATTGTTATTGATTTAAAAAATGTCTAGAAGTAAACTTCTGATCACTTTTCATTTTTAAAATAATAGACACAATCACATGTTTGGTTTAGATGAAGTCCATGATAGAGCTGTCCTTCAGGTTCATTAGAATTACCCATCTATCTTCTATAGTACACCTTGTTCACA
Source organism: Anolis sagrei (assembly GCF_037176765.1). Lineage (NCBI taxonomy): Eukaryota > Metazoa > Chordata > Lepidosauria > Squamata > Anolidae > Anolis > Anolis sagrei. The sequence continues at coordinate 97,442,678 of NC_090024.1, forward strand.
ACATCATAAAAAATATGATCTTGAAACTCATTTTTGTTGAACTTTTATTTTACTGTGGGGATGTGGTGACTCTTTCTGAATAAGGATATTAATGCAAAAGGTATAATCCCAGTTGAAAATATAAATTTCTTCCAGGGGAAAAAAAGTGTGTTTGCATGTGTTCTGTCCCATTCCTGCGTCACCCAACATTGAGAGCAATTAGCCTTAAGTGATCACTACACCTTGGGAAGAAACACATTTTCCTTAGGAGAAAAACGATCCATGCTGTGCTACCTAATTATAACTAATTGTAAAAATTCTACTCTTCATTATTGTCAAGTGATGAAGACAAACACTTGAATCCCGTGATTAGGCATAGTTATAGTAATCTAACTGCTTTTTATTTCATTTCACTTGGAAAAGTCTCCATGCCTGATTAATGTGGACATTTGAATATGGACTCCTTTTCTGTGAAATCTCTGCTATTGTCAAAGGTGGATGTAATCTTGTGAAAAATACAAACATGTATATAGTTCAAAATACATTCTGACTCTAGAACTAAATTTGGTGTTCTGTCATTTCTTCAACAGCAGCCTACAGGCACAGTTTAGTATCCACTGTTTTGCAAGACATCCATTAAGTTCAGCCTTCATGAAGACTATTATAATTGATATTCATATTTTAGCATAGCCCTTTACCACTCACATCTTTCCCCCCTTTCTTCTGGGAATGTAGTGCACTATAGATGTTTGCATTCAGTGAAAAACTGACCTTGATGAGATTGAGATACTAGCTGTTTTGCTCTCCAATATCCCATCCTGTGGAATGCACATGAATTTGTTGATTTTCTTTCAGAATGTGATCAGTACTGATAAAAAATGATCCTTCAAGTAAAAGACATGGAATAATAAAAATAAAATATGCATGAAGGACACTATATAGACAGAGCTGTAACTTCAATTTACTTCGATGGAAGCCGTAAACATGTTTATATCTCTCCCATTGAAGTGAGAGACATGCATCTTCTTAGCTTTGGAACTTAACCCTGCTTGATTTTAGATTTGATAGTTGTCTGAGTTATTTATTACCACAGAGTTAGATACCAGTTAACTTAGAACATGATATTTGAATTTTCTCTATTTCACACTTGGGAGAAAGATATCAGGACACAGAAACTCACTTATTCTATTCATCCATGAAGGGGAAAAGAAAAAAAAAACAATTCCAAATGTTTTCTCCCTACTGGGTGTGATAGGATATTTTTTCAACCTGTTTCATATTCTAGGACTCTGTTTTATGAAATATAAGAAGTCCAACTTTCTTTGCATAAATAAATATTTCACCTGGAAAGTTCTGAAATAAATTTTAAAAAAACTGTGCCACAGAACTTGGGACATTTGCAACTATCATTCACATCCCTAGTTAATGAAAATGGAAATAATTATAGCTCTGGGTTGGAAAGAGCATAGAAAATGGGAATTTTAAAAATGGTTTGGTTATTTAGCAGACTTCATGCTCCAGGATTACATTTTTGAAAGGAGAATTAAATACTCAACTGATTGTTTCAACAAGAATTGGAACTTTAAATGGGGAATTTTGATAGCTAGAGTAAAAAATAAAATAAAATACAAAGAACCGAATCATAATCTCTTCATGATTGATCAATTAAAATAACACTAGAATAGAGGATACAACTGTTCCTGGAGGGTGGGTGGCAAGGGGGGGGGGAGGGAAGAAAAACTGTTGGACACAAGTGGGAGATAAGTGCGGAATTGGTAAGGTGAAGAAAATAGGACATATCAAATTGAGATAAAATGTAAGTGGAATTTGCTTGTTCTATTTAACCTAATGGAATTGTTTCACAAGATGGATTTAATGTTCAAAATCTGACTTTTTATCACAATACATATCTTTTGTTTACTACAAATAAGTTGGGCAATATTGGAATAGATTCTTTTTATGTTTTTCTCTGATGAACTACCTTAGGATCTATTCATTTGAGGAACAAAGGAATTGCACCCCATGTGATTTATGCTGTTAGAATAGCTTTTGTGTGTGATATCTTGCATAGAATCATAGAGTTGGAAGAGACCTCATGGGCCATCCAGTCCAACCCCCTGCCAAGAAGCAGGAATATTGCATTCAAAGCACCCCTGACAGATGGCCTCCGTTTAAAAACCTCCAAAGAAGGAGCCTCCACCACACTCCAGGGCAGAGAGTTCCACTGCTGAACAGCTCTCACAGTCAGGAAGTTCTTCCTCGTGTTCAGATGAAATCTCCTTTCTTGTAGTTTGTCAGTTGTTATTTGACTCATAAAGTCATATTAACAGGCATGGAAGGAAAATGGGGAACACTGGAATAAGTTAGACTGGTAGAAGGAAAATACTGGAGATGCTAGATAAGGAGGAAAGTAGGAAACTGACAGTCTGAGCAAATACAGTTAGACTCAATTCCAGTGGACCATTTTGACTCATAACATGGATTGATTCATATGGTTTTTCTCATATCATGAGAGAGAATTGTGTGAGAGAATTGGCAAATATTTAAGGACATTGCCCAGGGGACGCCCAGATGGTTGATGTTTTACTATCCTTGTGGGAGGCTCCTCTCATGTCTCTGCATGGGGAGATGGAGCTGACAGAGGGAGCTCAACCTGCTCTCCCCGGATTCGAATGGCTGATCTATCAGACAACAGTCCTGCCAGCACAACAGTTTAACCAATTGCACCAACCAGGGCTCATAATGGTAAATACTTGTCAAATACTTACCAAACATCCACACCTTTATGCCCTGCTTTAGCATTTGCTGTTTGGGATATCACTTGTTACTTGTTACAGTAGTTGTCACTACTCATTATAAAGCCTCTCAATGTCTCTTTAAAAAGTGATTTCAAAGTAACTGTTGTTTCACATCAATTAAGTATTGTTACTTTATCACATTACTTGTAAGATGTAGCTTCATTTCATTACACACTCTGTACCCCCAAAAGTAAATTGATACAGGACACACAATCTCATTCCATAGAAGGGCTATGAAAGTACTGCCATCTTCTTTATGTCTTGCCTAAATAGTCCACATTTACCCCTTTTTGAGCTTGAAAAAGTTACATTTTGGACTACAGGATACTATTATAGTACATAACTGTAGTGCAAAAAGTACTCTACCTTTTGTTCTTAAAAGATGACTATAGATGAACAAAATGGGTTCCATGTCATGAGCATAATTAACCTAGGAAAATCTAATCATTAAAACAAGAAAAATAATGTGAACAGGAAAGATAGTCCTTGGGACTATTATCCTGACTCTCTCTCACTTACTCTTGACTATATACAATATAAAAATTCAGCTAGATAAATAGATGTTTGTATTCATGATTACTTTATATTTTCAAGGCTACTAATGGATATTAAACACAAAATGGTACACATATGTAGAGACCAATGAGATTAATAGGATCCGTTGCATAATTGTTTGCTTTCCATGGCTAAAAATAATTGCTGCATAAGAACCTATACAACCCAGATTGCAATCTGAAATGGCAAGGATTTAATTTGAATGACTATATAAATTGTGTGCTTAATATTCATGAGGATGATGTCAAATAAAGTAGGAACTATTTTTCTTCCTAACCACAAGAGTCATGCAATGGCACTGTCTAAATCTTTTCTGCTGTCACGCTTTCTCTTGGCATACAAAAGCACTTAACCCTGAATACTCAAATGTAGAGGGAAATTATTTTTAGTCCACCTCTATCCTTTAACATAAGGTCAGATTGTGGTATCTATTGGCAAAGTTTGCAGTGCATTGGTCTCAGCTTATATAAACAAGGGGGAATATTTGTATATATAGACACCAGTCAGAATGAACAGAAGGCTAATTCTATTCTATATATATAAGCAAAAGTATAGCAAATTGGCCTAGAGATAATCTGTATATTGTATTACAGTATATGACATTACATTAAGCCCCAATTTATACTTGTGTTTGAACAAAGCATCTTGATCCATTACAACAAAATGTATTCAATTATTGGAAAAAAATATACCAACTCCATCTTAAAAGACATAGATAGTATACAATAAAAGAATACAATGAAAACAATAAAAACCTATCAGTTAAAGCCCTTCAAAAGAATGGAAAATTACTTAAATGGAGTTGGATGTTAGATTCCAACTCCTCATTATCGTGGATTCTAGGTCATGTTTTTTCCTTCTTCAATTAAAAAAAAGAATACAGTTTGGAAGGACATGATATCTGAATTGTTGGATACCAGTGAAGAAACGGTTAAATGCAACTTCACATTTTGTGCCTCTTGCACATTCATTCTTGCTTGACAAATTGGAAGGGCAGACAGAGACTGTAAAATAATATGATCTTTTGAGTCAGGGTTCAAAAGATCAAAGCACCAGCACAGATATTACTAAATGTATCTGCAGCACATTTTATGGAGGTGTAGATTTTCCAAACACTAAGAGATAGTGTTGTGGGCCACCATTATTCCTGTGTAAAATAGTTCAGGCTGATCTAGTCTTGAATAGACAATTAGGGTATAGCTATACAAATTCTCTGTTCTTGAGGGAAATGAAAACACGTTTTAACTTAATCCTATGGACAGCTTCCACCAGAAGACCTAGAGATCACATTGGAGGAGCTAGAAATGCCTAGAGAAAATGCTTCTCTAGGCATTTCTAGGTCCTTCAGCATGGCTTTATCACACATTTCTGCTGACCATACAATTGCTCTGGACAACCTACAAATATGTAGAAAGAAAAAAAGTTGATTATTTTTAGTTGTATTCATCATTTTTCTAATTTTGCAGGTATCCTGTGCTCATCAACAAAAGTTGATGGTCAAGTGTAATTTTGTGATATATTAAATACTTTAACTGTGTCTTCAATAACTTTCACATTTTGTTGATTTTGACTATATTGCAACTCACATGTTTTACCTTTGCTACAGCAAAAACAACTTAGTTTACTTCGTGTTTCCTTTTAGTTTTGTGTCAAATTTGACCAAAGATCTAAAGGCCTTTTTAAGTTCTTCAGATCAAAAGATAAGACTCTTCAGATCTTGCTTATCAATATGGATCAACAATATTCTCCAAAGAGCTTGTGATCTCCTGATGATCAATGACCCTTCAGAGCAGTGCACAATGGAATACAAAGAGTTAAAATTATATTATGAAATTTCATTATAAATATAACTGTTTTTTTTTTAGATGTGCCCATATTTCCTCTTAGGGACTATTTTATTTTACATTTTCTTCCATGGCTTGGAAAGCACTTGTTTCCTTTCCTTTTTCCTTTCCAAAAGCCAGAGCTTAAAAAATAAAGTTCTTCACACATCATCAAATAACTTGAGATGTTATGTGCATGTCTCCTACTGATTGATCTGCATGGATGAATATCAGCAGTCTTTTTCTTCAGCAGAAAGCCATCAGTGACCCTATTTTTGATAGGGAATGTAGCATAGAAATATATATTGCCTTTCACTGTAAAATAGAATTAAACTTTGCGCTATTGAGGCTGCTAATCATTACTCAAAACAGCATTGTCCTAGTAATGTAGTGAGAAAAGGCTAGAGGAAGATGTCCATCTACTATTAAAGTGGTTATTGATTGGAGGTTAATGTTGTGTGTCTAAGAGATCACACTGCATCCTTCTGGTAATCAAATAAGTGTAGAATTGAATGACTGGGTAAACTGCTTGGGTGGGTGTCCATTGGATTCAATATCAACATTGATTGTTTCAAGAAGTATCCACAGAGTCTGAAAGGTTTTGACACTGCAACCTTCAGAGCTACTGGCTGCCTGGAAATGATCATGTGAAAGATTGAGCTTGTTCACATGGGCTTATTTCTGCTGGATCAGAATCCTGTTTCCAAAAATGCTTAACTGGATATCTGTGGGGAGCTAAAAGCTGGGGTGAATCTCTGAAGCTGCTGTTGCTGTTAAGAATCATGGTATAATTGACAGTGGACACACATTGTGTTATTGTCCTAAATTTGGTAAATCATGGCACCTATAAGACCTCACAAAACAACTCCAGATTAATAAGTCAACAAATCAATCTACCTATGATATAGATAGTTATTTTCATGCTAGACTCCTTTTTGGTTCACAGAATCAGTCAGCTGATTCTCTATAAACAAAGTAGGGCTGCAATCAAAATAGACCAGGGGTATTCATGCGTATATTCATTCATGTGTATTCATGAGTAATCAATTCTAATGTCCATTTTGAATGAATTAAAAGTAGTCCTAACCATGGTGTTGTAGTAGAGCCTGTAAGTAATGTTGAGTAAGTTCACTAAGGTCTCATCTACACTGAAACTGCATTATGTGGTCAATGTAGACTCATATTTAACTGCATAGAACTGCAATATATGAGTCTACACTGACCATATAATGCAATGTCAATGGGAGTTTACTTACAGGGAAAACCCAGGATGTGCTAAAGATTTAAACAAATTATTCTTGCCATTGCAATAACACAATAACTTGCCAATGGAAGATATCATGTATCTTTGTGTCTAAAGAAGAGCTTTATCCCATCTATCTAGGCATTTTAGGTCTCTCTTTGTCATTATACTTTCTGGTTAAAGTAGCACACAACTCAACCATAGCAGATCAAAGCACATAGTAAAAAAAATAGTATTATGTCCAGAAGAGAAGAGATGAAAGGAGGATCATATCATTTCTGCTCATTGTCTCTTTGGTTCTTTACACATGACAGAGAGAATCAACAGCTTTTCCACTACTTTTCAGATTATAGACCAGATGGAGCTCCATTTCTAACTGACCCATTTTTTTTCAGTTCCATGAAATTTGTTCCTGAGTCATTTAACCTCGCTTACCCTTAAAATGCTAAATTTAGACTAAATTTGCCTGTTTCAGTGTAATGCATATAGCCTTCAATCCTGTGTCTTATTCAGAAGTAAGTCTAATGTTTGATCAATGGATGTGTGTTTATTCAGTAGAGCACATGAATGACTCAAGGCCCTTCCAAAGAGGCCAAAAACAGAATAGAAACTGGCATTTAAAATTCTGCCAGGTTTGCCCCAAACCCGGCAATTTACTGATATTGGGGGGGGGGGGTATGGCCACTACCCCCTGCCCTCCCACTCCCTCTTTTCTGCCATTAAACAAAGTAAAAAAAAGTAGTTACCAAGGCTCAAGGCTTAAAAGTACTCCGTTGCAGCTGGAAAAGATGCAACATAGCTTTTTTTTTCAAGAGATTGCATGGAGGTGAGATTGCTCTGAAGACTGCTCCTGAGATCGCAGATATCGATGTCAGGAGCAATCTCTGCATACCTGCATAAACCCAGACTTTACTCTAGGTTATACCATATTACCATGAGAGGCCATTTGAATGCCTCAGGCTACTCCAGTAAAACCCCCACACTTTAAGCTCTCGGGCCACATCTACACTGCCATTAAAATATAGATTGATCTGCATTATATGGACAATATAGACTCATTTAACCCAGTTTAACTTCATAGAACTGGATTATATGAGTCTGCACTGACCATATAATGCAGACGCATCTGCATAATAAGGTCAGTGTAGATGGGCCTTTAGTTCAATTTTAGCCAATGTTAGTATTTTTCCTGTGTTCATTCATAATTTTTGCAACTCATTCCCACATTGCTCTGTATTTTATGTCTCCGTGTTATAAAGCAATACTTTTGGGTTGGAGAGATTAGTCATTTACAAGGTGTTCCCCAGGTGGTACCCGGATGTATTTACTCTGTCTTCGAGAAGGCTCTTTCCATGTTCAGTCAAAAACCAACTTACTAATGCCCCAAAAGATCTCTCCACCTACTACAAAGATAACCACTTGAAGCCTAATCTTGTCAAGATGTAAATGTGTGCTTTCCACCTATGTAACAGTGAAGCCAAAAGGAAACAGAAAGTTACCTGGGAAGGCCAAGAATTAAAACACTGTTCCCATCCTAAATATATCGGTGTCACCTTAGATCAAACACTATCATTTAGGAAACACTGTATGAACACCAAGCATAAAGTAGCTGCATGCAATAACATCCTGCTAAAACTTACTGATAGCGCATGGGGTGCAGACCCAAAATTAATGAGAACATAAACCCTGGACATGTCTTATTCAGTTGCTGAGTATAACTGCCTTGTTTGGCACAAGTCTGCCCATGCGAATCAGGTGAATATAACACTGAATGAAATATGCAGAATAATCACAGGACCTACACCAGTTTACAGGCTCTACAAGCTAGCTGGCATTGCCCCCCCCCCCCCCATGTGTGATGAGAAGTTGCTGCCAACTGTGAAAGAAATAAGATTGAAAACTGTGAAAGCCACTCACTGGATGGGTAACAGCCTCCTCCCAGTAGACTAGAAAAAGTTTCCTGAGAACCACCACTCCTCTTAATGTTTCCCCAGCAACAGCAAGAGTATCCCTCTGGGCAACTAAACCAAGAAATCCCAACTTGATGCCCCCCCCCTCTCATGTGGGCATATCTCCAGGGGCAAATCAAAATGGGCAACTAGAAAATCCCTGAATAGACTCAGAAGTGGAGTTGGGAGATCAAAAGACAACCTGGCTAAATGGCACTACCTAGAAGAATCCTCCACCTTGTGTGACTGTGGAGCAGAACAAACAACTAAGCATCTGTATGCTTGCCCACAATGCCCTGTCTTATTCACAGAGGAAGAACTGTTTAAAGCAACAGACAATGTGGTCACTGTTGCCTGTTTTTGGTCTAAAATTATTTAGCCACTTGTGTTCCTTCTATTTTATCAGTTTTATACTAATTTATTTTTGCAATGCTTTTGATACAAAATAAACAATTGTGTGTGTGTGTGTGTGTGTGTGTGTGTGTGTGTGTGTGTGTATTTTGATGCAAACAGGTTTAAATATATATCAGTCCTAATATAATATTTAAACACACACATGTTGGAATTTGTTCTCAATACAAATGCATTGTAAAAAGTTTAGAGGGAGAAAAAAATCAGAAGGATTTTTTCAACTCACTCCTTAAACCAGGAGCTATAAATGAATCAGGTCATAACAGAGCAAATTGCTCACATCTATCTGTTGAAAAGTATGAATGAGTTTGGTGATACTTGCTTTAAGGTTATGCTTTTATCTTGCATGTATGAAATACCTGAGTTGGTGAAAGATTTTATCTAATCCAAATTATTGAATTAAATTTCCTGCACTAATACATGGACTAGAGTACAAATACGTGTTCTTCCAAGTTGGCTTTAACAAATGACAGTTCTGTAAGAAACCCTGTTGTTACCACCTTTCTGGTTCTTTTAAATTCAGGACTGTAACTTCCTCAGTGGAGTCAATCCACCTGTAATATTTAATTTTTTGTTTTGTTGTAGCTAATTTTACCAGAGTCGCCTTGGTCCCACTTCAGGATATAAATAAAATAAAATAAAAATTGCCCTCTTCCTTCTTCAACTCTATCTAATGATTCATATTATTTCATGGTGCTCCTACAGTACGATAGTCTCAATTTAATATTTTTTGCTGTTAGTGAGAGTTTGGACTGGTTAATATCTCATTTTGACAGTCCACATTTTAAATTAATGGATTTTTTTTTGCCCCCTGTCAGTTTTGACCCCATCTATACTGTGTTTTCAATCTGTATTATATGGCAATGTAAATTGGGCCTTTCCCAACTATAGAGCTTTCACAACCACACATTAAAATCAGAAATCATAGAATCATAGAATCAAAGAGTTGGAAGAGACCTCATGGGCCATCCAGTCCAACCCCCTGCCAAGAAGCAGGAATATTGCATTCAAATCTCCCCTGACAGATGGCCATCCAGCCTCTGCTTAAAAGCTTCCAAAGAAGGAGCCTCCACCACACTCCGGGGCAGAGAGTTCCACTGCTGAACGGCTCTCACAGTCAGGAAGTTCTTCCTAATGTTCAGATGGAATCTCCTCTCTTGTAGTTTGAAGCCATTGTTCCGCGTCCTAGTCTCCAAGGAAGCAGAAAACAAGCTTGCTCCCTCCTCCCTGTGGCTTCCTCTCACATATTTATACATGGCTATCATATCTCCTCTCAGCCTTCTCTTCTTCAGGCTAAACATGCCCAGTTCCCTAAGCCGCTCCTCATAGGACTTGTTCTCCAGACCCTTGATCATTTTAGTCGCCCTCCTCTGGACACATTCCAGCTTGTCAATATCTCTCTTGAATTGTGGTGCCCAGAATTGGACACAATATTCCAGATGTGGTCTAACCAAAGCAGAATAGAGGGGTAGCATTACTTCCTTAGATCTAGACACTATGCTCCTATTGATGCAGGCCAAAATCCCATTGGCTTTTTTTGCCGCCACATCACATTGTTGGCTCATGTTTAACTTGTTGTCCACGAGGACTCCAAGATCTTTTTCACACGTACTGCTCTCGAGCCAGGCGTCACCCATTCTGTATCTTTGCATTTCATTTTTTCTGCCAAAGTGGAGTATCTTACATTTGTCACTGTTGAACTTCATTTTGTTAGTTTTGGCCCATCTCTCTAATCTGTCAAGATCGTTTTGAATTCTGCTCCTGTCCTCTGGACTATTGGCTATCCCTCCCAATTTGGTGTCGTCCGCAAACTTGATGATCATGCCTTCTAGCCCTTCATCTAAGTCATTAATAAAGATGTTGAACAGGACAGGGCCCAGGACGGAACCCTGATGCACTCCACTTGTCACTTCTTTCCAAGATGAAGAGGAAGCATTAGTGAGCACTCTCTGTGTTCGTCCACTTAACCAATTACAGATCCACCTCACCGTATTTTTGCCTAGCCCACATTGGACTAGTTTCCTTGCCAGAAGGTCATGGGGGACCTTGTCGAAGGCCTTACTGAAATCCAGGTACGCTACATCCACGGCATTCCCCGCATCTACCCAGCTTGTAGCTCTATCGAAGAAAGAGATCAGATTAGTCTGGCATGACTTGTTTTTGATAAATCCATGTTGACTATTAGCAATGACTGCATTTGTTTCTAAGTGTTTGTAGACCGCTTCCTTAACAATCTTTTCCAGAATCTTGCCCGGTATCGACGTGAGGCTGACCAGACGGTAGTTGTTTGGGTCATCCTTTTTTCCCTTCTTGAAGATTGGGACCACATTGGCCCTCCTCCAATCTGCTGGAACTTCTCCCGTTCTCCAAGAACTCTCAAAGATGGTTGCCAATGGTTCCGAAATGACAAATAATCTGGCATGGATGGTTGTGATTTTAGCATTCAATGGCATATCTTTACACTTGAAGATTTCATCTAGTACTTTCCTTCAACATCTTAATCTTCTTCCAATTTCTTGACTACAGTTTTCATTTTAAGAATTTTACAAGTTGGTTCAAAATGTCTCTTGAAATGCATAATGGAAAGAAACTCTATCTCAATCTTTGTTGAATTCATGGTGATAATGCTTTTAGCATATAGAAATGTCTCAGACATGAAGCAATTATCTGTATTCCTATTTTTTCCTTTATTATTTACATGTAGATTCAGATTTTCATCTGTGGAATCCTAGGGTCTTCTCATTCCTACTTTTTATCTACAACAACTCTGTGCCCACAGAGACACAAATGACTTTCACAGAGAGTTTCCCATGGCCCAGTGGTGACTAGAATTTGGATCTTTCATCTCAGTCCAACCCTAACTGCTGCTCCTAACTCTTGTTTCTGCCTTCTCCTCCTTTGCTTCAGTTCCCCCTGTTTATAGACTTTCCCAATAGCATAGACATTCCTTTGTTTTAGTTTCCAGGTGGAACTTAAAACACCCCTCAGAGGCCTGCCTCAGTTGGTTTGGTCCATTTTCCCACAGAGCTCTTTGCTGGACTTCTCTGAAGTAGAGCCTTAGAGACCTGGATATTGTCTGGAATCTTAGGCCTAACAATTCAAAACAGGCATTCTTAGCACTTTCTCTTGCTGTTGCATTTAGCACTATTTTATACCAACAGTCCAAAGGACAAAAAAGATGCTTTTGGCCAGCCAAGCTTAACAGAAAAGAAGGTTAAGGCAGTTCATAACCATCGATATGGCACCAGAGGCAAAAGAGACTTTCAAAGACCCCAGAAAGATGCCTGCAACCAATAAGTTCTCCTTTTGTAATGTGTTGTTTTAAGTTATTCTATGATAGTCCCAGATGGAGTTAACCCTTTATTCATCTTGTTTTAGTAAACTCGTTTGGTTATCTTTTCATCTTGCCTCAAAGTGTCTCTGTCTGCTAAGGGTCTATCTTAACAGAAGGTATCAGATAATCCCTGAGTAAAGTCAGACAATATAGTTTTCCCAAAGGCTCAGGCATGCCATCACAACTTTCCTCCCCAGATGTAGTTTCCAAATGACAAAATACACCAATTCATCCAAGAATATGATTTTGCTCATCTATTTATATTCAAAGTTCTTAATTTTGTAATTGGTCTTTTAGAGGTAAATATAAGCTTAGTTTGCAAGTCTGATTTTAGACATCTTTTTCTAAGGAAATCCTGATGTTAATAATGAGGGACGTGCATTCTCCATGATGTTTACTTTGGAACTGATTTTAATACCCTTTCATTCAAATATGTTTGTGGTGCTACAGTTGAATGTGGGTTATCTCTTTTTCCTGACAATTTTGTCATCTTGTCGGGACATTTCAGATTTCCTACAGGCCCTCAAAGTGGCAGAGAGGAACAGAAATAGCAGTGTCATGAAACATTATGGAAAACATAAAAAACAGGACAGACTTTTGCATGTTTCTTCTGCTAGCATGGTATATGTACAATCTAAGAATTTAAGATTCACAGGCAAAGTATTATTGTCTGCTTCATTGATATGCACAGCTCTTTCAAGACTGTGAGCCTTTCAAGATCTGGTTCCTCATTTCTGGAATGGTCTTTTTTTAACCTCTGGCTTGAGGAGAATATTGTCCTTTTCTGTAAAGGATCGAAGATCTCTCTCTGATTCAGACTTGAGCTACACTTCCATCTAATCCAGTTTCTGAATCCAGATTATCTGCTTTGGACTGGATTATATGATTCTACACTGTCATATAATCTAGTTCAAAGCAGATAAACTCAATTCAGAAACTGGATTACATAGCAGTGCAGATGGTGTCTCCCTGAGGCTGTATCTGTACTGCCCTAAAATCCCGTTTCAGAATGTGAATTAATTGCAGTGAACTGGATTACAGGGCAGTGTAGACTGATATAGAAAGTTATAAATTGATGATATGCTTGTTTAAAAATCTAGTAGAAAGAAGTCCAGTTGGTTGAAGCAAATAGTCTGTGAGCTGTGGCTGAGGAATATCATGTCAGTTACTAGGAAGTCAATAGGTTATAAGCAGAAGAGATGAAGAATATGAACTGAGAACAATACAAGATTGATAAATTGGTTGCCAATCAAAGTAAAAGATCCAAGGGATTCAGCAACAGATTTATAAATCAGTCAGGGATGTGGGATCAAAACAGTTGAAGATTCCAGCAGAAATATATTGTTTCCTGCTTTGAACTACTACCTTGCTTATAATCTTAAGGCTCCTCCCCCAAAAGCATTCCAGCTGTTGTTATTTAACACCTTCTTAGGTGTGCTTCTTCTGAGATGGGAAAATGATAAGATAATCTTTCTGGACTTGCATCCTGTGACTATCTTTGGAGAATGACTAATAAATTGTCAGGAAGCAGGAGGATGTGTTGAATCATAATGTCAAATTTTGTTGGTATTGGTTTCTACCAACAATGAGTTATGTAGAATCAGTAAATTCATCTGACCATAATATGTTGTGTGTGATAATGATATCTACCTGCCTTCCTATAACAATATCCTTATTTGGGATTGAGTTAAATTTGGAGAAGAGAAATTGTAATGTACTGCAGCAACAAGTGCCAATACTCCATACCAAAAGGTCAAATTGTTAACTTGTTCTCTCCAGTCTCTGAGTAGGTATATCAGAGATGTCTAATCTGTCTGATATGAATTGTTTTAGCTTCATACATTTTGATGAGTTTAACATCTATAAATTATCCTGGATAACAATTAGCCTGTCTAAAACAAAGCGTCAATTTCCATTTTCATGCTAATGAAACCTCCTTTGAAAAGGTGTTGAAAGCAATCAGATAGCTAATGATACATTGTGCATGAACTGGGCATATATATAAAGCTCATATCCTATAGATCAAAGATCCCTCGAGGAAATGAAGATTTTAAAAATTAAATTAAATGTAAACCTCCTAGCCTCAAGCAGAGGATAGTGGGCATTGTTCGGAAGAAGGAATTTAACATTTTTCATTTTTGCTAAAGAACTGAAAGTAATGCATGCTCTGGTTCACTCATGGGTAATTATTCTGCTGCTCTGTATAGGAACATTCCTTTCAGCGACTAATAATCTTTTTTTTGGACTTGAAAAATCTGATTTCTTAAAACGAATGTAATGTATATGCATGCTCAGATGTAAGCTACACTGAGTTCAGAAGATCTGCCTCTCAGACAAAAATAAGATGGCAGATTTTTTTTTCTCACACTAAGAAGTGCCTTCCTCTTTAAGCCTTCCTTAAATTCCAGTGCCATATTTGTTTCAAGGAGTAAAGTTAGATGGTGATTTCTATTCTTGTTTCTCTGTATGTGTTACAGCTTATTTCTAAAGACATAAAATTATCAGATTGTCCAGTTGACTCAGAGAAATTTGCATCATTCCTTAAACCAGGGGACCTCAAACTAAGGTCCAGGGGCCAGATGCGGCCCTCCAAGGCTATTTACCCGGCCCTCGCTCAGGGTCAACCTAAGTCTGAAATGACTTGAAAGCACTCAACAACAACAATCCTATCTCAAAAGCAGGCCCACACTTCCCATAGAAATACTAATAAGTTTATATTGGTTAAAATTGTTCTTCATTTTAATTATTGTATTGTTTTTAAGTGGTGGGTTGTTTTTTTTGCACTACAAATAAGATATGTGCAGTGTGCATAGGAATTCATTCTTGGTTTTTTTCAAATTATAATCCAGCCCTCTGTTTAAAAAGTTCGAGGACCCCTGCCTTAAACTATCCCTGCACTTTCAGGGCCCTTCCAGACAGTTGCTTAATCTGGAATTAGGAAGTGGGATTAAAAATCCCTGTACCTCAAGCAGAGTCAACACATAGTCCCACGGTGTCTAGAAAGGTTTGGTTAATATGGATTGAAGGGAACTGCAAAAGGTATGATGGGACATCAACTGGATGTTTTCTTTTCTTTTTTTTTTCCTTATGACATTTCAAGAAGTGCTGCACCTCATAATCATTTTGCCAAAGTTGCAGTACTGATGCAGACATAATACAGTGTGCACAAATATATTTGTATGTTGTTTTTTGTTACCCTCACCCCTGGTGCTTATAGGTTTGCCCTCTTGAAACCCTTTGAGGTCACTTGGCTGCAACATGCTGCGGTCCACTGTATAATTTCAGGCTCAGTTTCCTTTCAGTAATACAAAGGAAATGAGAACAAAGGTGTGGTTGGAGAGAGTTCTCATGGGAATTACTTTCCTCTCATGCTTCCATTTATCCACCTGTGTGTCTTGGCTCCATCTGTTTGCATCCCTCCATCAGCTGTTTTGGTGTTTTAAAATAAAGTTAAGTGCTGGAGAAGCCTACACGACACCAGTGTACCACAAGGAACTCCCTCTTTTTGGGGGGAAGCTCTGGGACATACAGAGCCCAACATCAGATTTTATGCTAACCTTTTTATCATGTGTTTTTCATGTCATCCCATGATCAAGTGTGCATTTTGAGTGTATGTCTTGTAGCCACCTCCCCCCCCCTGCAGATTCTCATGTCACTCCTGATGTTAAAAAAAGTTCCATCTCAGTGGGAATTAGTTTAAAATAAGGATGGTACAAAAATAGAGTGGAAAACATCCCAATACTTCCATTAAGCAAGCAAAACTGAAGGACATTGTGATTACTTTACTAAAAGGCCAGATAATAACCATGCCTCCCATTCCCACCTCTGTAGTTCTAAATTCATTTTTATATCACAAGAAAATAAATGAGCACTCTTATACACACACACACACACACACACACATGTAATTTCCAGCCTCTCATTTGGATAATGAGAAATGAATGCCAATCTTATATTACAGCCTATTAAAATGAATGATTGGAACATTTAAGAACAATATTAAGATAACATCACGCCAATGCCTATCAGGATAATGTCATTGGCTGAAAAACACAGTCATTGGTTTTAGTTTGCCCATATTTTGTGTTGATTTGTGGATATGGGATGGAAATTACAAGGAGAGTAGGAAAAGCAAAGAGTGAAATATTATTTGGGTTAATATTAGACATGAATGAGGAGTCTACTCCTATAAGTGTTATATAGACTTTTTGATAATTCTACACATTTATAGATTTGTTCAGAAGTTAAAGGAAAATGTGCACAGATGTCAACAATATATACACAGTAAAGCATACATCTTAAAAACACACACTAAGGCCCCATCTGCCATATAATCCAGTTTCAGAATGTAGATTAACTGCATTGAACTGGATTATATCGCAGTGTTCAAATCAGTCAATCTTCATTCCGAAACTTTATATGGTACCATAGAGTCAGTCATAAAGACACTAAAAGCACCTGGTAAAAAAAGCAAAAATTGATGGATCTAGGAATGTACCAGACCCTATAGATAGAAAGAAAAAGAAGTCTAAAAATATGGATGTTCTAGCTGGGCACATCCTCGGCTAATGTGCATTTTCAAAAGGAGGAAGGGAAGTAGAGCTTTACACTGCAGTAGGGTAGGAAGATGTTGACAAGATGAAAATTGGAAGATGAAAATTAAGAAAGCTATGATAGATAATCATTGAACTAATTGAATTAATAATTTGAATGGAAGAAGTGTCAATCCATTTTACGTGTAGGGATTATGTGGATTTCAGATGCCGTTCGACACTTGTGTCTTGTCAGAGAAAAACAGCTTCTTCTTGGCCCATCATAGAAAAAGGAACAAAACATAGTGATATTGCCAAACACCTCCCAGGGTTCATGTAGGGCAGTGGTTCTCAACCTGTGGGTCCCCAGATATTTTGGCCTTCAACTCTCAGAAATCATAACAGCTGGTAAAGTGGCTGAGATTTCTGGGAGTTGTAGGTCAAAACACCTGGGGACTCACAGGTTGAGAACCATTGATGTAAGGCCTTACAGACTCTCAGACGACACTTTCCCCACATCTTATTGAAGAGATCTACTCTATAGGCAACTAATAATTGGAATTATACATTGCCATCACAAGCCTCAATGAATCTAGAGGGAATATATATATGTATATATTTGCAGGATTAAAACTTAGATCTCCCATCCTCTGTTAAAAAAAAAAGCATTATCTGCAACCCTTGCCCCAAAGCATAGTTTATATAACAAAATTGTCATGTTTTTACATATAAGTCTTCCACTCATACATTTTTAACACAATGATACTTGCAGTGCTCATTTCTCAAGACACTGTAGCCTATAATATATCAAGCTAAGGGCCTAGTCATTACTTTGATTCATGAGATTCATTTTACTTATAGCAAATGATGTGGCTGTTAGGGTAGCATGAATCAAATATATACTTTAGAAAGGAGCAAGAACATAAAAGTACTATTCTCACAAAAACATTATTGCTATTCTGATGTACTTTCTCTATGCTCTTCAGCAATTTCTAATGATCCATGAACTTAACAGTTTGGAAAAGGACAAGTATGCATGTTAAAACTTTGTAACCCAGGAACTATGACCCCATGGTAAAATAGATGAAGGGAGGGGGTTTATTTTCATGTGAGAAGATGGCTTACTTCCCGCTTGTAGTTTCCTCTTCTAAATCTTTCTTCTAAAGTAATGGTTCTTGATCTTTGGTCTCCTAAAGTTTTGAACCCCAGAATTCCTAAACACCACCCATGATGTCTGAGACTTCAGAGTTGATGTTCAAAACATCTGAAGTCCTAAACATGGGGTACCACATTGAAGACTGAACACTTTAAAACCAGGTGGAAATCATACATATAGGAAAAGCAGAAGAGAAAGGCAAGCATTCAGAACTTTCAGGTGTATATCTCGCATATTAGAAAGGGCATTAGAGGAATTAGAAAAGAAAATCAGAAAACAAGGAAAGGGGTATGAGTACTTACCATTCCCCTCTTTCATATGTGCATTGTACATAGATGCAATTCAAGTAGCAGTGATTGAGAGTACCCGATCTGAGGGAAAAAATCTTGACTGTTGAAAAAATTGTACCTCCTCCTTACTAGCTTTTTTTGTCACTTAGGGCCCATCCAGACAGCCTTTAACCTGAGACATTTTTTTCAGATTTATCAGAGGCAAATGATGCCTCTGGTAAAACTGAATTAATTTGGGACAAACCCTGCTTTGTCCTGAATTAATTAGACACCTGGTAAGACCTCAATCTTTGTTAAAATCTGGGTCTTTCCAGATGTGAGTCCAGTGTGGATTGGGCCTGGGGACCATGTCATGCAATCCCCGGGCCCAATCCGGGGATTGGGGGAGGTGTGGGAACTTAAGCCTGTGCCAAAGTGCGTTGCTTTTGTGCACGTTTAAGTCTGGAATTCCCTTAATGTTGCCTATTTGTTGCCTTTGTATTTATATTAGTATTTTTATTTGAAAAATGCCATTGTCTCTTTTTTTAAAAAAAAAAATAATCCTATACCATGCATCAGGACCATAAATTGAAGAATAATCCAGTTAATATAATAAATGAGATCATGATAATGTGAGTTGAGGAGTGACCCATGACAAATTGTATTGAATCTCTTGAGAGAAAAACAAAGTCTAAACATAGATTTATTATGTATATAGCACCACACATGTTTTTTGAGTGACAGGAGCAAAAGACAACATCTTGCTATTGGAGCGTCCATTCTAAATTTCCAAGTGGGTTTGACATTCTGCTTACAATTATAATAAAAACCTTTCCAGATCTGTTTTTCCCCTGAACTTTGAATACTCCCATCTGACAGCAAAAGGGAGCTCGAAGCCCTTAAAATCTAATGCTAGGAGACAGTATTCAGTCCAGTCTTTTAACCTTGTTGCAATATTGGATTAATTTTGAGAATCTTTTAGTCCTACTTTTCTCAAAGATTTTATCCTGGAAGAACCCTTGAAATAATTTTTAGTTCTCAGAGAACACTTACATAAAATTATTATGTTGTTGTGTGCCCTATTTTTTCTTTTATTATTCAACCCTTTGAGTTTTAGAATTGAGAATTCAAAGCTGTCCAAACTGTAATAGGTATATTTGCACAGCTTTTTTACTAACACAATTTTCTGTTATATCTTCTGTTATTCAATACCCTCTGCATGTTTTCACAAATAATTTTGTAGAGTTTTCATTGTTTTGACTAACCTAACAGAAATCTTTCTTAAATATTATTTATCCTACTTTATTTTGGAGATTTTTCTAGCAAATAGCACCTGATTTGAGGGAAAAACACATTGTAGGCACATACTCATCACAATAACAATTTAATAAGAAATTAGGATTACAGGATGAGGTGGTGGCATAAGAGGGAGATCAAAACTTTAAATAGAGAAAAACTCTATTAAAAGAAATATGGCTTATTGTCCATTCAGATAGTCTTCATATATTGATAATGCTCACTTGTAAAGGTCATGGTCTGAGCTTTTGACATGGTATTCATGTCTGATGGCCTCAATGCATATTCTAACGTGAAATGGGAGGCAGTAGTAGTGTTCCATTTCCCTTCATTGACATTTTATATTCTTTTGAAAAAATCATGAACAAAAACCCTATAGAGGTGGAGGAGAAAAATGCATGTCCAAGAAACTCCGAGGAAAGATAACTATATTGTTCCTTATCCCTTTCTTTTCCAAAGAAATATTTCAAATTCCAGAGTTGAACCATTTTACTGTGTGTCTAAGAGAGCTGGAGGGCTTTAAAATAATATGGTTAAAAAACTTTCCTCAGTCTATATTCAGACTCCCCTATTATTACTGTAAGCATGATAATGTTAACAGTTGAAAGAACAAGGGGAGAGGTTTTCAAAGTCACAAATGTACTTTGCTTATAGACTTTCCTATCCTTGAATGGAAAACTAGATTTACTAAAACCTATGATTTCAGAATCTCAAAGAAATGCCATAGGAATCAACCTTAGAGCACCAACAATGATACTTGCTTAAAATAATATATTGATTTTAAGTAGAACCAATCTTTTCCTTTTGTAGTGTTTCAAGAGCATATTTGTCTAAAAGGTTTCTCCATTGTGTAGATTTTAGGGCTGTGCACAGATCTATTTTTCAAAATGGGCTCTACTGGTTTGGCTCTTTCAGCTAGCCATAATAGCATGGGCACTACCACCATTTTTTAAATATATATTTTTGGCTACAATAGACCATGTGGCTGTCAACCACGACTACTTTCAGTTTCTTTCAGCTACACATGGAGTGTGCAGAGAGCTAGCCACATGCCCACACAGGGTTTCCCTGTGAGCCCTGCATGTTGAGCCAATCAGTGCATTGTTTGCCTTGCTTTTTGACTCAAATAGCTATAAATAAGCATTTCTGTTTTATACACTTAAGAAACTTTCACTGATGGTGGCCTTTACTTGACACAAGC
Organism: Anolis sagrei; assembly: GCF_037176765.1. Classification (NCBI taxonomy): domain Eukaryota; kingdom Metazoa; phylum Chordata; class Lepidosauria; order Squamata; family Anolidae; genus Anolis; species Anolis sagrei. The sequence continues at coordinate 97,463,224 of NC_090024.1, forward strand.
TTCCTGTGTAGGATAGATGTACCTTGCGTTTCTAAAGCCACCATAAAATGAGGAGGTAATATATATCTTTTTTAAAATAATGGCTAATGCTTCTTCAGGTGGTGTGGCCCCCACTGAAATAACTTTTTAAGTGTCACTTCATTTAAAGGAGAAACTATGCCAGAAAAGGTGGTTTCTAGTGAGGTCTCTGAGGATGCTTGCCATAGATGTAGGTGAAACACCAGGAGAGAATGCCTATAGTCTAGAACATGGCCATATAGCCTGAAAAAACCTACAACAACCCAGTGATTCTGGCCATGAAAGCCTTTGATAATACATTGTTTCTCCTGACGTTTCGCCTGCCTCTATGGCAAGCATCCTCAGAGTTAGTGAGGTCTCTGAGGATGCTTGCCATAGAGGTAGGCGAAACATCAGGAGAGAATGCCTCTAGAACATGGCCATATAGCCCGGAAAAACCTACAACAACCTAGTGATTCCGGCCATGAAAGCCTTTGACAATACATTTTCTTTAAATGGTTTGAAAGTGTGAAGCAGGAGGAGAGAGAGTCATTTAAATGATTATCATTTGTTTAAATTCCAACTGTGATTCTGTATTTTGTGTGTATATTCTTCTTTCCCACAATATGCAAGATAAATCTATGCCCTCTGGCTGCAATGTTTTCACAGCAAGTCATCCATGCTCCTTGAATCTCCAATATAAACCAATTTGTTTTATATGTGAGATACCTAGAGAAATCATTAAGCTGGAAACTTATAGATAAGCATACAAAAAAGTGGCAGAACAAATGTTAGTTTAAGTGGATTTCTGCATACTTTAATGTACACATTCCTTTCTGGCAACAACTTTGGGAGTCCCAGCCTTTTAAAAACAGCCCAACTTTTTAAAATGAGGGTGAATAAAATGTCACAATAGTATGCAACAGAATGGAAGGATGCAAATTTAAAACAGAGATTACCTGGACTGATGAGGAAAATCTTAGAGACATCTGCATATATTATGGAAACGTTACCCTCTCAAGGTTAACAAATGGTGTCAGAAATGCAACTCTGAAAGCTGAGAGAGCAGAACATGTGACAAATGCAGTCCACCAGTCATATGTGGTAACTTGACATGGAAGGAATTCAATAAGTTTCAACTCATTCATTCATTCAGTAAAAAGAAATAAGAATCATCAACCTGCTAGGCTGCAAATTATTTATTATTTGTTTATTTGCAGCACTTTTATCCCTTACTTTTCAACCTGAAGGCGATTCAGGGCGGTGTACAAATTGGCAACAATTAGATGCCACAACATACAGACATACATCAGTTAAAAACAATTAAGTCGCATAATAAAATCCATGTAAAAACCATTAAAACTATAATAATCAATGTCTTCCAGTTCAAGTCCTTACCCATTTACATTGTTAAAGCCATTCTGTGTTTGTTATTTCATAATACTGTGTGGAGGGGGCCAATCTAATATCCCTGGGAAGGGAGTTCCACAGCCGAGGGGCCACCATTGAGAAGGCTAGCTTTTCTTAAAATGGAGATCCACAGATACATAGGCCTGCAATAAAATAAAAGAGTGCTCATTGGAACATGGGATTGTAGCCTCAAACATATGGGTCTCCAAAGGTATTGATTTTTCCCATATCTTTGTTTTATTAAAGTGCTTTTTTTTGTTTACCAAAATTATGTCAATGTAAAGTGGACAAAACCATGAAGTTAACAAATCATTTGAAATATTGTTGCTACTGCTATTTAAGGATGTTTGAAATGGTTGACCTCTCGGAGTTCTGATAAAAAAAAACAACCTGATCTTTAACATAGTTGTCCACTGGATTGTTATACTGTGATGTAAGTTTTTGTCATTTGAGTATTTCCCAATAAGGGAAAAATACACATTTAAATTTAAATTATGTTTATTGTTACAGGAATTCCATTTTGGATAGAAAAGAAGATAGACATAACACAATTACCAATACTTTTAGCACAAGAGTACCAAAAGCTGATTTTTATCGATGAGTATAATCCATTCTGAGGTTATAACCTAATGGATACTTCTTTCTCGAGGCTCATTTACACAGGCCTAAAACCAGTCTCTCTCTCCCCCCCCCCCCCCCCGATTAGTCCACTTCAGGCTAAAACCTGGATTTCCATTAAAAAAAAACAAACAAACAAACAAACAAACATCCAGATCTTTGCAGGTGTGAGGTGTGTGAAGGATGCTTCTGAGATTGATATTCATGATCTTTGGAGCAGTTTCCACAGAGATCCCTCTCCCTTGGTCTCAAGCAGGCAATGGAGGAGGAATGGCAATGCCATCCTCCCCTCCCTTTTCCCCTTGTCTACCTTTAAACAAGTTCAGTAGTTATTAAGGCTGGAGGCTTCAAAGTGCTCTGTTCTGTCTGGAAATAATGCATCAGAGTTTTCAAGAGGGGAAGGGGGAATTTCACCTCAAAAACTCCACTGTGTCATTTCTAGGTGCAAGAGAGCACTTTGAAGCCCCCAGCCTTGGTCACTTCTTTATTTTAAGGTATAGAAAAGGTGAGGAAGGGCAGAGGGATAGTGATCTTAACCACCACCACCCCCTCCATGCCAATGCTGGTTTGGCATGGGAGGGAATGTGGCTACCACCCCTCCAAAAAAAATCTGGCTGCAAACCTGAGGGAAAACTACATTTTAAAAGCTGGTTTCTTTCAGGTTTTTAACCCTGAATGATCCTTGGACAAAGGGTCAAAAAAGACTAACTTTTTGGAAGAAGGAGGAAAGTGAATTCTATAAGTAGGCAGGGAGCAGAAAAGGCCTGACCACAGAGATCAGTGGTTGTCAAACTTTAGCCCTCAGGTTCAAATTAAAAAAAAACCTATTATGGTCATATATCAGCATAAAGAAAGTGAGGCAAGTTTCCCAAAACCAATGTACATTAAAATCTAAAAGGCTAAAAAACAAATGCATGTTAAAGGTTAAAGTGCAAAAACTATTTAAAGAAGGGACTAGAAGGGAATGGAGAGGGAGAGAGATTGATGGAGGGGCAGGAGCATTCAGGGCACAAGTCTAGACAAAGAAGCAGAGTCTCTCTGGATAGATGGTCTCCCGGTATTGGCCCTCAAGTACAGCTGATGGAAGGGCATGATATTGGGCCAGGGTAAAGGCCCTCCGATAATTGGCAACCTCTAGATTTGTTAAGTATACCATAGGGGAGGTGAGATATCTGCTGGCTTCATTGACAATAAAGGTTGGGGCATAGGCTAGATCCAATCGGCGCTCTTTGTCTGAGATACGTTGTTTGATGAGTGCTCTGGCTTGATTGTGCTCCATACTAAGTAGCAATGGTTAAACCGTTTTCTTTCAGTGGCAAGATCCCTGAACAAAGTTTATAAATTGAAGTTGTAGCAAATGTAAAGTTCCCTTTTCTATAATTTATACTGTATTTTATGCTGTTTTGCTATGTATATGCTAATAAAAGCTTATTCGCTTGGATTGGACCAAGTAGCAACTCCTGGAGAGAAGCCCAGTGATTAGATTTTCATTGCTACTGCCTGTTTCCATGTTGACTGGAAGCCCTCAGGTTATCTTGGACTTCTACTTTTAGAATGATCAGCCAGCTTGACCAATTGTCAATACATTCCAGAAATATCTGGTAGATTAACATTTTGGAAAAAATGACATAGCTAAAAGAAATTGAAAGATGAAAACAAAAGGGCAGGCATGTAGATCTTCCTGTGTTCCTAATTACTAGCACTGACACCTCTCCATTTCAACGAATCCTTTAAAAATAAATTACACAATGTAACACAGTTTTGTTCCTGGATTATAAATGTCATTTTCTAACTGGATCTATCATAAAAACATGGAAAAGGTTTATTTAATTGAAAAAAATTGTTTTTGTAGGACATTCTGCAGCACGTTTTGCTATAGATTTTCAATGAATATCTCATGGAGGCTCAACCAATTCAACATAATTTGTGGCAGCCCCAAAAATGAAGTTTCTGGAGTATAACAAATACTTTTAAAGTAAGTACCATACAATGAAACATAAAATAAGACTTTGAAACCATGACCAGATTTTTTTTTCAAATTTTGTTATATGGGGTTTATTAACCCAGTGACTATAGATATTTTTCCCCAGATCCTAGGGGAGATTCAACATTCTACTAACATGTAATTCACCAGCTGACGCTGATTCCCATATGGGATTTTTTAAAAATAAAACTGAATTTCAGTTCTGATAACTATCAGAGAGTTAAGAATTTTCTTCCAATGAAAATGGGTTTTTTAAGGTTCAGATTTAAGCTGTGACTAAATATGATTATGAGTGCCAACATGTCACACTTAAATGTCATAGCATATCCTCAGTACACTTACAGACAAGTTCAAAATTAGTCACCCATTTTTAGTTTCTGTTTTAAGTGTTAGATGAGTGTGATATGGATAGTTTTATAAAGATAAAGATTAAATCTGGAGAGGAGAAAATGTATAACTCATTTTCACTCCTATGACGAAATGTATTAATGGCATTCCAGCACTTCATTTCAGTAGCTCATTTCCTAGCTCTTGATCTCTAGAGCATATCAAAATGCTTACTACCTAGCAATCACTTACTGTGAATGTCAATCAATAAGAATACTGCTTTATGGCATCAATTTCAGCATTCAAAATAAAATGTATTTTGTACAAAGATGATTTATATGTGTGAGAAATTCTGTCATGGGATAGATTTGGACACAACCAAAAACTGAACCTGGTGGTCTGAAAAAAGAATAAAGGATAGGATGTGTGAGTGTATAACAAGATTGCTACCAAAGCTCCAGAACATTCAACATTCTGGTCTATACATATAGCAGAATGACGTATCTGAATGGCAGACCACTTGGATCTGCAAATAGATTATCAGTGCTTCATACATACTTCCACTAAGTAAATTTGAAGGTGTAAAAATATAGTATACAGTCATTTTCCAACTTGCTTGAAAATATTGAACATTCACAATTGGATTCACTCGTCTATAATCAGAAAAGATGAAGTACATTTTACTGTTTCGTTCTATCCATTTTCTTTATATACTGTATATAAAGTCAGAACCCATCCCATAGTTTTTTCTACATTACTGTTCTAAAGCAAAAGTCTCTCTTCTGTGGTTCTCCAGACTGTCAAATTATTTTTGTAGATGTTAGTGCATTCCGTTGTTGTTGTTGTTGTTGTTGTTGTTGTTGTTTGGAACATAAGATTAGTACGCAAGATCACTATGCTGGCTTTTGTCGGACACTTCCCATGTGTCTAGGATTGTGTGATGTATCAGCGAATAATGAGTGCAGATCCAAGTAGGGTGGCCTTTTGCAGCTGACAAATGGTAATTTTGTCAGCGCTGATTGTTTTTAAGTGTAGGACAAGGTATTTGTTGTTATTTCTGACTTGCCTTATGGTTCTAAGTGGTTTACTACATAGCTACAAACACATAATCATTATATAAATAAGTAGATTGGTGAATCTACTTCAGTGCAAGTAATGGATGAGCCAAGCAAACATTTGTGCCAGCTGGATAAATGATCTAAATGTATTGTCGAAGGCTTTCATAGCCGGAATCACTGGGTTGTTGTAGGTTTTTTCGGGCTATATGGCTATATCTGTGTATATGGCTATATGGCTATATCTGTGGAGATATATAAACCCATTTTTCTAGTTCCAACAGACCTCACTACCTCTGAGGATGCTTGCCATACATGCAGATATATAAACCCATTTTCCTAGTTCCAACAGACCTCACTACCTCTGAGGATGCTTGCTCTAGATGCAGGCGAAAGGTCAGGAGAGAATGCCTCTAGACCATGGCCATATAACCCGAAAAATCCTACAACAACCCAATGATCTAAATGTTTTCCATAAAGAACATGAGGCATGACCAAGATAAGACATCAGTTCTAGAACGTTAAAGACCCACATAAAGGGACCCACCAAGCAACATTTATTTTTCTAACAATATTTCTGACATGTTGCTTATAATATATGTTTAATTAATATGTGTTTAATTGATCTTATCAGTTTATTAATCTGTTGTGCACCTTTTACTGCTGAGCAAATTTAATCTTTGAACTGTAATAAAGTTTTGATTGAAAATATGTTAGGGACCTCTGCACATATACGTTTCCCTTAGAGACATGAATCTTCTTTTGGATACTGTAGTGGGTTGGTATTGCTTCATGCACCCTATGTGATCATTCCAAGCTGGCAGGGTCAGAGAAGTGTCTGGCTTACAACCTGATAGATGTGAAATGATGGCATCAATAGTGATTCTAAAGGCCCTTCTCAGCTGTGCTGTGATCATTTCATGTTTGGCTATGAGAACATTCCTGCTTGCTTGTTGCAAAGCACAGATTGGATATGTGGGGGGAGTTCAAAAGTTGATCAGTAATTCAGGATGGGTAAGTAATAGTATGTGGTTCAGCATAGAGCACATTTGCTTGCTGATATTTATGCTGTGTTGAGAGAATATAAGACTGAGGCTAAAATGTTAATTTCATGCAAAATATTATCCCAAACTAATACTCAGAGCACTTAAATGTAAATGGCATATTTGAGACTTCTATTAAAGTTATAATATTATAAGGGAAAACTTTGATTGCAAGTTTAAATAAGGTGTGAATTTGTCTTATGTGTTTGAAATGGAAATACGAAAGGACTTCAATGTGCCTTCATCTTCACTGAAAGTTCTGTGGAACAGGTTGAGTATTCCTTACCTGAAATGCATGGGATCAGAAATGTTTTGGATTTCAGGTTTTTTTTTTTCGGTTGTGGGAATATCTGTATGGGACCCAGGTGTAAATACATAATTCTGTTATCTTGCATATATATGTTATACACATAAACTGAAGGTAACTTAAAACAATACTTACAATAATGTCATGTATGAACCGTGGTTTTCGTACATAGAACTATCAGAAAGCAAATATATCACTATCTTAGCCACTCACATGGACAATTTTAAAGTATTTGAATTTCAGAATTTCAGATAAGAATTGCTCCACCTTCATAAGCATGCATGCTTTATTTTTCTAACAATTATTGTACCAGGTGGCTTACAAACCATACTAAGCCTATAATCCTGCTGGTGATCTATGGCCTCATCTATACTGCCATATAATTGTTAGAAATTATAACTGCATTATATGGCCAATGTAGACTCGTATAATCGAGATTGAACTGCATTGAACAGGATTCCATCAATCTAAACTGCTATATAATCCAGTTCAATGCAGTTTATCTGCATTCTGAAACTGGATTATACGACAGTGTAGATAGGACCTTAGATTACACTTTTTAAAAAATACATTTGTTATACATTGTTTATTTTACAGCAGATTCATATTATTCAATACAACCTATCATACTTAATTTTTCTACTTATACATATTTCTACTTATACATATTTTCTATTTCTCATCCCTGTGCTCCCCTCCCCATCTCTCAAGCCACAGCTTTTACATATCAACTGTCCAAAATTTCAGTATTTCTTGTGGAGGTAACTTTCCTTCTTTCTTTTTAAATACTTTTTTCTCCATATTTCATCAAAATCACTGTTTCCATATACTTCTTTTAACTTTTAATATACATGTCAGCTTGTCATTTATTACCAATTTCCATACTTCCTTGTACCACTCTTCTATTTGTATATTTATTTATCTTTTCCAATTCCTTGCTATAAGCAGTCTTGCCATTATTAATAAGTTTGTTATCGCATCTTTATCCTCTTTATTATTATTATATAATGATAATAAAGCTATACTAGGACTTCTTTCTATTTTAATGTTCATTTTATCCTCTATTTCTCTAAATACTTCCCCCAAAAAATTATTTACATATTTACATTGCCACCACATATGTATATATGTTCCTGATTCTTGGCATCCTCTCCAGCAATTTTTGAGTAGTTTTTATTTGCTATTCTTACTGGTGTAAGGTACAATTTCAATATTAAATTAGAGTAATTTTCTTTATTGATAAATTCTTTAGATGTCTTTGTCTCCATAATTGTTGCCACTCTGTTTCATTTATTTTTATCCCTAAATCTTCTTCCCAACCTCCTTGAGGGTGTTGTTTTTTTTTGTTTTTTCTTCCTTATTTCAAATATTATCTTATAATGATTTCAATTATTATTCCTTTCAAATTTTCATGCTCTTCTAAAGCCCTTCCATTTTGTATTATTTATTCAAATTGGTTAAGCTTACTTCTGTTTTTATTATTTTTTATCCAGCTTTTAAACCATTGCTCTAATTGTATACAATGGAACCATGTCAATTTTATTTCTCTAAATTCTTCCATTATCATTTCTTCTTCATTCCCACCTTTATCCAATCACCTATTTTGTCTAAGTTTTTCCCCCTAACATTTTATCCATTACTTTATTTTAAAAAATTGAAATTTCTTTTCCGTTACAATTGGGGTTATTTCTGAACCATCCGTTATTAACATTCTCCCATATTTATTCCATACTTCTAATATATTGCTCAACATTGAGTTTTTTAATTTCCCTAGTTTCTTTTCTCGAAAACTCTTTAAAAATATGTATTCCAGATTTCTTCCTCCACTTTTTCCAAATCGTTTCTTAGCCAATCTACACCCTCTTTTTTATCATTCCTTCTATAACCAATATCAGTATGCTACACTTTTTATAGCCTCATGCAGTGATAAAGTTCTGACCTCTATTGGTTGATCCCAATGATAATAGCCCAACAGAATCAATTATGGTATGCTGAGTTGAAAAGTAACAAAAATGCAATTTATTCAGGAACTCTATCTGGAATTTAAAATGATTTAGGCAAAAGTATGATTTGGTTTCAAGAAACCACACACACGCACATGCACGCACATACACGCATACACACATGCCCCCTGGTGCCTTCTTTCATAACCACAAGATCCACAGTGTGTTTGCTCCTGTCATCACCATCTATAGTATGTTTGCTATAGGATGCATCTAAACTGAATATTCTGTTGAACCATCAATTTATATCATGTATTTAATTTGATACCTGGTCCATAATTTTATAGCAGTTCCCTACATAGTTTTCAATGTTGAATCTTCATATGTTTTCTCACTTCTTTCTCCATTTTTTTAAAAAAAACCATGCAGTTGGGTTGTTGTAGGTTTTCAGGCTATATGGCCATGTTCTGGAAGCATTCTCTCCTGACGTTTCACCTGCATCTATGGCAGGCATCCTCAGAGGTTGTGAATGGATGCAATTCTTTGCTAATTTTCTTCTGCTCTGATAAAATCTGTGTATTTTCCCAGCATTTTAAGTGGCTTGTTACATTTGCATCAGAAACTTTTATGAGATATTTTTACTTTTAAAACATATTGAAAATAATATTTAAAATATGTAAAAGAAAACTTTGAATTTAACTATTAGGCTGTGATTGGTATTTGAACCATAAAGAGAGGCAAGTTTGTGTGGCATTAAAAAATCCTTCATCTATAACACAGTATCTAGATCAATCGCTTTTTCTTCCCTTAGGCATAAAGCAAACAAAAACTTCCACAGATGTTCATCATTATTCTTTATTATACAGGGTGTGGGGCTAGGTAGGCATGAGGGGTGGGGGAAGAGAGAACAAGGAATAAAAAAGAGAAATATAGCTCTGAATTATGCTTTCATATTTTAGAGTGTCTGTTATGTAATACACATTCAACTTCATTTGCATCCTTTATGAATATATTTATTGTGTTGAAAGCTAATTGCCCAAGTTTTCCAAATCTTTTGAGGCACTTAGTCAGAGCTCTCCGAAGTTTGGAAGCATATTGCTTTTGACAGTCAGAAGAACATTAATTACTCTGTATACATTAAAAATGAGCTTTATGACATCCTGTGCTTTTCTAGTATACATATTTCAGCAATCGATGTAATTACTTTGTAATTCTAAAAGCCACACGTGTGGTGCCTAATTCAATTTAGTGGAATGCTGCTATATCTCCCCCACCCACCCACACACACACACACACACACCCATACATACATACATATCATAAACCTTGAGACATTACATAGTTAAACCGTAACAAGCTGCTGAATTGCCTAACTATAATAAAAGGACTTCTACAGAATGGTGCCATCCACACAATTATTTACTTCTATCGTAGAGAAAAATGATGATGCTTTCTACTTTATCTAATATAGGAAATATGCAAAGAGTACTTTTGCATTGCTGCTAATCCATCGTAATATAAAACTGGAGGGCTGGTATAAGAGTACTCCTTCTTATCCCATCTCACACCTCCACCTTCAGTTATTTTATACTTAATCTTCTTTCACTCTCTTCCCCCCCCCCCCACAAAGACCCCAAGTAAACACCCTACACACACACACAACTGATCTGTTCAAGTCCTTCTTCTTTGCCAGTTGTTTATCAGATTTGGCATGTAGTGACTGAATAATCACTTTCCGGTAATTCTGCACCAATTTCCGGAAGGTATAAATGTTCAGGCTACTTACAACATTAGAACTCAGAGATGCCTTCATTGATTTGAGGTTCACTGACCTCTAAGTAAGTAACAATGTGAGTGCTCCCTCCCGCCTTTAAACATTCCAGGCTGTTTACACATTATAGCCAATACAATAATGCTCAATCAATAGGGAAAAAATGGTTACATTTAAAATTTTTCTGCAAACCTTATAATATTATCTGATTTAACACAATGTGAAACTTTTATCTTCATGACTGAAGATTAAACTGGAATGCAGCACTGAACACTTCAATCAGCTAGGTTGTTATTTTTCCAGCCTATTGTTTTACTTCCTTGAGATCTAATATGTTTACTATTTTATTAGAAACCTTTTCACCACTAACATACTGAGAAATCTAGTTTACAAAACAACTGGGCCAGAGGGTTCATCCTGTAGGCATTTGTTCCTCCACAGTGTGTTCCGCTATCATGTACAACACGTGGCATTTTGTTTTCACACTATTTGTATAATTTGTATAATTATTCCTTCTTTTCTTGTATTCAAAAGATGTATAGGCATAGGCCTGAAATTCATATATCACACATGTTAATCTTCCTTCATCAGGCTTTTTTGTGCACTAACAAGGAAGGTAAATTCCCCAAAAGACAAAGTGGCATTTCCCTTGAAACAGGGAAATGCCACTTTGTTATTATCCTAGCTGAACAAGATAGTGGTGAAGAATGATCACAGTAGGGGTGCTTCAATATGTGGAAAGTGGTAGGTTCTCCATCATAATTTTACATGAATTCCCACTTTCTCCCAATTATTCTTCTATGTAAAACTATTCAGCCAAACTACTTAGCAAGCAAGCCAGTAGAAGTTCACACTTTATCTAATTTCCATGAATTTATCATAATCTAAAATAGGTTGAATGCCCATTCAGGGAAAATCAAAATAATATATAACTTCAAGTGAGGGATTTTCCTCTTGACTAGTCATTGTAGTTATTTATCACAATAGGTTGCATGCCCATTCAGGCTGATTATATTAAAACATTTGATCTAATTTTTTTGGATAAACTATGAATTGTGGGGATGCAAAAAAGATAATTTTGGTTGCTTCTTCCACTGCATTAATTCATCATAATCATCACCATCACCATCATAACAGTAAAAACAGTAGCAACACCTTATTTCAATAATACTGAGTTTATCATAGTCAGATTTGAGTAAACACTATTATCTTTTCCAAATTAAACTTTAATTCTGGGAAAGGCATGGCTATATATCTGTTCTCTCTGCTGTTGTTTTGTTTTGATTTTAAATTAAAGTGTGTACTGAAACACCAAGCTCCAAATTTTATTAATCTAAAGAAAATCTAAAGAAAAGTGAATGCCTGAATGGGGAGAAACTGCATAGTGGGAGAGAAAATGTTTCGGTTTCTGAAGCCGGCTCACAACTGGAAATACCAATAATGAAATAGTAATTTGGTGCTTGCTGTTTGTGCCTTCTGGTCATTTTGGATGTATGGTGACCCTTAGGCAAATCTATCACAGTGTTTCTTGGCAAGAGCTGTTGTTCTTATATTTATTTATATCTCTTTTTTCACAAAGACTGGAATTCAAAATAATCTACAATTGAAACGAATACTATTAAAGCCATACAAAAAGTAAATCTCAAAATAAAACTAAACTAATTACATTAAATCAATCAAGATCTGAAAGAAATAAATGCAATAATAAATGATAAAAAGCTCTTGAAAATTATTTTTAAATAGGACAGCACTCCCTAGCTTATTCTTTCAAAACATTCTGTTTGAATACAAATGTTTTAATCTGCCAAAATAAAAACAAAAGAGAGGCTGTCCCATCCTCCTTCTCCCCCCCTCCCCCGAGGAGGGAGTTCCAGAGTCTTGAAGAAGCTGCCCTCTTTCATTTCCCCCACCAAACAAGATAGTGAAGGGGTGAGATGAGGGTCTCTCATAAGAATCTCAGAGTCAGATCAGACAGGGAGATGTGGTTTGCTAGCTAACCCACACAGGACTGAGTACAATTGTCTTCCATGAATGACTGTGTAGATCTATTCTGGGCCCACGTGGTATTTTACAATGAGTTCATAGATATCCAGATGGAAGGCAGTCACAATAAGGACTTGCTTGACATGTCTTCCTCTTGGCATAGCCATGTAGGCTTTATAGGTTTCAAGTAGCAGTTTAAATTGTGCCCAGAAACAAATGGACTGCAGGTGAACCTGTTGGGCAGAACTGAAAGAGGTTACACAGAGAGAGGGAGAGTCCTCATCTAGATAGGTCTATAATACAGACTAGGTTGGGTGTCAAATCCTGAATAGGACTTGTCTTTTTATTTACCAACCTTTTAACTCATGCATTTTCATCCTAGGGGGACCTTCACCAAGACTATATGAGCTGTTACACTTGGGAGAGAGCTCGAAGACAATGAATAAACTGTTTCACTCTCCACTTCTTTAATTTTGTATTTTTTTATTCCTTGCATATCTTCCTCTGCCCTGTATTACTCCAGTGGCTTCTCCATGATTCCATGCACCTCTTCTGTAATGCATATACTTCCTGTACTGGACAGCCAGAGGGGATTTGTCTTCCTCTGAAGCTGAGAGGGTATGATTTGGCCAAGGTCCATGGATAATTGTATTGGGTGATATGAGAGGTTATTGTTGATTTCTCAAGCAAAGCATTTTCTTCATTAGGCAGAAGTTTTAACAATTCATCATCCCACAGGATAACTAGTAGAGAAAGGAGTCAAACTTAGGCTGGGCCTACACTGCCATATAATTCAGTATCTGATTCCAGGTTATCTGCTTTGATTTTTTTGTTGTCCTTGCAGTCTGCAAGGACATTGCCCAGGGGACACCCAGATGTTTTGATGTTATACCACTCTTGTGGGAGGCTTCTCTCATGTCCCCACATGGAGAGCTGGAACTGATAGAGGGAGCTTATCCACACTGTCCCCGGATTCGAACCACCAACCTGTTGGTCTTCAGTCCTGCCAGCACAGGCGTTTAACCCACTGCGCCACCAGGGGCTCCTGCTTTGAAATAAGTTAAATGAGTATACACTGCCATATAATCCGGTTCAAAGATAATCTACATTATATATGACAATGTAGTTGGGGCCATAAGGTATATAAAATAGTATTTACTCACAAATACTTGTGCAGATTAGATTCAGGTTCATCTTCTTGATATAAAAAAAGAAGGAATGCTATATAATATCAGGAGAATTGGAGCCTATTACCCAGAGAAAGCTGTTATAACATGTGTGTCAAGGAGGACAGGCAAGAGACATATGTGAAAACAGATGAGGCCTTAGAGAACAAAGGAAATGTTACATGATTCAGGAAACAAGTGTGTGTATATGTGTGTGTGTGAATAAACACACACACACTACAGACCTCATCAGAAAGCCCAAGCAAAGTGTCCCGCTTTGCCAGAATTCTGCAAGGAAAAAGGGAGCAGTGGGGTGAAAGTCATCCCATGTGCAGCTCCCTCTCCACAACACTTTCCTATCACATAGGGAAAGCACCACTTTTGTGGGGAAGCCCCCTGTGTTGGGGAGAAAGCATCCAACAATGCTTTTACCCCACTTGTGGGCAAAGCCTCCATCAGATGTGACAGATAGACCAATTATTTTATTTATTACTGCGCTTGTATACCGCTGTTTCTCAGCCTACATTGGCGACTCAACGCGGTTTACAACACTACAATAATCAACAATATTCAGTTTTAAAAAGCATAAAAACACATACACAATACACAATATTGGGCCACCAATACAAACCAATGCATCTCTTAACTAAAATCACAATCTAATTTCATCGTCTGTGATTACCAATCCTTGATCATCAAATTCATTGCACCGGCTTAGCCGAATGCTTGTTCGAACATCCATGTCTTCAGTCTTTTTCGAAACACCATCAGCGAGGGGGCTGATCTTATCTCTATGGGGAGGGCGTTCCAAAGCCGAGGGGCCACCACAGAAAAGGCCCTGTCTCTCGTTCCCGCCAGCCACACCTGTGAAGCAGGCGGGATAGAGAGCAGGGCCTCCCCAGAAGATCTTAGGGTCCTGGTGGGCTGATAGGCCGAGATACGTTCGGATAGATATGTTGGGCCAGAACCGTTTAGGGCTTTAAAGGCCAACACCAGCACTTTGAATTGGGCCCGGTAGCAAATCGACAGCCAGTGGAGCTGGTACAGCAGAGGAGTTGTATGCTCCCTGCGCCCCGCTCCTGTTAGTATCATGGCTGCCACCCGTTGGACTAATTGGAGATTCCGAGCCGTCTTCCCCACGTAGAGAGCATTGCAGTAGTCAAGACGGGATGTAACCAGAGCGTGGACTACCGTGGCCAAGTCAGACTTCCCAAGGTATGGTAGCAGTTGGCGCACAAGTTTCAACTGTGCGAATGCTCCTCTGGTCACCGCCGAAACCTGGGGATCCAGGCTCAGCGATGAGTCCAGGATCACACCCAAACTGCGAACCTGCGTCTTCAGGGGGAGTGCGACCCCATCTAACACAGGCTGTAACCCTATACCCTGTTCGGCCTTGCGACTAACCAGGAGTACCTCTGTCTTGTCTGGATTCAATTTCAATTTGTTCGCCCCCATCCAGACCGTCACAGCGGCCAAGCACCGGTTCAGGACCTCGACAGCATCCTTAGTAGCAGGTGGGAAGGAGTGACAGAGTTGGACATCATCTGCGTACAGATGACATCGCACTCCGAAACTCCGGATGATCTCTCCCAGCGGCTTCATGTAGATGTTAAACAACATGGGAGACAGTATTGAACCCTGACCAAGACCAAGACACAAACCACCACACTTTCAAGTTGTACTATCTTACTCATCAAGCCTTCAGTAGAAATAAAGAAAATAAAGGCACAAAAAAGCTAATGATAGAGAAAAGTGGATTTTTGCTTATAAACGTGAATTGCTCTTTCCAGTCCAAAGTGATTAAAAGCCACATTTTTCAAATGGCACAACATTTCCAACTTATGACAGATTGTTGAATATGTAAGAGAAAGAATAGGTAGACAATGATGCCCACATATAACTCTATCCACTGAGAGAAGAAAATAATCTCATCAGAGTAGACCTGAAAATTCCATGACCCATGAAAGCAAACACATTTCACCAGCCAAGAGTGGCCTCAACCTGTTTTTGAATGAGTTTGCCAATTACACACATAGTTTGGAGAACTCTAAGAAAAATAATTTCTTTTTCCCGAAGTTCTAAATTGAGTCATAGTACGGAGTGAACTTTATTGTATTGTTTAAAACTGTCATTAACTTTTTGTTCGCCTCCTTGACAGTATTCGCTACAAAGAGAAAGAAAATAAATGCTAACACAAAACAAAATTTATCCAAGAGGGAATTTTCAAAGCTCATTTTTTCTGGATAAACCTAAGGAAATCACTGGCGTTGTCAAACTAAGGGTTAGAAAAGATTAAACTTGCTGATAACTTTTAGAAAGGCCTTTCCCTGATTTTTCATTCACAAACATGCCTGCAATCTATAGTTTCTTTGACCTTTCAGCTTATAATATGGTCAAATGTTTTTCCACTAGAAATGAGTCAGCATTTAAAAGCAATGAGGGACACAACACCCAAACACAAATCAAGGAACATGAAAGGCACTGCAGACTACTTCAACCAGAGAAGTCAGCCATAGCAGAGCACCTGATGAACCAACCTGGACACAGCATATTATTTGAGAACACAGAAATGCTGGACCACTTTAACAACTACCATGTCAGGCTACACAGAGAAGCCATTGAAATCTACAAGCATGTGGACAATTTCAACAGAAAGGAAGAAACCATGAAATTGAACAAAATCTGGCTATCAGTATTAAAGAACTCTAAAATTATAACAGTAAATAAAGAACAAAACTCAAACACAGGGGAACTCCAAAGAAATAATCAGGAACAGCTAATCACCTCTCAACAAAGGATTCTCCCAGGCAGGAACAAGCCACACCTAAAAATTGTCAGGCCATCAAATGCTAATCAAGGTGGCCAAGTGAAACATTCACACCTAGCTGCAACAGATAAGAGTTCTTTCTCCCACCCTGGACTTTCCACAGATGTATAAACCCAATTTTCCTAGTTTCCAACAGACCTCACAACCTCTGAGGATGCCTGCCATAGATGCAGGTGAAACATCAGGAGAGAATGCTTCTAGAACATGGCCATGCAGCCTGAAAAATCTACAAGAACCTAGTGATTCCGGCCATGAAAGCGTTAGACAATACAGTACCCTTGATCTTTCACTATTTGTTGCCTAAAGCTTGTAGGATTTCTAGTTCAGTAATATCTGCAATGCCATGTGTTTTCAAATACTCTCCTAAGGGTTCATCTTTTGATGATGATGAAACAATTTTTTTTGGGGGGGGGGCAGTTTCAAAAGTTTGAGGTCACAATTAACAAATCTATGTTCTTCATGCTAGGCAAGCAGGGCTGCAATAGCCAATATTAATGTTTGGGTGCATGGACAAATTTCTAAAGATGGGTGTAATTCTAATATCAAATCTGTATTTTAAATTGAGCCTGCAATTGAACAGACAGTCAATTCAAAAAGAGTTGGAAACTCACAACAAAAAATGTAACAGTAAAAAAAAAAGTAATTGTATTGCAGAAAAGTATTCTAATTCCTCCCAGGTTCTGACTAAGAAATGATGACTTTAAGGACAAGTTCAGAACTTTCTCTTGATTTCTTCTGAAGAGATCTTCTTTCTAGCCTTTATTCCATGTTCTTTGCCTGGTTTTAACTTCTGTTAAGCCTCTTTTTTTCCTTTAAACTGCACACTTGGTTCTTAATACTTCAACCTTCTTTCCCCAAGTTATAAACTAAATTTCTTCAATCATTGGCTTCTTTAACTTTGACTGAGTTTCTTTAAGCTTTAACTTTGTTTCCTAAACCTTAGACTGAATCTCTTTAACTTTGACATGGAAGATGTTTCAGCCTCTTAGCTCATTGGCACCCTTAGACTGAGTAACTGCAAAGGAGTTGGAGGAGGAATGCAATCTCTGCCTCTGGAAGGGGTTTCTTAATTAAGATTCCCTCCCACAGAAAACTATACAAAAGGAACAGAACCCATTCTAATTAAAGGGACAACTGAGGCTTGTCAGAAGGCAAGAGAAGGTGCTAGAGAGCCTTAATAAAGATTTAAACATTTTTAAACTCTGTATTTAAAGATGTTATAAAATCTAGAAACAGCAGACTGTTTCTAGATGAAGTTCCATGATACCTAGAAGAAATCTATTGTTCATTGTTGTTTTGTGACTTTCTGCATCAATGGCAAACTTAATATTTTGCAGTGGCCCCTCTCTCTTATAGCTACAGTTCTTGGCTCTTGAACCAAAACTTTGAGGTAAAACAGCTTGACTAAAGGAAGAACTAAGAGCTCGTATTGCTCCTGAGTGGACTCCTTAACTCAGTGGTGTTCTCCATTTTCATGTATAAGACTAATGTGCTATTGTATCAAGAAACTCTGAAAGCTTGAGCAGCAGTTACCACAGAGTATTCAACAGAAGGAGAACCATGGCTGGGAGAAAATAATGCCATCCAGTGTTCCCAACCCAACTGTTTAGATAAGAATGAAGTCATCATTTTCTCAAGATTCTAAAAAACAAAACAAAACAAGCAGTGACTTTTGCTAATGTAGTTCAAGTCCAGGCCAGCCAAATCAGTTCTATTTATCATATAGCCACCATGGAAATAATTTCCCACCCCTATTTGAGGGTTAAGCATCTGTATAGATGTGCCATGAGAACAAGGAGCACAAGGTCAACACAATGGAGAAGCTTATTAGAGGAGGATGACTGTAGGCATTTGGACTTGGTTTAGAATGAGATCCTGGAGAAACCAGGTATATTACTGGATTGAACTTGTATAAAAAGTTCTTTGTTTTAAGGTAAGATGCAAAAAAAATTATTGTAGTTTGTAAAACATATTATAAAAATATATTGAGCTCTAGTTTCTTCCTGAGAATATGGAGGCAGCTGGTTTTGGATACTATGGTACTGGAGACTATGAGAATCCTGCAGCAAGTAGTAGTAAGCCTCAGTGCTGTGTTTTCTTATTGTTTTTCTTTAGTTCTGAGTTAATGTAATTTAACAAAATGTGTGCTCTGTTTTGTTTTAAGTGGTTGCTGTAACACAGATTCCTTGCTCTGTTTTCCTTAGGACTAGCCCTCTACTTGTGCATCCCAGAGCGCTCATTTGCTTAACAGACTATGCAAAACGATTCTACTGGGGACCAGACATTATCATAGATTAGTGCTTCGTGACTTCTTTAGCTTTGCAGACTTGCAATTTGGGTATTAGTTTGGTTTTATTTGAAGAAATTAATTAGGGCCCTTTAAAAATAATAATTACTCTTTGTTAATCACATATTATGGCCATTTTCCAACCCTGTTTCCTCCTTTCTGTGACATACTTGCTGATCTAAGGATTATTTTATATATATTACAGGAAAGATGTGAACTGTGCAGAATAGTTCCAGACTGTATGAAAAACCTGTAGTCTTATACTTTTTTGGGAGGATTTTCTCTCTGTCCTACCACTTCAACAAGCTATTTGGAGAAGGACATGGGAGTTAATTGCCCATCCAGACAGGGCCTTTATTGCAGGAACTCCCGCAATAAAGGAGGGGCTGTCCAGACAACATTCTGGACAGTTCCAAATTAATTCACTACAAACCAGAAAAACCCTGCTTTGTAGTGAATTAAGTCTAGACACTATTCCCACAGTTTAAAGGTAGGTAAAGGTAGTCCCCTGACATTAAGTCCAGTCATGTCTGACTCTGGGGTGTGGTGCTCATCTCCATTTCTAAGCCGAAGAGCCAGCGTTGTCCGTAGACACCTCCAAGGTCATGTGGTCAGCATGACTGCATGGAGTGCCGTTACCTTCCTGCCGGAGCGGTACCTATTGATCTACTCACATTTGCATGTTTTCGAACTGCTAGGTTGGCAGAAGCTGGGGCTGACAGCGGAAGCTCACGCCACTTCCCGGAATCGAACCTGCGACCTTTCGATCAACAAGCTCATCAGCTCAGTACTTTAACCCATTGCGCCACCGGGGGCTCCCGCAGTTTACCAGGCTAAATATACCCGGTAAACTGTGGGAATACCTACCCCCTCCTCTCAAGCCCCCAGACCCTTTGGAAAAGTATTTTTTCCACACTTGCAGTATACCCTCGGAGCATCTCTCCCAGCATGTATAAATGATGCATCAGGAGAGTGGGGGGGGGGGGGGTAGAAGGGAGGAAAATCATTCCCCTCCTGCTGTGTCATTTGTACATGCTGGGAGAGCTGCTCCAAGAGTATGCTGCAAGCCTGTTAAGATTTTTTTTAACTTTTCTAAGGGGTCTGGGTGCTTGGGCAGAGTGGGGGAGGGCTTCCGGACATTCTCTTGGGCTAGTCCCGAGAGAACATGGGGACAACCCACCCCAGAAAGTGTGTGCTTTCTGGGTGGGTATGGATAGGCCCCCAGAAACATTCACATGATTTTAACTTGGATGCTTCTGGGATAAAGGCCTGTCTGGCTCCAGCCCCAATCTCTCTTCTCAAGATTCTTTAGCCCTATCTCTATCTTTTTTTTCCTGGATGCATTGGCATTTAAATAGGCTTTCTGCCTTTTAGTGGATGGATTAGAATTAGGAATGTATGTGGTCCTATTTTGAGTCAGGACTAGCTTTACTTAATGAATGTGGATTATCTCATCTCATTTGTTTTTTAAAAAAGAATTTACCTACTATTGCACATTTCATCATGTTTGAAACAGAAAAGAACTCAAGTTTAAACATCTTTCTTTATGCAGGAAAGGATTCAAAACCAAACTGATAATTGTTCCATCCTAGGTTACAACAAAAAATTAACCCCATTACTAAATTTTAAAAATGAACAGTTTTCTCCTCCATAAGATCCCCCCCCCCCCCAGTGTAACACCTCACCCCTTTGGTATTCTCTCTCAATGAGAGAAAGAGAAATGTATTCTTTAGATAGCTTTATTAACTGCTGGTGTTCTTATTTGTCACAGGAGAATCACCATTTTCTGAACTTGGGTCTTGGCAGGGAATGAAGTGTTTCATCTAGCACTTATTAAATTAACTTTACGGAATAGGATCACAACACCACTGAAAGGTTGAATGAGGGTGTCATCGTCTTTCTTAAAACAAAGTTCAAGTGTTAATGCCATCTTCTCAGCAGTGTAACATATGAAGCCAAGCCAGACAAACTGCAAAGAGAAATTATATAGACAGAAAAAGAGATCTAAGGAAATATTAAGAGAAAAAGAGAGTATGGGGATTGAATGTTAAGTGTAAAAACAGCTCTTCCCATTAAGAAGAGCATGGATTGAAGAAGCACTACAGCACAGCAGTGAGAGTGCTTGACCTAAAACAGAAAGACTTGGGATAAAGTTGTTAGAAAGATGTCGACTTTGTTGAAAGTAGGGTGAATAAAATTTAGTGTCAGTTCCATATCTGGAAGGAGACTGTGATACTGATGGATGTTGACTAAAATATGTTTAGAATTGTTTATGAAGAAGATTATAAACATATAGTTTGTGAGTGTGAACTATCCATGAATCTGTTGCTCTATCTAAAGTATGGCTAATTAATGCAGAAATAAGAGAAATAAATTTAAGAGTGTGCCATATGAAAGTGATAAAGACAAAGTTGCTAGAGGATTGCAAACATAACAAAAATCAAAGTTCTAGGAATAAACACCTTCTAACAATTTGTTGAGGTGATTGCAATTCTCATTTGGATGGGCAATTCTTTCAGTTTGCTCCCACTCTTACATATTTTACAGTAGGCAGGAATCATGTGATCATTCAGATATGATGGAAGCAGGCTCGTAGCCAGGATTTTGATTTGGGGGGGGGTGAGTTTGATTTTGGGGGGGGGGGGCTGAGTCTGGGTGAAAGAGGGTTTACCCTAGCAAACCTTTTGTATCATTACCCCAATAACCCCATGCATATGGGATATATTGAGCATGGTGATCAGATCATGATATGAATAAACATACCAGTTTAAATAATGTACCAGTAAGGCCTTCTCACAGACCACCCTGAGAATTTGCCTGGATGGAAGGCCTGGATGGAAGGCACCTCCCAGAATTCCACACGTATAACATTATTGCTGGGAGTTTCTGTCCATGAGCATCTGGGATGTCACATGATTTCTATTCCCATTGTACAGTCTGCCACCTATGGATGAAACAACCTTATGGTATAGTTAGAGTTGTTTCTGATGTGGTGACTAGTAACCTTAGCCAGCAATAATCATGCTGTTGAGAATCAAACTCATTCCATATACATAGATCCACCCTGCATTCTTTGTCTTGATCACAAAAAAAAGTGTTGCAGAGCATTAGGGACTTAAAGATATGAATAAAGTTATATATAACTTGCATTGTCTGGTAGTAGAATATGATTTAAAATCTTTAAAGAAATAGCTCTGACAGTATAGCTTGCTCTGTTTCCCCCCCCCCCCCCCCCCCGTGATTTCTTTGGTACCTAGTTTTGTTTTGATTTATACACTGGCTATCGTTCACTTATTGTTTTTCTCTCTCTCATTGTCTCCTTTTAAGGTAACGAGAGGGAGAAGCAATTTAATAGACTGGTGGTGAAAATAATTACAAGTGCTCTAATTGGTAATATATAATCCCACTTTTGTTGTACTAGTACACTGCATTGCAATTATAATCTTGCCTCTTCAGGGAGGAAAAATGCCATTAGTAGAAGGAAATGTAATACAGTCAATAATGATGTATTGTATTAGACAAAATATGCTCATCAAAGCATGCTTTGATAAAGTCACTATAATAAGGTATAATACAGGAATAAGAATAAGGTAGGATGGAAAAAGAGACAAAAATTAAGCATCACTCTTCTACTGTGACATTCTGAGGGATATTTGGCAAATTACTTGACCTTTCTGTTTCTCAGTTTGCCATCTGCTGGAACCAATATATTACTCTCATAATTTACAAGAGTTTCACAGTATCTGTAAATCACTCTGATTTCAATAGATACAAACTGCTTGAGAAAATGACATTTCTGTATACTGTGACAATGGTAAATCTTCAAAATTCTGCCTTTGGGATGGTCAGTGCATATACCAGATACAAATAAACAAAGCAAATCACTTCCAGATATTATCAGTGAATAGTTTGAAATTTCTGTATATTGTATATTGTACCTGTGGTACAATGTTTCAGAAGGATTCGGAAAAGTGAATTGGATAAGCTGGCAAAAATGTTCCAGGACTCAGTATCCAAAGAGTTGTGTTTCCCAACTTGGAAGGAAGGTGTAACGAATTAGTTAATTTTATAGGAGTGTTATAAGTGTGTTATTGAGTGATATAAAGTGCAAGCAGGCCAGTTTGAAATGTAGTTGTTTGTTGGCTGCGTTGCCGTAGCAATGTAGGCCTCCAGGCAGAAGCAAAAGGGGTATCGTGGTCTACTGATGAAGAGTGGCCATTTTAAAAAAGAGGCCTCACTCTTTAGCTGGAAAGTTAAAGGGTAGTCCTAGCTATGTAAGGGCAGGACTCAGGGGTTTATTATAACCAGTTTAATCTTCAGTCTTGTTATTTTAAGAGTAAAAGTAATTAACTTTGAAGTATAATCTAGCCAGGGTGCTAGAGGAAAGAGATTCCCGATAGTTTTATTGTGATTCAGTGTCAAGTCTGAAGTAATAAAAGTGGGAATTTGAGTTTAATGTCAGTCAGAAGGACTGAGGTGAGAAGTGCTTTTTAAGGAGTAAATATTCAGTTAAATTATAAATAAAATGAAGAAACCGTAAGTTTAAAGTGACACAGCCAGGAGATAGATAGATAGATAGATAGACAGACAGACAGACAGACAGACACACTCTCACACACACACACACACACACACACACACACACACACATATGGCTGTTTGTAACTGGAGGACTGCCTGTAAGCAGTAAATGTTTATTGTAGAGACATTTTGTGCTTGATTTAATGATTTCCCCTGTATACAATAAAATTCAGAACTGTTTTGGAGGGAAAACCCTGAGTATCTATACACATGTGTGGCTACAGGTCAATACATGTGACCTTGCAGTCTAGAAACCATGTAATCTCCATCCATGTTGTAGAGTCTATCCACATGGAAACTCTGTTTTTATCCTTGCACAATGGCTTTTCATGTGCTTTTTCACAAACATTCCTTAAGCTGAGGTGGTTTTAACATTTTTAAGTATTTTCTTATTGATTAAGTTCTACAAGTGGATAAAGTAAAATTGCTATAATTGTTTACAATTAATTAAAATGCATCTTTAATTAATTATTGGCTTTTGGGTTGAATCATAATCCAACACCTTTGCTGGATAAATCAATTTCATCTTGACTTTCTGACCTTGAAAATACAGGGACAGAGGGCCCTTCCACATAGCCTTATATCCCAGAATATCGAGGCAGAAAATTCCACAATATCTGCTCTGAACTGTGTCCACACTCAGATAATGTGGGGTTTTCTGTCTTGATATTCTGGGATATAGGGCTGTATGGAAGGGCCCAGGGACTGCTGTTTAGTTTCCATCCTTTAGGATGTTCCAATTGATTTGAATTAAAAGAAAGCAGATTGCAATTTAACATTAGGAAGACATTCCTAGTGGTAAGAGCTGTTCACCATTAGTATGGATTACCTTGGAAAGTAGTTATGGTCTGTGTTACCCAGAACTGGAGAAATTAATAGAATTGAGATCTGGCCAAAGAAGAATAATTTGGTACCATCACCTTAAGCCTAAAATTTGATTTTAAAATGGCATATATTGGTAGCTTATCAAAATGTATCTCATATCATTTTAACTGTCTTTATTATTATTTTGGTTGAAATTATTCTTACATTATGTCAATTACTAAGATAATGTAAAAAGGCATGGGCCAATTAATGTTTCTTCTGTTGTGGAAACTTGATGATTCTATATTGAATGGAGGAATCTGTAGAAATTCCATGAAAACAAAAATCAGTAAAGTGCAAGGATAAGAAAATATTCCATGCAATATATTGGATCTCCACTGAAATGGAAGACATTCGTTAGAAAGAGAAATGCATGTCAAGATTTTGATTTTAGGTGTTTTCCATTAAGGTTGCATTGCTACTGAGATTTTTTGTATCCTCTCTTGCTTTGATTTCTCTGTTTAGTTCCATTATTTAATGTGGGCATAAGAAAGTTGTGTACAACTGAAGCTAGAAAAGACATCATCTGGGTGAAGACAATGCATTTTACTGATTCAGCTCAAAACAAGCATCAGAAGCAATCCAAACCAAGCTAAGCAGTATTGGGTCACATTGATTTCAAGAGCATATTTAAGTACATGGTTAAATCTCTAACCTTTGAAATCAATGGTGACTAAGTGCATAATTGGCAGGATTGTCCCATCTGCTTTCAAGCTTCACAACCCCTTTGAACTTAATATGATGGATAAAAAGAAGAATCTAACACAGCCTTTGCATAGCTAACATCTCAAAGTGGATATCACCTTGAGCATCATTTAGATCATTTAACCAATAAATAAATAAAAGGATTGGGGATAGAGAAGATTAAAATCAACAAAGTACTGCAGTGCTCCTGTTCAGCTCCACCTTCTTCCAGAACACTTTGTTACATGCTACTTTCTTGTTTTCATTTTATTTCAAACCATTACCATATTTTGCTCATTGAGCATGTTCAGTCCTTATTGAATTATTCAGAGAGTTAGGATTGTGTATGTACATTTTACTGTCTTGTTACTCCTGGTCAAATATCATCAGTTGGCAGTGGCTGTGTACAATGACAATTTGCCCTTTTTCTCCTTTCAGAGTGTTTAAGTTGTTAGCAAGAATAGGACTGTGTTTTCCTTGTCAACTTCGGTCTCTCTTTTCTGTAATCTAGAAAACAGAATAAGCCTATATTTTCCTATTAGCCACTTAACTTTTAGAATTTCTCCTACAAGGGAATATAAACTGTGCTAGTGCTACCATTGGGACTTCTCACCACTCTGATAAGTGAGGAGCACACAATGGATAGGATAGATCAGTGTCTCCCAAATTCTGTTACAAATAGCAAAGGGTGAAATGGAAGTGCCTTGTGACACATTCACTGTTAAGAACTTTCAGACCTTTATTTTATTTGTTTCCTTGCTGGATGGGAAACAGTGCAACCAAGAGATTTATAATGTTATCGACAGCACAGCCTCCATTACTCTCTCATCTGTATTCTTCACAGACCCTATAAACATGGGCTGCCAGCCAGCTCATCCTGTCAGAATTCTACATTCCCTCCTCTCTCCAACCCTCTCTCTTTTTAGGCTCCCCCCCCCCTCGCCTCAATTCTACATGCCGCAACCTCGGTAAGGTTCTCATCATCACATCTCGTTCATCACTATGACACCAAACACTGCACAACTTCTTAGGGAAAAAAAGGTCAGGGATATGAAAGAGGAAAGCGAAATAAACAACTTCCCAACAGAAGCAGCTGTGCTACAAGAAACTGTGGGAGGTAAGAACGGAGCCAATTTCTCTGCCAGCAGCTGTGTTGAGCATACAGTACTTGAGCTGGGCAAGTCCTAAGCATTTTTTAGTTAGAGGGCAGCATAGGGGTAAAATCCTAGTGTTTCTTGATTTCTTGCCTAGAATAAAGGATTATCCAAGGGACTGATAAATAATAGCTAAATAAAAAATGAAAGGGGCAAAAGGAAGGAAAAGGGGAGGGGGAGAAACGTAATTATCTTTTACCACCAACAGAAAGTATATCAAAATAGAGCTGAGATGTGTTATGAAACTGTTATATGCAATCTCGGTTGAATTGTTGTGTTGTCAGGAAGTGAAGTATGTTATGGTATCAATGGAAGCTGTAGCTTCACCTGTCCCTACTTACAAGGGCCAGACGGTGTCTTGGTTTGCTGAGAAATTTGATTTGCAGATTCATTTAGGAAATGACTGTGCTCGCATGGGTAAGGTATGGAACAAAAACATAGCTTGTCTACAGACCGTTTTTTAAACTTTTCCTCATCTTGATGTGCAACTCTTAGTTGAAATGTGATGTACACATTTGGGTTAGCCACTGATGACCAGTGAATGTGAAAAAGAGAATGAAACTGTGCCAGAAAGACAACAAATGACACATGAAAAGCTTTGCCTACCTGCTTTTCTCCAATAAAAATTATCTTCTCTTTTGTACCTGAATTACCTTTGAGATATTTTTTCTGTTTAGATTATGATCAGTGTGGAAACATAGGGCAAGGTTCTTTAGGACTCAGGCTACTTTTCTTGGTCTGTGAAAGCAAATATAGATATGGGAATATCTTGATCAACAAATGTAGTCACAAGTATACAAAGTGCAAGTGTATTGTTTTCCTTCCAATACCATTCCATAACTGCCTGTGGTGAGAGTAAATATTGTTTGAATCACACTGCATGTTTTTGAAGTCCATTTACATGCATCTAAATTTGAACTGTGAATTTGAACCACTAAAGCTGTCAAGGGCTTATGCTTTCTTTTAAATGACGAGATCTTCATTTTATTAAGAAACAAATTCAATTGCAATTGTAATCAAGAAACCAGTATAGGACTGGCTACCTTTCAAAAGGAGCAATGAGTAAACATCACAATAAGAAGAAGAAATACACACCATCGAGGACTTTAAGATCATCTGGGGAGTTCCTGCTCTCGGTCCCGCCTTTGTCACAATTACGGTTGGCAGGGATGAGAGACAGGGCCTTCTCAGCGGTGGCCCCTCGGCTATGGAATGCCCTCCCTAGGGAGATCAGATTGTCTCCCTCCCTCTTAACATTTCGGAGACAAGTTAAAACATAGTTGTTTGAGCAAGCGTTTACAAATGCAGAGTAACTGATATAGGAAATCAAATAACTTGACGATGGAATTGGACAATGCTTTGATAATAGGGAGACGCTAATGACGTTGTTTTTATTGCATTTGTTGTGTTTTATATTGTTTTAATGTTTTAACCTGCATTATGGTATTATGTGTACTGATTTGTTGTAAACCTCCTTGAGTCGCCGACTGGCTGAGAAAGACAGTATACAAATACAGTAAATAAATAAATAAACTATAGATTCTGCATTTGGAATCATGGAAGAGAAGTGCTTAGTTAGTAAGACCAGAGGAGAGTTGTGGGATGTGTGATCCTTCAGATATTATTTCTCATTAAATGTAGCCAGCATAGTTTATTGTGAGGGAGAATGGAAATTGCAGACCAGGAACACTGGGGGATCATATGTGTCCCATTCTAGAAATATATGCCTCTCCAGATGTTGAACTGCAAGTATTAGCAGCCCTTTCTATTTTCCCCTTGTCTTCAGTTAACACCTCAAGGCAGCTATCGGCTGAGTTGTCTTGAAGTAATCCATACTTATTTCTGCAAAAAGGTCAGATATAGAATCCTCCTTTGGAGGAACCTCTCCATTCTTTAGCAATTTGCTTGCTTTACCATTCTGTTTTCCTGGGGGGAGGTGTTCTCTCTTCCTTTTTCCAGCCCTTTCAAAGTGGTGAGGAATAATGAGTATTGCAATAGAAGAACAACTGGGGGACCATATGATTCCCATTTCTCAGCTAGAGAATTACAAGAAGAATTTGAAGATATCACAAAGTTTGAGGAAATGTTAAAATGTCACTTGGATGGATGATCACTACTTGATTTTTTTTTGCTTTCATGTTTACAGCACAACATATAGTTGTGTTTTAACAAGAATTTCACAACAGAAGAAGATGGAAATCATATTATATTTTTTAAAAAAATGGAAATACGTGTTTGATTGTTTTTGAGTGTTGAGAAACTCTGACAAGAATCCTTAACTGATGGGGATCTTTGCAGATCAGATCCTCTTCTGCAATAAATCAACAAATCAGAGACAACAACATTTTGTGGACAGAAAGTAATATTTGCACATAAAAGCTGAAATTTGTACAGAAAAAGTTGCTTCCTGAAATGGACATGCCTGTTTATTGTACAAAACTGCCACCTGTGAATTCTGTGCAGAAGCCCCAAATTGTGAATAGACTTTGAAAACTGACATTGAAGACTTCCAGACCACATGAAGAAAAAATGCATCAATCATTTGTTTCTTCCTTTGAGTAGACAAAGAGTTAAGAATTGCATTCCTAAATAGGGTATTTATTTATTTATTTATTTAGGGTACAGCATTTGCATCCCTTAGTATTAAAGCTACAAGTTATAGTTATAATGCTGCATATATTTCATGAGTTATAAGGAATCATAGAATTGGAATCATAGAGTTGTAGGAGACATTCAGTTGAGTACCACTCTGCCATGCATGAATGCACAATCCAACCACTCCTGACAGATGGACATCCAGCCTCTGCTTAAAAACATCCAGAGAAGAATGCTCCATCACATAAAGAAACTCAAAGAGGACCAACAGAGGGAATAGGGTTGCAATTCTTCATGCAGAATGCCCCAACATAACCAGACATTGGTCTATAACAGAACTTTCCAAACTATGTGTTGTGATACATTAGTATGTCAGCTACAGTGTACAGGTGTGTCACGTGAAAGTAACTAATAACCTCTAAGTTTCTGTGAAATAAACCATAAATTATATCTTTAAAAATAAGATTTTTATGAGATATATTGTTCCCATATTAAATACTAATTTTGTTAGTAAAATTTATGTACATGTTTGTTTCTCTTGTAAGAGGATGGTTTAACATGGTTTGCTAGTAAAACAGAATTACTGTGTCACAAAATGATGCATGTCTGAAAATTATGTCCCCAACATGAAATGTTTAGAAAGCTCTGGTTATTCTATCATATTCTTTTCCAGTCTTATGAGAAATATGGGAAAATGGGTAGTGAGAAAACTCAAAATTACAAATCAATTTATTTTGCTTAGAGTTTTCTTTAAATAGCACTTGTGATAGGATCTTTCATGGGTTGCCTCATACTCATTTTGGTGAGAAATTGCATCTGGGCTATTTGCGGGTTGATTTTAATTGAAAAACTAGTTCTGGGTCAAAAACCATTTCCCTCTTTCTTTGGACTTTGATTTTAGACTTTAGCTCCTGCAGCTGCGTTATGTAAAAGGAGAAGCAATTAAAGACAAATTACATACAACTGAGCATCATGTGTATGTTGACAATTAGGCATATGATTTTTGTGTATCTCTGTCTGTGAATTATGTTTCATCTGACAAGCCACTCTGATTGTGGCAATATGTAATCTACATTTTTATCCTCATATGCCTAATAAGTACAGTGACCTCAGCCAAATGACTGATTAGATAAGTGCTACTTTAATCATGGTGTCATTGCTTAGAGATCATGGAAGAAGAATGATTAGGAATGTAGCAACTTAAATGCACAATGTGTTTTAATAGAGGCTTTGTGTGTGTGTGTGTGTGTGTGTGCATATTTCAGCTTAATGCAGCTCAATATGAATGTTGTTAAATAAGACAGCTGTAAAATAGCATTGCATCATAGACACAATATGCAAAATCAGCAATAGGATTTTTGTAGGCCTTAAGAGTGAACCAGTCCATACTTAAATAAAGCCTGACTGCTCATTAGAGGGAAGGATAGTAGAGGCAAAGATGAAGTACTTTGGCCATATCATGAGAAGACAGGAAAGCTTAGAGAAGACAATTATGCTGGGGGAAAAGGAAGGAAAAAGGAAGAGGGGCTGACCAAGGGCAAGATGGGTGGATGGGATCCTTGAACTGACTGGATTGACCTTGAAGGAGCTGGGGATGGTGATGGCCGACAGGGAGCTCTGGCGTGGGCTGGTCCATGAGGTCACAAAAAGTCAGAAACAACTGAATGAATGATCAACAACAACAAAAGAGTGAACAAACAAAAGTAAATGTTTTGCTAGTCTTCCAAAACAAAAGAATCCCATCAAAGAGGACCCCATCATCGAGAAGGTTTTTGGTGGAAGAGATGATGATCATAATTTATATTCCACCTTCAAAACCAGGACTCAAGATAGTTATCAACCTCATTTTAGGTGATAGCTATATCTAGAGTAAACTGATCTTGCAATATTTTAATTTCTGTTGCAGGTATTTCCTATTGTATTTCAAGTGGAGTGTCTCAGGGGCCTTAAAAGTCAGCTCCAGCTCTTTGAATTTGGTCTGAAAATTAATTGGTGACTAACAGAGCACCTTCAGTCTTCTTCTATCATTCTTCCTGCAATTTACTTGGCTAGCAGAACACACCTTGGAGCCAATGCATTTTTGCAATTATCTTTAGACACAGTCCAACACAAAATAGAAATGAACTATACACACATACAATTATTTTCCTTACTATTCCTGTCTGTAGCCATCCTCTGTTCTGTGGAGTCTACATCCAGTTTTCTCAAGTTCTTCTGGGGAAGAGAAATAAAAAAGAATAGGAAAATTTATAAAAATATCCAAAATAAACCAATGCCAAATAAAATGGGGTGACAGTAAATTAAGGAAGAAACCCCTCTCTGATCTTTATGTCATTCATGCCTAGCCTATAAGAGGTTTCTGAAGTCCTTCATCAAAATAGATAGGAAAATGATTAAGCACCCTCATAAAATAACTTGTTATAAATTATGTACCATTGTAAAAAGCTGCACACTAATAAGAAAAAAATGTTGTTTTGGCAGAATTACAAACAGTGAGGCTTTTCTAGGCATTCCTACATCATATGAATACAGTTATAAGGAATATAAAGTAGTTTTAAAAGATAAATTTATTTAGCTTTAATACATCTTCAGCATCCCTTGCATCTTTCATGCACTTCAACTTGAGAGCTGTGATAAAAAGGGACATGTCAGCTCTCCTAAAAAGTATTGTGAACTTTCCCAAACTTGTTTTGTATTTCACAAAAATATATTGAATATTTTACACAACTGAAAAGGAACCTTCCAGATTCCTCTTATATTGTGAATGTAGCAACTATATAAGAATACCTCTGACCCCTTCACAATTTATATGACTGTTCACATAAGGGGAGTCTCCAGCTTTTATTCAAATTTGCTTAAGGCAATGTTTTGCTGACAGATAATACTCCTTTACCATCTTACCTGACACCTGGAAGTGTCATAATTATTGAAGGTGCGGAATCTACAGTAATGCCATTTTAATGTACTGAATGCATTTGTCTGGATTATGAAACTGGATGGGAAAAGCAGTGAAGGGATGGGAGAGATGTGTACAAATTGAACACATGGGGGATAAGATATTCAGAAATCAGACAAAACTAAGTCAAGCTGAGAATAAAACAAATTCTAGATTAATGCAAACAGCAGGAAACAACATAGAGTGTCTGCTGAGAATAATAATCAGCAATGTGAGTACATCAGAAAGGGGAAGTGTATTTAGTCGCAGGAATGTTACTATGGACTGTCAAGTATAAATACAGCATTGTGACTTTGCTGTGCTCAGTGCTGTCTTGAGCCACCTCTTCTTATGTCTGGCCCTAATACAAAATGATTCACAGACTCCAAAATAAGACAAGAAAGAGCATTAGAAATGAAACTGAGTTGGGAAGCAAAACACTTGAAAAGCACATCCATTATACCTCACAGAAGAACTCAGGCAGTGTGAAGGGAAGCAAAATACTCATGGCACAATTAAAAACTAAATGTGAATGGCACTGTAGAATCTGTGGAAGCCCTGTGAAATGATAATTGTATTGTTGCAAAAATAGCGGGGGGGGGGGGGGGGTTAGAGAGAGATAGAAGAAATAAATAAACATTAGGAAATGGAAAATATAATATTTCATTTAATAAACTGTCAAATAGATGTCTGTTAGTGGTTACTAGTAATAGAATAAATAGTTTGAGACTACAATACTATGCCAATTCCTTTGAGAATAAATCCTTCTAAACACAGTGAACAGGTTTAGGGTTTAAATACAGGCTAAAATCCTAAACACTCATAAACACAAGAAAATGGTGTTAGACTGACCAAGATAGCTGGAATTGGGAAGTAGTTTTTACCTCCGACTAAGAAGTCTCACGTTTTTTTTAATCAGAGGAGGGGCACCAGATTGACGTTGTTAGCACCTTTGGTTTAGATTAGTTGTGAAATCCAGGTGTGATTTATTTACCTATTTTTAATCTATCCCTTAGGTACTAGAAAGCCTATGTCAGAAAAATTGCAACACAGACCATATTGGCCTCGCAATACTTTCTGTCAGAATTATGAATCCCCTGTAATTTCATATATGTGCAATTGTACCTTTTTGAAAGTTTCCTGTAAGGCTCACAAATATGTTTGAGGTAAAGTGCATATTTTTTGCCAAAGCCTTTGGGGGTCTAAAATGCTAATTTCATCAAAACTATTGAACCAAATGAAATTGTTTCCATCAGTAAGGAAAAGAGATGAGGATTTGAATGTCAAGTAGACATGGAAAGAGAGCCATAAGATTTGAGTGTGAGAAGTTGCTAACTTGGAAATAGTGGTGCAAAACTCTGTTGTTGTTCTTACAAATAGGTCAGTGAAGAACAACTCTGTCGTTGGACATAAAACATCTTGTTAACTTGCAAATAATGATGCAAAGTTCACCTCTTTTGCAGTTATTACTAGTAGGTCAGTGAAGGACAACCCTGTCCTCGGAACATAAGAAGCAGGGGTGTCTGTTTAGCCTGGACATATCTCCATTCCTCACTATCCTTCACATTTCATTTACTGCCCTGCAAGATGGGGTACATTCAAGAACACCCCTTCTTCTCACATCATTTATATCTATAATGGTTTGGAATCTGCCAGAAAGCATGGGTTTCCATTTCCTCTCCTAAAAGCATGGCCTCATCAGGGATTTTGATGGATAGTCATCTCTTGGCCATCTTTCATTTTCACCAGAATGTTAAAAATGAAGTTTTACAAAATGTATCTTTAAGGAAGTTACAAAGATGAAGTTTTTGTGTATTCACAAAGTCACATGAATGCATGAATATACACATACATGCAAACACAAATTGTAGATTGTATAGCATCATTAGTCTGAAAACAATAAAAGTTAAACACTCATTTGGACAACATAAAATAAATATCTGTTTTGAATGAGAAGATAAAAAATAACATCAGATATTTCATGGTGTAAAATTTTAATTTCTACCAAAATGGGTAGAATCAATTAAATACACTTTGAACAGATAACCAATGGCATGTTTTTAATGAAAGACACATAATATGAAATCTAGTATTTTAGTATTTCACAGCTTGTAACTTTATCAGTAATTGAATGTTATGAAGTATTGAACAACAGAGTTTGTACATATAATGAATAGATATGCTCATTATTATTTATTAATATTTATTACAATAAATCTCTTGTCTTATATTTAATTGCACATATCAGATACATATTATGTTACATTGGCCATAGATTTTGTTCTTCCTTCAACATATTTTTAATCCCATTTGTCCCACTCTCATTCAATTTTCTGGGAGGGGAATTGGTCTCTTTCCAACCATCGGAGGTGGGCAAGTTCTAGTATGCAGAGGAGACCAAACAGTGAAAGCATTTATAGATCTACAGTGGCAAACATCTTGTTACATGCTCCTGTTTCCATTTTTCGGACAGTTTAGGAAACTGTTGCTTATTTTGTTTTTTAGTATTTTAAACCAAAATTTATCTAATTTGTAGCATTTGTAGCATTCAATACTGAACCCAATATGTAGTGTAAAGTCCTTACATGTCTGTGGCTGTTTCTACATAGATTTGAGGCCACTCCATACGGGCCTTGGAGGTAAGGATAAAAAGACTAACTTGGTGTAATTCACAACACATCCAAGTGTACACAGGTGTGAACTCATGTTGAGTTGGTGTTATAATTCTAATGTAGATTATTAAATGTGTGCATGGTTGGTAGTTGCTCAGGTTCTCTTTGTTGTCTTTTTTGAAGATGATGGGGCAGTGTTTGTCATCAGGAATGAACTAGGCACACTGATAATTGCAATAGCTGTCTTTGAAAAACCTTTGGATACTTCAGTGTCCAAAGAGGTGTATCCAAATTGTCAGCTAAGGCATCTTACAAAGGCCAATCTGCACTCTGGAATTCCCTTCTTTCAGGAAGGCCAGAATGGCCCCCTTTTTATTTAATTTTTAATTTTTCCAGAACTAAAACATTAGCAGAGTGCCAATACATAACATGAAAAGAAAATAACAAGAAAGAAAGATAATCATGTTACTAGTTTAACTCCGTTAAAAAGTTAACTTTTAATGGCTTTGTTCTTTAAATTGTGAGATGCTTTTAGTCCTTATTATGTAACAAAATTTGAAAAATTTTCTGTTCCTGATTTGAAAGTGCTACTCCTGTTTAATTGTGTGGTACTTACTTTGAAAGTAGATTTTATAATTCAGAAGCTTTGTTTTTGTGGCTGCTACAAACTATGTTGAATTGGTTAAGACTATGAGATATTAATTGAAAAACAATAACAAAATGTGCTGCAGGATTTCTTGCAAAAACAAATATTTTGCAGTTTAATAAACTTTTCCATGATTTTTTTAATGATCAAACCAATTAGCAAATCACATTTATAACCCAGAAACAAAATTTGTGTTACATAGTAGGAGTGTGTGAAATGGCAGGAATCTGTTCTGTTTTTGTTTCAAATGTGTTTCAAATTTTGAATTGCCCCCCCCCCCCCCACAGTTCTATTTTCAGGAAAAATCAGGAGATTTCTTTTTTGGGGGGGAAGCGTGGAGGTATTTTATTCTTATTTCAAAATATGGAGGAAAATTTGGTTCATTGGTTCCAATGGGGAAATTTGTGAGGGTCATCTTTCCATCATTTATTTTTTGCTCCACTTATAGTACACATTTACAACTGCAAGCCTGCCAAGTTTCAGTCATCCACTGAATTTTAGGATTTTTTCTAAAGTTTCTACAAAGAGTCACAGACCTAAGGAAGGGTTTTTTGTATTTTTTAAAAAAATGTGGGGAAAGATGGGCTGCTAGTGCAGGAGTATACACACAACCCAGAAAAACTGCAAGGAAGAAGAAAAGTACTAGGTATGTAGGGCTGGAGAGTGATTGAACTTGAAATGAATATTATATTAATACTACCCCATTTTCTTCCCATGGAGTCTTAAGGGAGGCAGCAAATAAATATGCCTTGCCTCCCTAATCCCACACTCACTTAGTCAACTCAGTTTCAAAAGCAAAAAAAAACTAAAATCCTAAAAGAGATTGAGAAATACACACCAAAAATGCATTTTCAAACTCACAGCCCCCCTCCCCCAAACACATACCCACATCGTCCTAAATTAAAAGATGGAATAAGGAAGATAATAAAAATAATTATGAGATGTCAAAAGAAAAAAAATCTCAAAAAACTAGTAACACTAGCACTCCTAAACAAAGGCAGGCGGCAGCAGGAGAAACAAACAAATGGAACGAAGCACGTATGTTCTCTATCCCCAATACCACACCACCCACAAAAAAATGGAGAACCTTGCACCACTATATTTAGACCAAGTGTTGCAAAAAGACACGTTATCCACTTCTTTCTTCTAATTGGCTAACAAGGAAAAAAACTGAGTGCAGCTGCTCCTGTCAATTAGGATTTGCCAGCAGCTGCCGGGCCCCTCCTACAGACTAATCTTTTTTTAGAGTGAGCAAGATTAGTCTGAACCAACAGATCTTTCTCAAATTTTAGCCAAAAGATTTGGCGAATTTTTTGTTCCAGGAAGGCTTTGAAGGGGTCAGTCAGTCAGTAGCCTTTATTTTGGTCCAGACCATTTTTGGCACCTCAGCTACCAAATTGCCAAAATTATCCAAAATTCGAAGCAACCAATGGAATTTCACACAATCCTATTACATAGTGTTAACTGGAGAGAGAAAAACAGGTTAAAAACAAGTGTAACAATGATAAATGATAATAAAAGGAAGGCATTCCAAATGTTCTTTAAAATATACAGTCTTCAGTTTTGCAGTGAGTAACATCCTTCTTTCTCATTCAGCCCCTTGTAACATTGTACATCTGACTCAAATTATTATTTTTTTCAAACTGCTTATACATTTAGGAATGTTAACCTTAGTCAATGTCATTCTTGCAGGGAAATAAGTATACATTTTTCCCCACACTGTGAGATAATGCATGTGGTTTTTAAATGCACAAAACAATATTAGCTGCTTAGAAAATATATGTATTAGCTACACATAAAATATATTTTATTGCACACACACCAAAGCCACCTGCATTCTTCACACAAAATAAGTCATGAGCTGCAAGGAATCTCATCCCTTTATGATTGTCCTTGATTGCATTTTCCAACCATTTTGGAGGAATTTCCATTCTTGTTATAAATATTTCAAAGAAGCAAGGTATTTTAAAATATAGTGGAGCAAGACCTTCTGAAATACAAGTGTTGATGCAATTGAAATGTTTCAAAAGATCTGCTTTTTACATGGCTTGCACCTCAATTCAACCCAGTGTTTAGATTAACTTTTTCTTACCTGGTGTCCTCCAAATGTTTTGGACTACAGCTCCAATTCGTTTCATGCAATATGACCAATGCTCAAAGATTTTAAAGGTATCAGACTGTATGAGGCTCAGTTAAGCTTTTGATCTACAAATATGTGCTTTGTTTTGTTTTGTTTTTGGAGAGGAAGCACTTGGTACTACACATTTTGAGCACTTCTCCCCAGGCACAGTGAATTGATCTAGTATCTCTCTATGGGAATACTGCCATTATTGGCTTTCTCTGCCTCCATTCCCTTACCTATCCACAGAAATAAATGCCTTTCCATTTCCTTGAACTCTAATTAAAATGCTTGCTTGAAAAAGGAACAACACATGTGCTATGTATCACTGAATAACAATTCTTTTTTGTCTTCTGCTCTTTCTCTTAATTGAGATCTTGTTTTCACCTCTTTATAAAGGAGAGAGAAAAAGAAAGATTTGAATTCCCCAAATAAAAATTGACAGTAGCCAGTCAACTGCAGATAATTTTAATTAAAAATTCCTGCCTGTTCCTTACAAAAATAATTTAATTAGCTTTTAAATGATATTAAAGTTGATTAAAGATCATTTTTGTCAAGACCAGTTGAAATTGAGAATATTTCTCCAATCAATGGTGCCCTAAAGTTTTCTGCTATATTTATTCCTTTTTAGGCATATAAACCGAGCTGTGGTAAAACCCAGTACACCATTTCATCAATTTCTTTCTGAGTTGATTGGGTCTTCATATAATGAGACATGATCCATGCAGGTCTACCTAATGGCATCTAAAATAGATCATGGGAACAATGGCGTAAACAAACAAACAAACAGAAATAGACATATCAAAACACATTAGTAAAATGCAATGGTTACTAGCAATGATCAATCTTTAAATTGCCTCTGACTTCTTTCTAAACTGTTGTATGCAGCCAACCATTCTCCATATTTTATTGAGTTGCACAAATATATTTGCTTGTTCATTCTATGTTTGACCCTAGATTGACAATAACAAACACCCAAAATGCACATTATAATTTAATTTAAAGAAGTATACACACATTGTGTCTAGCTATGTAAAGGGAAGGTGGGGGAGTGTGAGTCTCACATCTCAATTACCATGTGAGATAGACAGACAAATACTGATTTAGATATAGATTTATATTTGGGTTTATAGATACTAACTGCAAAAATCCCTATTCTACTACCTCATGCCTTTTTCCACAATCCTAGCCAAGTCAGTATGATTATTTCCCTCTAGATTTCCTATCTGTTATTACTTTTACATTTCCCTGATACCTAAAAGTAAGAGAGCGTACTTGGCTTGCATAATGGGGAGCAAGAAATATCTATGAAACACATGAAAGAAAAGGGATGAGGGAGAAAATCTTAACTGTAATACTAGAATAATTAATTGAATACCTTCAGAAAAATTTATATTTCTTTTACCATGTTCTGTTTTCATAACATGAAAATGTTTTTTCAGCAGTGTTGGGATAACCTCATAAATAATTTGCCCATTATCACTCTTGAACCCTAGTGTACACACTAATTCAAATGAATTGTTGTCATTGTATTGCATACATTGGGAAAGATGTCTAACTATTCTACCATCTATTCGGGAGGTTTAAATTGGGGAAGTTCACATTAAATACAAATGAAACTATTTTCTCATTTATTCATAATCTGAGATTTCTGTCAAGCAGTCATATTCATTCCACCCAAAAATGAAATGACTCCCTTTCCAGTGTATGTGTGTGTGCATGCATCCTATTATCAATATAGTTCTATAATCCAGTTGACCTCTGGGGAATGGGTTACATCTTAATGATAAGTAAAACAATGATTATGAATTATTCATTTATTCCTAGGAAAACGTATCCTTTTTTTTCTTTTCCTCCATTATTTTCTTTATTTCTCTTCACTTTGTTTAATGAGGAGGAAAAAAGAAAAGACAACATCAAGCATCCTAAAGTGCTGAATTATATAAATATGAAATCTATTTAATGTTCAGGTATAATGCACCACTGTGTAGCTGCTGTTTTCTGGTGTGATACACATGTCATGAATGCAATAAATCATTACACTCTTGCTGATGAGTTGCAAATGCTCACTGTTTCATGGCCAACGATTGTTTCCTGCATGGAACTGATGGTCCCCGTTATCTGACAAGTTAACTTTATACTCTTTTCTTTTTTAAGCAAGAGCCAAAGTGCCAAATAATATCACAAAGTGGTGCCTAT
Source organism: Anolis sagrei (assembly GCF_037176765.1). Lineage (NCBI taxonomy): Eukaryota > Metazoa > Chordata > Lepidosauria > Squamata > Anolidae > Anolis > Anolis sagrei. The sequence goes on from NC_090024.1 coordinate 97,502,331, forward strand.
GCTCTTGAAGAGATTGATCAGTTTTTAATTATAAATCAAATTTTAATTCAGTTGCTCTGTTCGTTCAAGTATAACTTATGAAATTTAATGTATAAAATATTCATATGTGTAATAATTGAGTTTGTAGTGCTGGTGGGTCCCATTGCTCAGGAATTCAAAAATAATTTTCACTTTCATAATGTGTTTGGGAAGCTGCAGCCATTTTAGAAACTGGAGAGGTGTCTGCAGTCTGAGGTGGAAGATGTGATGTGACCACTTGTCTCCTATTTCTGTTTTTTAAAAAGTTAAACATGCTAATTCTGTTCATCTTACTGGTTCAATGCCTTTTGTAAGGCCTTTTTTCTTTTTAAATATATTTTATTGATAAAATACACAAAATATGGAGGGGTACAGAAATCAATATAGAGTAGGACTGTGCACTGTTCTATTTTTCAAAATGGGCTCCAATGGCTCCTATCACACTCCTGGGAAGCTCAGTGGCAAAAGTACAAAAAAAAAAACCTGTCACATCCAAAAAAATTGCCAGCAGCACATCATGGGAGGCTTCCCATTGTTCCATAAGGGAAGATGGGTTGAGGTGACTTACTGAGGCTTTCCTCAATGTGATGAGGGTGGGGGGGGGGATCTGGGATGGTGCAGGACACAAGGCAACATATTCCCATGCCCACTGGGCACGCCCTGCTGGGATCACCACATTCTGTGGTGATACTTGGCAATTATGGGGGCGCAAGTGAAGAGGTCTCTAGTCTAAAAAAAGCAGATATAGAAGAATATGTAGAAACATAGAAGGTAGGAAAGTTAAGAAATAGAAATGGAAAGCCCTAGCACTTCCTTCCCTAACACTACTGCTTCCTTCATAATCAAAAATATCAATCTTTTTTGTCTTGCATCTTCTTACTTCTGGTAGATTAACTTGGACATCATTGGGGATCCTGCTATTCTTGTCATTACCTCCTTTTTCTTTTCTTGTTAATCTTACATCTCTATAATAGTAATTATCTCTTATTATCATGCAAAATCCAATATTTTTATTTTCTTCTATTCTTTTAAAAAGTTAATAAAATGCTACCATTTTTTATTTGTTTTCACAATAACCAACTGGTCTGAACAGGAATTCAAAATCCATCAGGTCAATAAAATCATCCTACCTAATAAAGTTTTGATGGAATGACTTGATCCACGTACATAAAAGGTTTACACCAACTGCTTTGTTAAATAGTGGCCAGGATTATCCACTGGTTCAGTTTCCTTCTGTGTCTCTTTCCCATCAGTATTTGGAGTGTAGTTCTTGTTGCCTCTTTCCTTTGGAACTCAAGTCAGTCTGCAAGAATCTCAAGCTTAGGTAGGGTATTCCTGTTTGTTGTGCTTTACACTGAAATGGACAGATAGCATATTGACACTGTAAGAGACAATATATTGAATGCTGCAATTGAAAGCTCTGAAATAAGACATTTGAGGCAAAAGAGAAACCTGGGTGCAGTTACCTGACCTAACCAAGCAATACAAAAAATGGGGAAAGGTTGGAGGATTTACACATGGCTTTGCAATTAATTTTCTTAGACAATGCTCTATTTCCATAGCTTCAAATATAGTAGACATTTCGTATAGATTAATATTTACCAGGTTTTCAGCATTAATCTATGATTTTTTTTACCAGTGATCCTCATGTAAAGTTTGAAAAATGCTATCCTTTTCTTAATAATGTTCCATGATTGGTGGTGATCTCTAAGTGGTTATGAGTAGTAAAATGCTTTTGCAGATTATACTGTCCAATCTCAAATATGCTCTCTCTTGGTAATTTCAAAAACACATTTGCACAGTTTCTGAAATGTTCATCAGACAGAGTTGTTTCATTTTAAGACTTGCTGGAATTGAATCGGTTCCTTATGGGAAAAAATGTATTTAAAAACCTGACTCCATTACCATACCACTGCAAATAATGGGTGAATATGAGAATCATTTACCAAGTGTAATCACCCAGTAAGGTGGGCTTTTTCTGCCAATTGAAAAGGAGATACAGGGTTTAGCAGTGCAGTATAATACACAATGTAACAGTTAGCCTTAGGCTGATTTGTGGGACTGATAGACACAAGTAGAGAAAAATCTACATAGGCTGTGCTACTGCTAGTGGCAGTTGTGGCCAATCAGGTCATTGTTTTCTCCTTATGTGGCTATGTTTGTGTATGAATGAGGAATTGTGTCTTTTGAAGTGGTTTTTTTATGGATTTAATTTGATTCACACCTCATGAGAAACACGGAGAACCATTGTGAAGTTTGATTGTGAAACTTCAACGCAGTCTTCAAAAAAACACATTCCATATGGACAAATGTCAATTTTATGCTGACAAAAATCCTGCATACCTTTGCAAAATGTACACAAACAAACCTTTCCCCATGATTGCATGTATTCAGTAATAAAGCAATTAATGTGTTGATTAAAAAAAACACTATTCATGTTTTGCACATTAAAGATTGCATAACGTGATCACAAGGTAGAATTGGAAATGGCAAAAGGAGGATTTTATGGAAACAAATTGGTCCAAATGATGCTTCTAGTTGCTAGATATTTACAGTATTGCCACTAAATTTCTTGTAAACAAAAAAAGAACATTAATTGATTATTTCACTCTCTAGGAGAAGGCATTTCACAGTGGGAGATACCATGGAGAGCTTTGCAGGATTTGTTCATCATTTTGTTTTCTCAGGTAGCCATTAGTATCTATTGTTAGTTTGAAAATAAGGAAGGCTTCTGGTTTTCAGGTTCAATTTCAATATGTTGCACTAACCAAACAATTCTTAACCCAACCTGACAGAATAATTCAGTTGAAGGTTGTTCCAAACAGACATAAAAATGAACTCTGAATAATCGGGAAGGAACTACAACCTGTCATAGTGACACATATTTTCTTAAACTAGAAATAGGAGGATTTTTAATTTGGCTTTATTATTTTTAGAGGAACTTCCAGAATGCCAAAAATCTTTCAAACATTTGACATAGCTTTTAAGTTTTTCCTTAAAAACGGTTGGAGATAGCTGTTCTGATAGATTTGGCCATCCAGAAAAGTATTTTCCAACCTTTGGTCCTCCATGTGTTTTGGACTTCAGCTCCCAACATTCCTGACACTTTGACAAGTTGGGTGGGATTTCTGGGAATTGAAGTCCCAAACACCTGGGAGATAAAATGTTGGGAACAATTGATCCAAATGAAAGGTTTCAAGTGCTGAGATCTTGCAAGATTGGTTGTGAGATTGTTCTTGAGCCATGACACTCCCTTCTCAAAAGATTTATGGACAAAGAAGATGTTAAGCAAAACTTATGTTTTATCTTTATTTTTAAAACATTTTCCACATTTCAGTTTCAAAATATTGATGTTGCTGGAGGTTCCAGTAGAACCGTGTAGCAGCTGAACCTCAAACTTTATTATATCTAAACCCTTTAATAAATGTATAAAACTGATACTTTTTGTGTAAAGTGTATTGCTTGTACACTATATCAATTTTAAGTGTATTAACCAGTATCAAATGTATCTCGAAGGCATTTGCTGTCTCCATATCCCCTGTTTGTATAAGCTCCTAGGAAGAGAAATTGCTAGACAATTAACAAAAGATCTTTCCAGCAATCTCCCAAGCCAGATAAAGTGTCATGATCATTCTGCTGTGCAACTATCAGCTCCCCAGTGCTGACATAGAGCACATGGCCCATGGCTAAAAGGGAGGACAGGATGCTGCCAGGACACATGAACTAGCCATTAAAGTCAATTGCTCTGATGTCTGAGAAGGTGGACTCAGATATGTCGTAAAGCGTGGACACCAGACACCAGAGGTTTTGGGTGATTTATGATATTGTAGTTAAGGCCCTATATAGATGGACTGTAGTACGAGACTCTTGTATTCTGAACAATAAAGATGTGTGGTATCTTCAGCCCCTGTGTGTCTTGGCATACTCTTTCAAGAGAAAACGAAGCCCATAGGAACACAGTTAGCGCAAAAAAACTTTTATATAAAGTCAAAATCTTTGTGTACAGATGTGAACCAGATTATTCTTTTTGTCACCAAGATGAGCTTAAGATGTTTTCTTGTTTAGACATGGTGAGAGGCTTGTCAGTCCCATGGAAGAGAAGGTTAAACAAACTTAAATACATTCGTCTTCTGAATAGGCAGCAGGCCCCTGATTGTTTAATATCACCTTTTTTCTTTTGGGACTTTCACCTTTGTTTTCATGGAACTGGACACTTAAGTTAATCAAGGAATCATCTGCATACCCACTAAATCACTTCCTTCAGTTTTGTGTTTTCCCAGGGCCAGCTCTGCAACACACTGCACCCCTAAACTGACCAACCATCAGCTGTTCTTGTTCTCACCACAGGGATTTCCTCCTTCTGTCAGTGATGTCAGAGAAATCTCTGGCCAGTTCCTGCATGGAACTTAGTCAGCATGGTTTCTCAGTCAATCACAGGGAGGTGCAGAAAGTCTGAACCTCCATTATTTATTCATTTATTTATTTCATATGTTTTTACCCTGCCCTTCTCACCCCTGAGGGGGGGAACTAAGGGCGGCTTCACAACAGGCACTCATTGAGTGCCATCCACATTCATACAGGTTTAAAATCCAAGTCCGGGTTAGTCCATTGTCATTCATATCACTTGAGTCTGACCCTTGATTGCTGCCTCTATCATTCAGACACTTGGTCCCATAACCAGGTTTTGAGTTTCTTTCTAAAGGACAGGAGGGAGTTCTGAATAGCTGTCAGAACTGCATAAAATGTCATGTACTTTTGTGTGAATTTATGCTTGCACATTTTAAAGCACTTTGCTCGTACTTGCATCCCTTTTGACCAAACTGTAATAAATCTCTGTATTTGCTTTTAACTCTGAGTGCTTGATCTCTGTCTTGGCTGATCTGGTTTAGTGGAAGCTTACCAGGCACATACCACCTTATCTGTGATCCTAACTGAAAGATCCTGATATTTACCAACTATAACATACAGGCAGAACATAGTCATCTCAATGCTACAAATAGCTTTACCTGTATTTGTTTGAAAATTTCATTTCACGTGTGGGTTTTATTTAAAAGAAAAGGGAACTTTCCAAAATTAACAACCTCTTCACAAGTTCAATGGAACAATTGGGTTGTTGTTTGTTTTTGTTTTGTTTTTTAAAAAAATCTAATTGGAAGAAAGCAAAACTGTTAAATTATCTCTAAAATGAGCAGATTGTGAAGCTTCAAGATAATGAGGATTCATATGCATAATAGCTACATATTTTAACTGTACATCTTTAAAATAATGTATGAGTAGCTCTTAAGACTGAACTAGAAATGTGTGAACAATTGTTTTGACAGCTCTTTTTATTAGGTGAAACGGTGGCTTGACAGGGGGCAAAACACCTTCACAATGGGTAATTTTGTGCTGTCAAATAAGAATTGCCTTGCTCAAAACATAGGAATGTTTTGAGCAAAACACTTCCCAGGAATGTGTACCCAGGTTACATCTGAGCATGAAGTATGCTTCTCCCTTTCCCCTTTCCTCACGTCTGTTGATTTGTTTTCATAAGGAAATTCCTGCTCTTCCTTGATACCAAATTTCTATGCACATTATGCTCATGTATTCTTTCTTTATTATTTTTATGCACACATTTGAAATAGTTCATTTTAATTACATTTTTAAAGTACTCCTTTGGGGGAGACACTTTGGAAATGTTTCTGTAAGTGTGTGGGTGCTAGAACATAAATTGAATTGAACCCAATCCATAGAGCTGGGAACTGGAGATTGGAGAAAACCTAGACCAACCCCCCCCCACTCCAAAAAAAATAACACAACAACAATCCATTGAGGCTGTTTCCTCAAACTTTTATACATATTTAAAAACTCATATTTGCTTTAGAGGCATATTATGTGAATGCAGAATCCAAGTTGTAGATGTTGTGACCAGCCTGTAGTTTGAAAGACTTTATCTCAGCAATATATCTGTGACATACTTGTTTCTTCTACTTCCAGTTTCTTACAGTCTTAAAGTGTGAATTTCCCCCTTGCTCTCTACTCCAAAATCTTAATTTGCTGAGTCCTACCTAGGTTTGTAAACAATACTTGGTTGCAGCTAGCATGATATACCTTTCGCCAATCAAGAAAATTGTGTATCATGACAAGAGATCCTCTCAAAAATGTTAAACCACCAAATATTTATTTTTGCATTTTTCCATTACGTTCATTTTTCATAGAAGTGTTTTGCATAAAAGATGCATGTCTTTATATATATTCAAAAATGAATGGCTTATAAAGAAATAATTTCTCAAAAAACATACTAAGACCCAATTTCATATTCATATTTCAAGAGCTCTACCCAGAATCAGTACAAAAAGTGATGCATCAGAAACAGACATTTAACTCCTATCACGTCTATGTTATTTTGTGTTTGTGCTGTTTCATTTGAGAGGAAGGTGCTTTTAAAGACTGGGAAGAACAATGCCAATTTATTTTTTTCATTTCTAACCTATTGGGAATAAAAAAAAAGGTCTAGGAATATTATCCATCATCAAATTTTTCTTTTCCATATTGTAAAGCAAAATATGTTCATATATCACCAAACATTTTTCTAGCTCTGTATTCATAAACATTAATCATAATGTACTTGTGACTATTATTAAAATTTACTCATACCACACTTTTTGTTTTATTTTCCTTTTGAGATCTTTTTGAAGACACCCCACCCCCCACCCCCAATATGGTTGAATACAGGACATGCCTTGTATAGATCAAACAGAAATATAAGGTATTCTGCAAACTATTGCAATTGTACATCAGGGAATAAATGTCATTTGTCAATCAATATATTTGTCATAGCATTTTTAATATTATTATGTTGCTATTGCCCTCACAGTGTGTCATTTGGTGTACTAAAAAAAAATATTCCAGTGACATAGTGAAGCCTCAATGAATTCAGTGAATCAAGTGCTTGGGATCACTACCAGTCTGGTATGCTTGAAAACCTAGGAAAAGGCATCAAGTTGCACAATCTTGAACCATGCAACATTACTTGGATGTGTGATGGAACATCTTTTTTATATATATATTTGCCTGTAAACTGATGTGTGGTGAATATTCCCTCTTGAACATGCCATGCTTTATCAGGTGACAAATATGTAGTCAACTATGAGAAGATGTTCCCTCAGACTGTAAAATTTCCACCTGCCCCTAAAGCTGTCAGAAACTAAATATGCTGTTGATTTGAACTTTAGACTTATCTATTCTCCCAGGCTTTTGATGAACCTTCCAATGTTTTTTTGTAAATTGTTTTTTAAAAGTGTATGTGATCTCCTCTGTTCCTCTGCTCCTTGTTTCGACTTTTATTACAGACATTAATCACAAGACTGGGTTTTTATTGGTATTGTATCCACTTTGGGATTGTTTCATAATGAAAAGCAAGGTATATATCTGGCAAATAATAAATAGGCCGCACATAGTCAAAATCATCTTGCTTGACCTTTAAATAAAATGGTAGCATGAACAGGGTGAGACCAAATGGGATGACACCTCATTCTATATTACTTTGTGTGCCTCTTGCATATGAAGAAACGACACCATTAGAACATACAAACCTACTTTTAAAGGTTTTTGGAATGAGAATTTCATTTGTTCAAAAAAATCAATATCTGACTTTCAAGAAGGGGAGAAAGCAGAAGATAATGAAAAGAGCAGATCCCATCTCTACAGGCTTCGTAAAGTGCTATTACCATGGAAAGAAGAAAATATTCACCTGGTAAATAATTCATGGTAATGTTCACTTCTTTACACTGAGAAAAAGGAATATTTCACTTTCTGTTTTGAGGTCATTACTGTACTGCTGTTCAAGAGAGGGAAAGGGTTTCACCTTGAGTGAACATTAGCTACTGATTCATTTAAGCAGAGATAGGTGTGGTTAAGATGATCCATTTCATATATTCATAGTGTTAGAAGCGTTCTTGTAGACTGCATATACCAACACCAGGCTTATGTTGGTGATCCAAAGCTGTAACATTCCTAAATACATGTCTTGTTGCTTCTTGATGATGTACTCATTACTTAGCATCTCTCTAAGTAATAAATTTCATTGATGTATTCAGTTATGAAGATATTTCTGCCAATGTCCACGTGAAATCTGGTGCTTTGTACATTTGGGATAAAGAAAGTGTGCCCCATTGGCCTCAAGTACATTTTAAGTCTTATTTTGGAACCACTGATGCTGCAAGTGGGGGGGGGGCAACCCTCATTTATGTTTGGAGGATATGATTTTCAGTTCATGTTTACTCCCAATGCACTCAGACTTCTGGGCTCATATCACTCAAAATAGATAGAGATGTCCTAAATTGGCCAATACTGATGAGAATGAATCATGTAGCATCACTCCATTGGTATCAATAACACCTGATGGAGGATGTATTATATTTTCTGCATAAATTGAGAAAAAAATATTACAAATCAAGTGCTTAAAAGTGGAGAAAACCAACACTGGGAACATAAATTTGTACTGATTTGACAGCCACATTATCCTTACATTGTCAGATTATATCCAATGAATTCTCAATACATTTTCCCCTTTTTATTACCTAAGCTCTACCTTTTGTTGTCTTTTATGGGTTTTTATCTCATTCACTCATAATCCGTCTGCAGAGAATAGAATAACTTATTGGAATGCATTTGCCTGCAAAATTATAGGTCATGGTGGCTTGGCCAAGAAGATGGGGGAAGTTGTTTGGCAAGGCCTTGTATTCACTGGATTGTAGGATGACTGCTTATGATAAATGCTGCCAATTCCACTTTATGGTCTACATGGAGCAGCTAATCTTTCCCAAGTGTTAGAGAGAGAGTTAATCTGCAATATACTTTATAGTTTACTTCATGCCAGCTGGGATGATTACTAGAGCCTCTTTTCTTCTTAAGAGCTTTTGAATATATAAAAACTTTAGCCTTTGCAAAGCCTCTCATAGTATATTATCAACAGGATTCTTTAAGGAAAAAAATACAAGTAGATGATATGTTATGAGAGACCAATGGAATTTTTGTCTTCAAGTCTAGACTAAGGCAAGACTATAGAGACAGACACAACATTGATCTGTATTGCATTTGTCCAGTTTCTAAACCTAACACGGAATCACTTCCTGTTGCAGATATCATTGATTTAGAAACACATGTACACAAACATCAAGCCTGTTATTTATAGTTATACTGCTAGAATGTAGACACAGAAGCCACAGCTATCGAAACCAAAGTCTTGTGGCACCTTAGCAACTAACATATTAATAAGCTTTCATGGAAATGAATTCATATATAATATATGAAGATCAATCCTTCATCCTCAATAGATGATGAAGAGAAGTAATCAGGGGGATATAAAATAGAAAGCAAAAAAGTCATATTTACAAAAATGGTTATAGCCAACCACCTCCAAAGGTCTGTGCTGGTGATAACACAGTCATAATCATACTCACATTGGTAATTGGGGAAAATCCCAATGGAGTCAACACTAGCTTGTTCCATGTTATATTCGTATTTAAGGTACCACAATGCTACTATAATTTTGCTGCCACAGACTAACACAAGTATCCCTCTGGAGCCTATTAGGTTGGAGCATTAACTAATATATGAGGAGAAATGTAGCATTTTGCTGATAAAATGAATTCCCAATGCCAGATTTTATTAGTTTAACCAGGACGTCTATACTACAGGAAGAGTGGTGACCTAGATATCAGTGGATGGGCAAAAATATCACTTCAGATGTAGGAATATAAGTGCTGCATATCAAAAAGCCATACAATAGTGATTGGGAGTCAAGGTTGTCAAGCAAAAAAATGGCTGATTAATATCTCACCTCTTCAATGAAACCAATGGGCCTTTTCCAAGTTATTCTCTCCTCCATCATTTTCTCACACTTGTACATACCTATTTCATTTGTTAGATAGGAAGAAAAAATATTAGAATATCCTGGAGGATTCTTCGAAAGACTGCTGAGATGAGGGGTGTCATTCACCAGTTTTGTTCTCAAAGGAAGCAATGTGTAATGTTAGCAATTTTCTCCCCAATCCAAGGAAGTGCCATTTTTGAAGAGTATTCACAATTTTTGAAGTATTTGAAGACTATTCAATATCCCACATTTATTCTGCTTATTTATTTATTTATTTATTTATTTATTTATTTTATTTTATTTGTCATGTCAGAGCAACCAGTCCATTATATTACATTTCTAACAGAACAAAGCAAACAAACAGAAAAATACAAAACTTGTGAGTTTGGTAGTTGGTTAAATGTCCTTTGACCAGTATCTGGCCACTTGGAGTGCTTCCGGTGTTGCTGCAAGAAGGTCCTCCATTGTGCATGTGATGGGGCTCAGGTTGCATTGCAGCAGGTGGTCAGTGGTTTGCTCTTCTCCACACTCGCATGTCGAGGATTCCACTTTGTAGCCCCATTTCTTAAGGTTGGCTCTGCATCTCGTGGTGCCAGAGCGCAGTCTGTTCAGTGCCTTCCAAGTCACCCAGTCTTCTGTGTGCCCAGGAAGGAGTCTCTCATTTGGTATCAGCCATTGGTTGAGGTGCTGGGTTTGAGCCTGCCACTTTTGGACTTTCGCTTGCTGAGGTGTTCCAGAAAGTGTCTCTGTAGATCTTAGAAAACTATGTCTAGATTTAAGTCGTTGACATGCTAGCTGATACCCAAACAGGGGATGAGCTGGAGATTCTGCTCAAAATGTGTTTATGCAAGAAAATTGCAAGGGAGTAGCATTTTTGTTGCAAAAAAATCTGCATAGAAATACTTTCTGAACAGAAAATGCTGGTTCCTTTGATGTTGGCATGTACATATGGCTTCTTATGCAAATATTGTTTTCTGCACAGAAAATACTGCCTCCTGTATAGAAGATGTTGCTCACATTGGGGGAAAATCCATATATGTATTTTATTAAAACACTTCTCAATTCAAGATTCCCCTTGCCAATATTTTTGTGTATCAAGAGGCATTTTATCAGCCAATTTGGGAATTTTAAAAAATATTGTTTTTATTTACAGACAGTCCCCAAGTTTCAAACAAGATCGGTTCTGTAGGTGTGTTCTTAAGTTGAATTTGTATGTAAGTCAGAACAGATACATTTTTAAGTGTAACTCCAGCCACACACACACATTTGGGATAGCATTGGGAAGGGTTAACACCCCTGTTGTATTTATTTTTCTGTCTATTTCCCTGTGCAGAAGATTACACCACACATTCTGTCTCTGTGATATTTAAATTTGGAAAAGAATGGCTTGTTGTGGAAACAAGGATTGGTGAGAAAGCTTCAATGGAGACACCTTTTCCCCATGACAATACTTTTGGGGGTGAATTTCCCTTCTGAGGGGTGTATTTCTCTCATTTCCTGTTGTCTCACCTCTGTTCTTAACTATTAGTCATTTTAAGTCAAATGTTTGTAACTCAGGGACTGCCTGTATAAATAAGTTAGTTCATATCTGGTATTCTTTCAACATTCATAAAGATAATTTTAAATTTATCTTATTTTTTGTCATTGGAAATGCTTGATTAACTTTTACAATTGCATGTTTGAGCTGTAAAACATAGAATTCTTCATTACCACCTTCCTTTTACAAGAACACTACATAAATGTTTGACTGTCTGGTTCCCCAATTTTCCCTGTTTGGTTTCTTCAGACTTCATTATAGAGTAATTCTAAAAAATGTCCCTTGCCTCTCTCTATACCACCAATCATCAGACTGGTACTAGGGGATTCAAACAAAAGTTCTGTACTGATTCTCTGCTATCTATAGCAATCAGGTAGAAAGGGAAAATTCAACACTTTTCAGATCATTGCTTGGCCATCATATCCTACTTTCCTGACTCAGGAAATCAAGGGATCTGAGGGAAGCAGATCTATATCATTGCCAGATCTGCTTCAATGAATTAGTGGTTAAATCTTACAGTAACCTGGATGTATCTTCCATATTATCAGAGGTCTACAGGGAAACTCACAGAACAGGTGGGGTGACTCCTTCTAGTCCAATCTATGTCCACATGAATCCTCCATGTCTTCTCTCTCTGCCCTATGTGAGAGCTGGCAATGATGGGTTGCAAGACCTAATGAGTGTAATTTGGTGAAGATATTTCCAGCCAAGAGGGGGGAAAGCATGTCCCAGTTTACTTGGTTTGGACAGAGTTAATATCATTAGCCTCTTTGTTATTAGAGTAAAAGGCCTTCCCCCAATCTTTGGATAGCTTTCCTGAAATGTTAAATAAAGCCTGCAGAACAGATGAGCACTTCTAGAGAGTGATGAAAATGAACAAAAACAACCCTATTTCTGTCTTATTGGCATGCATCCCTTGATTTCCGTAAATGCATATCAATATTTGCAAGAAGTTCCATTTTGGGGGGCACTAAACTTGAAAATGCATCAAGGGCACCTGAAGAGGAGGTGTCTCAGAGGAAACATCATGACAAAGGAATGGATCGACTGAAGCCAGAGGTATATTTGGAAGCATCTGTTGAGAGAATTATAGCTGAAAAATGAGATCAAAGAACAGAAGATGAAAACAGACTCCTGAGACATCCCTCTTTTTGATGGAATTCTTTCTGCTGTGCTTGAGGAAGCATTACATTATTCAGGATCACAAATATGCACATAACTAAACTTGCACATAAGCATCCACCTGAATTCTTATTTCAAATATTCTTTACTTTTAAAAAAAGAAGAAATGTTGACCAAGGCTACTGGCAATCTCTCTCCCTTGACTGCTATGTCTCCTAGCAGGTAATACGTGCAATTGTTTGAAATTTAAATGTTTTAAACACTTTGAGAGTTCAGAAGCTGTCTTATACTGAATTAGACAATTGATCCATTTGCATCAGAAATGTTTACACTCACTAGCTGACTGACAGATGTCAGACAGAAATGCTTCCCAGTTTTAGCCAGAGATGCTGAGGAATTCAACCAGAAATCTCTTGCATGAAAGGCCTGTGTTTTTGCACTGAGCAATGGGCTTTCTCATGGGAAGGAGATTCATGGGACACATTTCAAATTCATTTGAAATTGATAGAAAGGAATTGTGGAAACATTGCAGCTCAGCTGTAGAGCACATGCTTTGCATGTAGAACAGAAAGATGTGGAAAATTTCTCTAGTGCTTTGGCTGTGGTTCACTGGAATCGGTCTACATTTTTCCTTATCACTGCTTGCTTCAGGAAATGAGCTAATTATTATTTATTTATAGAAGTAGATTTTTCTTTACATACATATTTTCCATATTTCCCATCAATTGAAGGAAGTTTGTTCATCTTTGAAAAATGTGTGTATATATTTGAGTGTGATCCGAAAATGGGGGATAAGGAGGAATCTGATGCTTATTTTCCTCCCAATGGCAGAATAGCCCCAAAATATGTACATATGTCATAAGTATATATGTAATGTCATCAGCAAAGAAATGCACATTCATATTTGTTAAATGCAAAATTCATTTCCATTTTTAGTCTCTGACGTCTCTAGGTGTATATCTTCACTGTAGAATTAATATAGTTTGATACCTCTTTAAATGCCATGGTGAGAGAGCAATACTATGAAATTTTGAAATTTGTAGTTTGCTGAGGAAGCAACATACTTTGGCAGAGAAGACTGATGACCTTGCAAATGTACTGTTCCAATGAGTTCATAGCACTGAGGTTCTTTCCACATTGCCATATATTCCAGATCAAAGCAGACAATCCACATTATATGCTTTGAACCGGATTATATGAATCTACACTGCCATATATTTCGATTCAACGCAGATAATCTGGATTTTATATGGCAGTGTAGAAGGGGCATTTGTCAAAGCAGTTAAAGTGTCATCAAGCTGCATAACTCTACAGTGTAGATAAGGGCTTGGGAGGGCTGGGAAGGAGTCTTGTTTGGCTTGAATCCAATGATCTGCTATAATGCAATGTGAGCTGTAGTGACCTTGATGGACTAAGGTTTGACTCAGGATGAGATTACTTCCACTGTTCATATGCTATATTTTGCAATGAGCTATTTTTTAACTGGGTTTCTTCTTTTTCATTTCTTCCCCCCAGGCTTGCTTTCTCCTTAATGACTGCATTCTATTTCCTTTTAGGACAAACACCTCCTTTCCTTTGCAGTGGTTATATAAAAGCCCCTTTCTCACCAAGACAGTCAGGCAATGCCTCAGGCAGCACAGAATTTTTTTCTACTCAAGTTAATTTTTAAAAGATACATTTTTTAAAGTTACAGATGAATCAAAAATGCTACTTAGGAACATAGGGTGGTGCCTAATGCTGTGTAAGGCCTTTAAGGCATCTACTTCAGTACTGACTATATTGACCCATTTCAGAAATTCAGGATTGTAAGCATGGATCTTTTGCAGGCCAAATCAAAATAAAACAAACAAATAAACCGACACAAAAATTGGGCATATCTTCTATGGATCCATCTACACTGTAGAATTATTGTACTTTCATCATCATGACTCCATTCTACAGAGTCATGGGATCAGTAGTTTGTTGTGGCACCAGGACTCTTTGGCAGAAAAGTTTAAAGACTTATAAAACTACAAGTCCCATGATTCCAAAGCACTGAGCTATAGCAGTTAAAATGGCATCAAACTACATTCATTCTATAATACAGACACTTTCTATACATAATAGAGTTGTGCGCAGAATTTGTTTTCCCTGTCTCATTCATTCTTTCATTTCTTTCGGAAGCACAAAACGGGAAACCCCTCTTAGTACAAAAATCAGCTCAACGTGAAAACAAATGTGAACAGATAACTGGTTCCCCCTCTGCTTTTGTGACCATGTGACACTCCTAGCTCAACTGAGTTCCAGATCATTGGCTCTTCCTTCCCTGGGCCTTCTTGAAATACACAGCCAAAGAGCTCCCCCCTTCCTTCCTCTCTCCCTCATCCCCTCTCTCCATGTGACAGGAGCCTGGATAAGGACAAGTACACAATCCCAGAAAGAGGGGTATCTTTAACCCTCCTAGGTCCGGCCTCCTCCTCTTTCACCACCAACATGGAAAAATTTAACAGCAGCAACAACCAGGCTTCCAACTCGCATCTGCAGAAAAGGGAGGGGGGGACCAAGGCTAAGTACACACAGCCAAGGGCCAAGGAGTTCCCTCCCTCCTTCCCTCAACCCCTCTCTGACAGAGATGAACCCGGCACCACAGAAGCCTCAAAGCCAAGCCACATCCTGGCTTTTCTCTAGTAGAAAAGCTTTAAGAATAATTAAACCTGGTCTCCTCATCTACAAAGGGAAAGGATCCTGAAAGAGTAGTAACTCCGATGCTTTTTAAAATGAAGGATATGGAAGGGGGGCCTGTGGGAACCCCCCTCGTAATGGGTGCTTTCTTAACCCAGTTGAGGCCAATGGGTCAAAAGGAATTTTTCAAATGCTGAACAAAAATCCCATTTTGCAGCTCACTCATTTTCGGGAGGTGCTGAAAAACAGATTGGGGTTCTGAAATAAACAAGCAGAAACTAATAGCATTTCTATATGAATGCACAACCCTAATACACAAAGCATGTATTCTATAGCTAAGATATGGAGTGAATCATCATTTTTTTTTACAAGTCACAAAATTCTCCAACCAGAATATGTTGTGACCCTGCTGGCAAGGGAATTCTGGAAACTGTTATCTAACAATGTAGTTTTTCCATGTTTTGTTATGTTGTAAAGAAATGTAATAACTTAGTAAATTTGCATGCATTAAGGTTGCATGTCTTTTCAATGGATCATGTTCTGTAGAACAAAATTGTCTGGTATAATTGCATTCAACTGGCAGAAGGCCCAGGGCAGATGAAAAGGTACACTTCTTTGTTCGACAAATAATTTAATCATTTATCAAATTCATATCCACAAGAGCTGGTGATTATGACTACTGCTGCAAATGCCTTTAATGATGATTGGACAAATAGATTAGAAGTGTGCCTACATGACAAAGTTTGATACCATTAGTGCTGCCATGGCTCAATCCTACGGAATCCTGAACATTTTAGTTTGGTAAGATACTTGTAATTGTCAAGGTCTAGTGCTGTAATTTAGCAGAGTGGTTGAGAGATCTCTATAGAAAATTTCAAGTACATCACCAAGTCAAAGATCCTAGGATTCCATAGGCTGAAGCAAATGGTAAAAAACATGGAAGTCAAACCCCAAGAGGAGTAGCTTTGCAAGTTTAGTGTGTTTAGCTTGGAGAAGAAAGGTTAAGAGAGGACATGATAGCTATTTTAAAACATTTGAAATGCTGTCACATTGATGAGGGAGTTTATTTTCTCCTACTCTAGAGACTACGACACAGAGCAATGGATTCAACCTGGATGAAATAAGCTTCCACTTAAACATTAGGAATCACTTCTTGATGGTTAGAGTTGTTTGACAGAGAAATATGCTGCCTTGGCGTGTTGGGGAGTCTCCTTCTCTTGAAGTTTTTAATCAAAGCCTAGATGGCCATTTGTTGGGAGGGATTTGATTGTGAGATCTGACATGGTGTGTGTGTGTGTGTGGGGGGGGGCAGACGGACCAATAGCCCTTGTGGTCTCTTCCAACTCCATTATACTTCTGTATCTATAATTAAAAATGCATTTTGTTTTCAGGAAGCCATATTAGAAATCAGTGTGCATGTAGCTTTACTTCAAAGCAAGGCAAGAAACTTACTAGGATATCCTGGGCATATAATTTTACAATAACCCATTTCCTTCCAGGTTCTTCTTTTATAAATATGTATACATTTCAGGTTGTACACATTATTATATACATTACAACACTGATTAAAGCATGCATTTGTAGGCATTTTGGAAATGTGTGTATTGCTTCCCATTAGAGGTGTTTTAAAATCATATTTATTTCATAAGTTTTGTATATTTGCAAAAACTTAAGAATCAGAACTCACCCAATACTTTTTTGTTTGAATTCTGTAATGCTCAGAAGTCATTTTCATTTTTGGTGCAAGCGAGGCAAAACCAAAAAGGCTGCCATTCCTCTGAGTGAGTTGAGTGAGCTGGGAAAAACACTGAGAGAGCATAGAATTCTGGGAAATGTAGTTTGGGAAGGTGAGGAGCCCTATGGCAGAGAATTCAAAAGGCGCTGCTGTAAACTACATTTCCCAGAATTCTGCCCAGCATCAGAATGCCCCAATGAGGAAAGCTATTTTCCCTCTGTAGCAACAGCCAGCCAAACAGTTTACTATTCTGCAAAAAAGGACTGATGCTTCAAAACTAGTAAGGAAATCTGTTCTGGGCTGGGAAGAAATCCCTAAATTGTATCCCCTCTTATCTTGTTTCATTGTACAGAGAATTCAAGGATATAGCTCTTTTTATATTATGAAAATTTTGAAAATCCCCCAAAAATCTATGGATGAGCAAAATGTCCTGAAACTTGATGGACTAACAGTGGTAAATGTATTCTATAATTGTTGTAAGTTTCATGCCAATAGCTCTAGCAATGAGGAAGAAAAGAGCCCCTAAAGTTTCCTCATTGGAACAATTGCTTAACAAAAAGTAACAAAAATAGTTAACTCATTATATGTAGTTATGATACTGGCCTGTCCAATTTCAGAAACACTTTATAAATGATTTTTCCCCACCTCTTAATTTTGTAATGAGTGTTGAAACATATTTTTCATAGATCGCACAGGCCTATTTCCCATAGATACTTTTCACATGTGCACAAAAAACGTAATGAGTTATGTTTTTTGATGTGATAAAGTGTGTGGCTTTCTGTAAATAAAGTAAATATTGTCCAAATCTATTATGGTATGATATGGAAAAACTTGATGGAGATCATTTTTCACACATCCATAAATCAAGATGAGTGAAACCTCAACCACAGAATATTAATTTGAAAGTTTCTGAACACTATATATTTTCCCCTCCTCAGCATTCAACAAAATATATTTTATTTTTATGTATTGTATCTTGTGAATAGCAGTTTGCTTTCCATGCAAGAGAATATACATCTACAGCAGAGCAATGTGTTAAAAGAAACAGAGGGTAATTGAGGGCAGTTTGGGGGCCAAAATATGGCTTTGGGTAAGTCAAAGATAAAAGCTAGGGTTGTGAATTTCCAAAGGTGTAAATGAGGAAGCAAAAGAAAATGATCTTTAAAAACTTACAACATTACAGGAGGGAAATCTGCTTGTGCTTGCTTTGACTGGTGGATGAGGAGGAAATTAAGGTAAATGATAATTGTGTAATGTAGAGGGGAGATGACTTGGTGTCCTTGAAGGAGCTGGGGGTGGTGACAGCTGACAGGGTGCTCTGGCGTGGGCTAGTCCATGAGGTCACGAAGAGTCGAAAATGACTGAACGAATGAACAACAACAACAAAGGTGACTAGGTGAAGAGAGCTAAGAAAATGCAGATCCATTCCTGCTGCTGTTTTCCTGCCCGGGCATTCAGAAATCCAGAAGCAGTTCCATGGCAGAGGGAGTCAAAGGGTGGAAGGGTGAATGCTTCTGTTAGCTTCTTTCAGGATGGACTAACCTCTTGTCTCTCTCCACTGTACTCAGAAAAGGGGATGACATGTGTGTGTGTGTGTGTTCAGGTTGGAGAGAGAGAGAGAGAGAAAATATAATACTCACAATGATCCATGGAAGTTTTCCCAGGTCTTTTTAGACCTGTACACAAGTATATATACAGTAGTATTTAAGTCTTATGTGATAATGCTAACAAAAAGTAAACTAGATTTTTTTGTTTTATTTTGTTTTGTTTTGAACATAGACTACTGCTGGCACATCTCTAAAAACAACTTTATTGGATGTAGGCCTTCGCTTAATTAAATGAAATTCCATCTGTATAACTTGCAACTGTGTTTGATGGACCTTGGTTTTTTTTTTTGTTTTTTTGTAAAACACTTCCAAGCACAGAACCCATTAATTAAAATAACTTCATAAACCCGAAAGAGAACAATAAATGTAATCTTACATGGGACAAAAGGAATCTGCTGAGTATTGGAAAGTGTGTAATTATAAAAATCATAACTATAAAGGCTTTATTTTGCTATGGCAAGAACGTTTGGACTAAAACCAGAGGTGGAATTGCTTTTTCATTGAGCTGGAAGTCACCTGTTGTTGATGTACTTATACATAATGCATCATTTTCAATGAATTTATTTTTATTATAATTAATGTCTATTAAAATTAAACAACAATGGCAAAACAATGAGAAATAACATTAGAAATATGAAGAATACTCACAAATGTTCTTAGTCTTTATAAATAAGACTTTGCAAACACAATGGGCAAGTACAAGATTTTCTCTGAAGTTTGGAATTTCTTGTGGATTTTCTTTTTGCCTTTTTCACAAAAATACAGTTTTCTCTGGGAAAAAAAGTACAAATGACATTTCCATGCAAAGCCATGATTTGTATTAATAGACATCTTCTGTTCTTTTTGCATAGCTTTTGTAATGGGGGAAGTGTCCCAGTTATTTTCAGACATGTCAATGTAATCATAAATTTTATTTGTTGTTATTGTTGTTGCCATAGTGGCAGCCAATGATCTCCAAAGCGCCTTTCTCAATTTAATCAAAGCCATCTGCATGATGTGTGTGTGTATGCACATGCGCACCTTTGCATTTAGGGGGATTGCCACTCTCCTTTTCTTCCCTCTCCAAGTTGTGTAGGTACATTTGGAATTTTGAATCCACTGCTATGATGACAAAAATATGACACAGGTAAGAGTAACCATCTCCCTGCCATCATAGGGGGATGGAGATAGTCAATTGGTTGGTCCAGAGTGCTGCCAATTTGACACCACTTACAACATGGATCAATGCTATGGAACCCCAACCATCATAAAAAGAACTAAAAGAATATTTATATATATTTGTAAGGAAGCCTCATCTAGTAGATTTTGTTTGAATTCTCTGGGATAAATATTACAGGTTTTCATATTAGTCTCTTCTATTGCCATCACATTTCCTCTGTTATCCTCCCACCTCAAATTGTATTGTTACTGCTCTTTTGCTCTTTCCCCTTTCAGAGCTCTATCTTACATCCTCCTTATTTCTCCTCCCACTTGGGTATAAAAGGAAGGCATAAAAGCAGCTGTGGATCATTCCAAACACAGCTGTTTTACTGTGCAATATTCTGCTAGCTTGTGTTGCTATTCTGAAACTTAAAGCCTTGTTACACCAGCAGAAAAATAATAATAATATGCACTGGAAATATATTCTGTCTGTAATAGACAGGGTTTTTTTTTCCAGATGTGAAGAAATTTATTCAAATTTCTGTAACATTACCAGTGTAAACAGCTACAAATGAAAGGTAATTTTCAACTTTTAAACATTTGAATACATACATAGGAAGCACAATAGGGCAAGAAAGATTGACTGGAGTTGTACTCTAAAGTTATCACCAAAGTTTTTCTGATATTCTAATTAGTTAAATGCAGAAATAGAATGAACTGCTGGTCAACTTTTTCAAAATATTACTGCTTTCTTATGGGACGTATATTTGTAGTTATGTATCATTATTTCTTCTTCTGTTCCTAGCCATTTAGGACATTCATTCTGATCTGTTTAGAATATGAAAATGTTTTCTGAGATGGCTGTTAATGTTTGTAGTTATTAAAATGGTATGCAATTCAGTTCCATTATAGTCAATGGCAGCTTGGCAAATCACTTCAACAGGATGCAGGTTGCTCCCTTGCTCAATACTTTATATTCCATTGGTGGGACTGAAATGGGTGTATAGATTTTTCAGAAGTACTGGAATGACTGTCCACATAATGGTGTGTAAGCACAGAAACTCAATAATTCATTGATAGAAATCTGCCAGTCTGACATGAATTAGTATAATTTATTATTTTTTACGGAGCCCATATTTTCCCCATATCATTAATGTCACTGGCAGTATCTCATTTGTTCCTATTCAGTATGTTCTTTATAGTTTTTTATATATTCTGTATTTCAGTGTAGTCAAATATTGTAAGTCTTTAATTAGAGTGATTAAAGTACTTGCTATAAAAACATGAAAATATCAAATCACTTTAGAGAAGTTTGTCATGATCAGAGATATTTTTCACATTTTATTTATTCATGTTTCTCCTAAATTCCTTTTTGTGTGTGAAATAAATCCTCCAGGGATTCAAATCCATATGGATTGCAAAGGGATTGCTCCAACTGTTTTGAAGGTGAAGATGTAGCTTATAACTCTGTCCATTTCTCTCGCTCTCCTTTAAATATAAAACATGCAAGAGATAATTTTCTATTGATAATTGGCAGAGGTGCCTTCACCATTTGTAGGTCCAGAATCATTTGAATGTATGGGCCAGTAACAACATGGAACATATCGTCAAAGGGCTTTGTAGAGCCATGGTCCTGATTGGGTCCTTTGCAGCCACTTTAGACTGAGTAATAAAAAATGTCTTTTAAAGTATAGATTAGTTGATATTTAATTAAGTCTACTATGATGTTAGTAACATATCACTAATCACTAATATGCAACACCGATTTATTAAAAACAAGTCATGGCAGACTAATCTGATCTCTTTTTAAATAGAGTTATAAGCTAGGTAGATGCAGGGAACACCATGGATGTAGCATATCTGGATTTCAGTAAGGTCTTCAACAAGGTCCTCCATGACCTTGTGGCAAACAAAATAGTCAAATGTGGGCTAGGCAAAACTATGGTTAGGTGGATTTACAATTGGTTAAGTGAACTTGGATTTGCAATTGATTAAGTGAACTAACCAAAGGATGCTCACCAATGCTTCCTCTTCATCCTGGAAAGAAGTGACATGTGGAGTGCCATCAACAGGGTTCCATCCTGGTCCTGGTCCTGTTCAATATCTTTATTAATGATTTAGTTGAAGGGTTAGAATGATGATCATCAAGTCTGCAGACTACACCAAATTGAGAGGGATAGCTAATACCCCAGAGGACAGGAGCAGAATTCAAAACGATCTTAACAGGCTAGAGAGATGGGCCAAAACTAACAAAATGAAGTTCAGTGGGGACAAATGCAAGATACTCCACTTAGGCAGAAAAAAATGAAATTCAAAGATACAGAATGGGGGCAGTATGTAGGGGAAAGATCTTGGAATCCTTGTGATCAACAAGTTAAACATGAGCCAACAATGTCATGCAGTGGCAAAAAAAGCCCATGAAGTTTTGGTCTGCATAAATAGGAGTATAGTGTCTAGATACAGGGAAGTCATGCTCTCTATTCTGCCTTGATTAGACCACATCTGGAATACTGTGTCCAGTTCTGGCACCACAATTGAAGAGAGATATTGGCAAGCTGGGAGATGTTGACAAGATGTTGTCCAGAGGAGGCAACCAAAATGATCAAGGGTCTAGAGAACAAGCCCTATGAGGAGCAGCTTAAAGAACTGGGCATGTTTAGCCTGCAGAAAAGAAGACAGACAGAAGACATGATGGCCATGTAGAAATATGTGAGGGGAAGTTATAGGGAGGAGGGAGCAAGCTTGTTTTCTGCTGCCCTGGAGACTAGGACACAGAACAATGGCTACAAACTACAGGAAAAGAGATTCCACTTGAACATTAGGAAGAAATTCCTGGCTGTGAGAGCTGTTAAGCAGTGGAACTCTCTGTTCTGGAGTGTGGTGGAGGCTCCTTCTCTGGAGGCTGTTAAGCAGAGGCTAGATCGCTATCTGTTGGCAATGCTTTCAATGCAATTCCTGCTTCTTGGCATGGGGTTGAACTGGATGACCCACAAGGTCTCTTCCAACTCAATGATTCTATGATTCGATCTATAGTCCAAGTTATGCCTGCACATGATTTTTGGGGAGAGTCATAGTGGAGGTCAACTTTCTTTATCTTCTTGTATTATGACTAACCCACACCCCTGTCCCTGAAAGTCAACCTTTCTTATGCTACCTCTTTACCCCATGGCCATGTAGTGTCTGGTGGGGGGCAAAAATGGCTGGGAAGTAATTGACTGTGTGTACCTTCAGCCGGATGTACATCCTCCAGGACCTTCCAGGGATCCTTGGGATCTGGATTATTATATTGTAATTTTGTGTTTTGCTACAGAAACTTACACAGGTATATTTCTACCAGATGCTAGATGGCTGCGGGAAAAAGGTGAATTGTGACAGAGTGGAGAGGGGAAGTATATCATAGTTCCATTATGGTAAAACATAACAACACATACAAGTCCTGAGGCCAAATTTTAGCCTGCCTTATGTTGACTACCTTTCTTTCACATTTGGGACCTTTAAATCACTATCTTTTTACCCTTTTTTTGTATTATCCAAACATTACTATCTATTTCTGCATTTTTAGGAAGAAGTAGAAGTCAATCTCTACTCCCTCCACCTCCCTATTCCTCCTCCTTCTCTACACATTATTATTCGCTTTGTATGTTATCATCGATTCTACAAAAAGTTTTTCAGATTAATAAATAATTTACTTGATATCTAGGTAGTAGAGTTTTTAAAAGATGCTGTAAAATTGCACAGTCAAACAAAATAAATCTTGGTGTCTTGGTTTTTTGGCCTGTTCCTGGCAATATTTGGGGCAGTGATTCAGAAAATTGGATTGGAGGATAGCTCAAGTTTCTTAGATATAGTTATTATAATTTTCTAAAGGTGAGTAGATAGAAACTGATAGATAGTATGTGTTATGCATCTCCAAAGCTAGAGCTGATGGGGAAAAACTGGTGCTGTATTTGGAATCAGCAGATGAAATATACCCAGATCCAGGACTAACATTTGAGGCATCAAAATGTGTCTTGGCCAGTGTAATCTATAGAGTTGGTACAATGTTGTAAAATTTCAAATTGTTTGTTTTAGTGTATATATGTGCAGGATTTTAAATACAATGATACATTGTCTAACAATTTTTACATCACATTTTTCATCTGCCTTTCATAAAAGTTTGCATTGCATTTGAGGAGCATCAGAAAAAGAATGCATAACAAGCTTTCTGGAATCTGCCAGTAAATCATTATTCTAGCAGTGTTTAAGGTTTATTTTAATTTTTTATCCTTTACTCTTTCTGTTGTTGATGGGCTCAATGGACTTCCAACTGCTTTTCACCTTTTGATGGGATCACAAAACACTTGTTTGGAACCAAACAGAAAGTTCTGACAGACAAGAGAAAACAAGAGAAAGATCTAAGCACTACCTCTCTCATTTATTTCCAACGGCTGTTTCCAAAAATATTTTCCCTTTTAAAATATTCAGTATCTCAACCGCTTTCTTATATGAGCATAATAAAGAACATAAAAATGGCCAGATGTAATGATGGATAAAAGCAGACCCAAGTTCAGAGAAGGTAGAATCAAAGTATTATTGTTATTGTGACCAACAATATTTGGCAGTTTTCTATGTCTTCTTTACTTGATTAAGGGAACATTTTCCAATAAAATGAATTGGTGAAAATCATTCAGAATTTACTGTATAACAAAGTAGATATATTCGCACTCAGACACTGTCAAGCTTTGAACGTGACTACAACATTCTTAACATATAAAGTGCTGGCTTTTCATTAAATAGGTTCGAATAGAAAAGGTTCACATTAGTACCGCTTAAAGAAAAGAAAAACAATCTTACCTCAATTCTATGTGCCCTATTTCTCACATTTTCTCCAGAGGGTTAGTATGCCTCTGGGAATGTCAAGGATGCAGTATAAGGAAATGCAATGGGAGAAGGAACTAGCGGGAGGCATCTTATATGAACACAGACTCCACTGCATAGCTGGAGAATATGGCCAATCAAAACTGACAAGAGCAGGTCTATATGTATGGGAATACAGTGCAGTTCCATCCCTTGCATCTTGACCCTGTATAAGAGAGATCAACAAATATTGTTTGTTTGTTTTTTCACCTTCCAAACTCTCCTATTCCTTCCCCTCTCCCCTTTCCAGCCATTAAAGATACAACAAGCCTTGTCTCATTTTGGCAACTGCCTGTTTGCTATCAACCATTTTCCAGTTCAGGAATAATTCTGCTTTGCACATGTATTACCTTTCTACATCCCCTGAACATGATCTGACTGGCAAACATGAATGTGTAAAGAGCACACCAGAGGATTCAGTGCTGATAGATTTTTCTCCCTCTACAGAAGGCTTAATCTGTATAAGAGGAAAAAGAAAAATTCCACAATTAACAAAGCAAGCAAAATCTGATTTTTTAAAAAGGTCTAGCATTTTCTCTCTCCCTGAAATATATTTTATTTCTTTTCACTGGTTGGGGTTGCCATCCAGGCTGAAGCACTGGATTAAGTAGGTGAGACTTTTACTAGATGGGAAATGATTCATCCATTTCACCCATTTTCAATAGGTTGAAATCAAAAAACAAGACACAAAAGTAGTAAACCACTTTAAAGAGCTTTATACCAGACATCTTCGGATTTACTTTTGCTTTCATTTTACTTATATGTTGAAGAAAGAACAACTGCTGATTTTCTGTTCATTACATGCTGGGTGAATAACACAGGGATTCCTATTCAGGGACATAATTGTGTTACTCTGTATCAGTATACAAAGGGATCATATACACCTTTGAGAATGAGAGAAAGCTTTTGCATATTCTGTCTATTAACAAAGTAAACTGGTGAAGTAGACTATAAAAGCTTTTGCTTTATACACCTCATTTAACTGTCAAAAATCAATACAAAAGTGAATTGAACCATCCGGAATTTGGACCAATAGTGACTGAATAAGCAGGGGCTTCATGGTTGTTCTATAATGTCTAATTCTAACATGGCTTCCGCCTCCTTGTTAATTATCACCTGCAGCTTTCATTGCATTTCTTGGTAGGTAACATGACTGTTTACGGTTACGTGATGATATGTTCTGCTATCAGGATAGTAAACCCTATTCTTTTGGAAAAATACACCACATAACTCTTGCTCTTTTTATCTCACTTGTCCTAGTCAACCCTCATTATTGGCTATGTTAATTAATTGTTGAAATTTCGGTTCAAACAAATCTGCAAGACACATTGTTCATCCTTGATTTAGAGCAGGGTCCTCAAACCTTTTTAACAGAGGGCCAGGTCACAGTCCCTCAAACTGTTGGAGGGCCAGATTATAATTTGAAAAAAAAAATGAATGAATTACTATGCACTCTTACTTACTTAAGCGATCCCTCTTTGTCCAAGTAGGATAGTCTTCCAGGATCAGTGTCCTGGTGGTGGGTCCGTAGGTGACTGTGGAGCCCTATTCTTGATCTGCATCGTCTTCCGCAGTGAGGACATTGGTTTCCAGGTGGAAGGTGGTCCTGGTCAGGGTTGGCTTGATGCACCTTCCTCTTGGCACATTTCTCTCTTTCGCCCTCCATTCATGCCTCTTCAAATTATACAGCACTGCTGGTCACAGCTGACCTCCAGCTGAAGCACTCAAGGGCCAGGGCATCCCATTTCTCAGGGTCTATGCCAGAGTTTTTAAGGTTGGCTTTGAGTCCATCTTTAAATCTCTTTTCCTGTCTACCAACATTCTGTTTTTTGTTCTTCAGTTCAGAGTAGAGCAACTGCTTTGGGAGACAGTGGTCAGGTATCCAGACAAAGTGGCCGGACCAGCTGAGTTGATGGCAGAGGACTATTGCTTCAATGCTGGTGGTCTTTGCTTCTTCCAGCATGCTGACATTTGTCCGCTTACCTAACCAAGAGATTTGCAGGATTTTCCAGGGGCAGCACTGATGGAATTGTTCTAGGAGTTGCATGTGACATCTGTAGACAGTCCATGTTTTGCAGGTATATAGTACAATAGCTTTAACAACAAGCACCTTGGTATCCCTACGGATGTCCCGGTCCTCAAACACTCTGTTTCATTCGGAAAAAAGCTGTACTCACAGAGCTCAGGCGGTGTTGTATTTCGGTGTCGATGTTGATTTGGTGGAGAGGTGGCTGCCAAGGTAGCGGAAATGGTCAACATTTTCTAATGTCACACCATTAAGCTGTATTTCAGCAGTCATCAGCACCTGTCATGGCTCTTGTGAGAAGCACGCCATGGCAGTCTCTGGCATGTGTGATTACATAGTCTAAGAGGTGCCAATGCTTTGACCGAGGGTGCTTCCTTGATGTCTTGAACTTGTTTTTCTGGGGGAAGAGCATGTTGGTGATGACAAGGTTGTGTTCCGCACATTTGGTGAGAAGCAGGATGCCATTCGAGTTGCTGTTTCCAACCCCGTCTTTTCCTATGGTCCCTGGCCACTGGTCAAAGTCTCTTCCGACTCTTGTATTAAAATCCCCCAGGAGGATGATTTTGTCCTCCTTAGGTATCTCTGATAGGATGGTACCTAGCTGACAGTAAAAATTTTCCTTGATGTCTTCATCAGTATCTAGTGTTGGTGCATGAGCACTTATGATGGTTGCCTGTTGGTTTTTGGCAAATTCAATTCAGAAGATTTTTATATTTATTTATTTACAGTATTTATATACCACTTTTCTCACCCCTAGGTTGAGAGTCGTTCATTGATGCCAGTGGATGCTTCAGTCAGATGTTTCACCAGATCATTTCTGATAGCAAAGTCAACTCCGTGCATTCTTTGGTTTTCTTCAGGCAGTCCCTTGCAGAAAAAAATTGTAGCCTCCTTTTTCTTCCTTCAGCTGTCCCTCTCTTGCTCTCTAGGTCTCCTGAAGTGCTGCTATGTCGATTTTAAAGCATCCCAGCTCTCTTGCAATGATAGCAGTTCTGCGTTTGAGGTGTTCACTGTCGGTGTTGTTCATCAGTGTCTGTACAGTGTCAGGGACTATGCACACTGCATGTATCTTTAAAACACTTTACAACAATACAATAATTAAATTGAAGAAAAATGTTAACAGATATAAACATTAGGCCTGGGAGGTTTCATTCGTTAATTTTGTAATTCGTTAAATATTTGTTATATTTAACAATTACAAAATGATTTCAAAATATATTTTCAAACCCGGAAGGGTTTTTCAATAACGAAACGGCATCCTCCATACTTTTTACAAGCTTCCGCCCGTTTCGGAAATGGGATGGAGGATGCTGGGTGCCCTGGGAGCCAATACGGCGCTCCCAAGCACCCAAGCAGTGCACCGTGGCTGATTGTGATTGGGCGGGCAGCCCTTTAAAAGCGGCTCCGCGTGGCCGCATTGCTCATTGTTGCGGAGGCGAGGGAGAAGAGAAGACGGGAGGTCCGGGAGGGCAGCTTGGATTGACTTGGCTTGGTTGGCTAAGCTTGGATTCATTCCTTGCATTGATTCATTTGCTTTCATTTTTGCATTCCTTAATTCTGTTGTTGGGAGAGCGAGGGTGGTTTTTGTTAATTTGTTAATTTTCCATTTTTAAATATTTTTGAAAAATACCTTTCTTTTATTCTTAAAAAAAAATCAAAAAATATTCTAAAAAAAGAAAAGAATCTTGTGTGCCTGTGTGTGCGTTTCTCCCTGTCCTGTGGCTGTGTTCGCTCCACAAGAGGGCAATTTTTTTTGTTAATTTTCCATTTTTAAATATTTCTGAAAAATATTTCTCTTTTATTCTTCAAAAAATTCAAAAAATAAACTTAATAATCGATTCGTTATTGACGGTTTTACGAATAACGAAATTTCGTAAATGCTTTGCGCATGCGCTAACGCGGGCGCCATCTTAACGAAACGATTCGTAAATATTTACGAAATTTCGTAAATACCGAATTTTTTAAAGGGAAAATTTTGTAATTATTTTAAATATTGAAACAAAAAAAACCCCCAAATACAAATCGATTTTAGAAACAATTTTTTCCGTTGTTACCCAGGCCTAATAAACATTAGTATTTCAATGGGAAGTGTGGGCCTGCTTTTGGCTGGTGAGATAGGGTTGTTGTGGTTTTGTGTGCTTTCAAGTTGTTTCTGGTTTAGGTTGATCCTCAGTGAGGGCCAGGTAAATGACCTTGGAGGGCCATATCTAGCCCCCGGACCTTAGTTTGGGGGGGGGCTGATTTAGAGCATCAATTCACAACTTATTCAACACTTAATGACATGAATCAAAGTATTGTATGTCCATGATGACATGGACAAAATGAATGGCATGGACAAAGTTCCTTCTCAAATGAGGATTACGGATCTAAAACACTAACAGTTGTTAGTCCCAAGCAAACAAACTGCACACTTCAAGTTAGTTTCTTTTTCTGCACATTTTAATCTCCATTTTGTATTAATAATTGCAGGAGTACATAGTTGCAAATATGTGTGTATTATGATCCAAATGTTATCATTTTTTAAAATAATAGAATGATGAGTAAAGTTGTTTAACATCTTCACTAATTTGGACCTCTTTTGTAACTGTCATTCAACCAAGCATCAATATTTTGAAGTCTGTAGCATTATTTATTAATGTTATGTCTAAATAATATGTTTGAAGGCTGCTCTCTCCTCACAAGTGCCAGATGTTATGCTGAGATTGCCACTTTAGACTTAGTTTGCAAGAGCTCTGCTCATTCACCCTAAATAGTTGTGTATCAAGAGTCATATAAAATGGCTGAAAATTAACACAAAGCTCTTGGTCCATGAAGGAAGAGGTGGACCCTGGTGATTGAATGCCTTGGCCTTGCAACATAGGAAGCCAACCAGCCAACCAGTTAAAATTTTACTGCTTGTAGAAATGAAACCCTGCCTACAGTGTATTATGGTATCAATTATACATCTGTGCATGACATCTATAATTGAAGGGTTTTCCCTCTCCATGTTAGGACTGAAGCTACAGATTTGTAGATTGTTTATACCAAAGGGGATCATTATTTTTAGGGGCAAGCAGAATTTTTAGAAGCTACTTAAAAACAGGTAAACCTACAGCAATTTCTGCCTCTTCTACTAAAATGCAGGAGCCATTCAGACAGAATGTGTACAGAGGTTAAGGACAGAATATTTTCTATGAAAGTAAATATGCATGGTGCTAATTTTTGCTGTGCCTTTTAAAGAGAAATAGGAGGGAAATGTAGTAAAACTGTAAATCCTGCTTGTATTCCCTTCCTTTCTCAAAATTGCTGCCTTCCTGGGAATGAGAAAGTCTACACAGTGTATGTTGCTAAATCATGTTTGCTTGACTTTCTTCTGCTAATAGGAGTTTTTAAACAAACCAAGCAATGTTTGTCTGTGGTTTGCTTAGTGTTACTTACAATGTAAGATTACTATCTTGATGTTTTCCTAATAAGAAAGCTATGGCCCCTCAATTCATAGAATCATAGAATCATAGAATCAAAGAGTTGGAAGAGACCTCAAGGGCCATCCAGTCCAACCCCCTGCCAAGAAGCAGGAATATTGCATTCAAATCACCCCTGACAAATGGCCATCCAGCCTCTGCTTAAAAGCTTCCAAAGAAGGAGCCTCCACCACACTCCGGGGCAGAGAGTTCCACTGCTGAACGGCTCTCACAGTCAGGAAGTTCTTCCTAATGTTCAGATGGAATCTCCTCTCTTGTAGTTTGAAGCCATTGTTCCGCGTCCTAGTCTCCAAGGAAGCAGAAAACAAGCTTGCTCCCTCCTCCCTGTGGCTTCCTCTCACATATTTAAACATGGCTATCATATCTCCTCTCAGCCTTCTCTTCTTCAGGCTAAACATGCCCAGTTCCCTAAGCCGCTCCTCATAAGGCTTGTTCTCCAGACCTTTGATCATTTTAGTCGCCCTCCTCTGGACACATTCCAGCTTGTCAATATCTCTCTTGAATTGTGGTGCCCAGAATTGGACACAATATTCCAGATGTGGTCTAACCAAAGCAGAATAGAGGGGTAGCATTACTTCCTTAGATCTAGACACTATGCTCCTATTGATGCAGGCCAAAATCCCATTGGCTTTTTTTGCCGCCACATCACATTGTTGGCTCATGTTTAACTTGTTGTCCACGAGGACTCCAAGATCTTTTTCACACGTACTGCTCTCGAGCCAGGCATCCCCCATTCTGTATCTTTGCATTTCATTTTTTCTGCCAAAGTGGAGTATCTTGCATTTGTCACTGTTGAACTTCATTTTGTTAGTTTTGGCCCATCTCTCTAATCTGTCAAGATCGTTTTGAATTCTGCTCCTGTCCTCTGGACTATTGGCTATCCCTCCCAATTTGGGATAGCCAAATTGCCAAATCTGGAACTCCCTCCCCTAAAGATATCAGACAGGCTCCAACTCTGGCAGTCTTCAGGAGGAGCTTGAAGATGTGGCTGTTCCAGTGTGCCTTCCTGAAATAATGATCCCATAGCACTTTACATTTCCCTGAGTCTGCTTGTATGCCCTCCACAGACATCAGTATCACCTTTCGTTCATGCCCAGCATTATTTCCTATTTCAGCTCTACATTTGGCCTGCCCACTGTTTTAATTATGTGTTGCTTTTATTTATTTTTGATTATGTTGTGTATTTTATTGTCTGTGTTTTTAATTGCTTGTATTGATGTTTTATTGCTTCTATTGTTGTGTTTGGGCTCGGCCTCATGTAAGCCGCACTGAGTCCCTTGGGGAGATGGTAGCAGGGTACAAATAAAGTTATTAAATAATAATGCACTGCCATATAAAATTCAAATTATCTGATCTGAACTGGATTATATGGCAGTGTAGACTCATATAATCCAGTTCAAATCAGATGTGAATTATCTGCTTTGAAAATATGGATTATATGGCAGTGTAGAAGAAGGCACACATTATTGTGTCAACCATCTCAACTCTGAGATATGAATAAAATATAGCCAATGAACCATAGGCAGCTAACCTGTATTTTATATGGCAGTATAGAAGGGGCTTAAGCCTGCCAAACATCCAAAGTGTTGATCCAACAGGTAAGGAGAATTGGACTGGATTAGTACTTGAATGGGAGACCAGAAGTAACTACTTTGTATCTTTAGGGACAGCTAGAAAATCATGGGCCACCAGTCAGAGTTGACAATATTGGATATTAATTTATTTATTTATTATTTAAACTTATATGCCGCCACTCCCCTGGGGCTCGGAGCAGCTTACAAGACTAGCTAAAATCTAACAAAATTTAAAAGCAATTTAAAACAATTTAAAAACAACACTATCAAATATTAAAAGCCTGTCGAAACAGGTATGTCTTACATGCCCTGCGGAAAGCTGGTAAGTCCTGCAAGGACTTAACAAGAAAGCTATGGCCTCTTCTACACTGCCATAACAACCACCAGCTGGGGGTGGTTGTTATTAATATTGTCTGGTTTGCCCACCCTGGAACATGCAACATATCATTGTACTTCTTTAAAGGTCCCTTTCAAATCTATGATACTATATCTCTGTGTGTGAATCATATCTATCTATCTATCTATCTATCTATCTATCTATCTATATCTATGGCTGGATGGCTCTTTGCCAGGAGGACTTTGATTACGTTTTCTTGCTCTGATGAAGGGAGTTGGATTGGATGGCCTTAAGTATTTTCCGTTGGTTATGGGGGTTCTGTGTGGGAATTTTGCCCCGATTCTGTCATTCAGGGAGTTCAGAATACTCTTTGATTGTAGGTGAACTGTGAATCCCAGTGACTACAACTCTCAAATGACAAAATCATAATTTTTTGAGTGGTGGTCACTCCTTGTCTTGTGAGACGTTTTGTTGCCAAATTTGGTGTGATTTCGTTCATTGGTTCTTTTGTTTTTAAGGTACTCATCATGGACAGAGCATTTATATATATATATATAGATGTTATAATAAAATATATTGGTTTAGTGTGTGATTGCACACATTCTATAAGGGGGGAAAAATCTATCAAAAAGGGGACTTCCCTTGCAACCTTACCAGGGAGTCATTGTTTAATAAGAAATGGCACACTTAATTTCCCAGCCAGTTTCATAACCCTTCCCACCATCTCTCTTATTTTGTCTAGACATAACTAGGATTCTCTGCAAACAGAGAAAATAAAGAAGTTTTCAATCAGTTTCTTTCTTGCCTAAAAATTACAGCTGCATTCATTTCAATTTGACATTTGTTTTATGTCCTCACTGATCTGATTTGAACACAATCACTCTGAGCAAGGCTGAGTAAGGGACTGAAAATAGACAATTTGACCTCATCCTCCATCAATTCTCCTCACCCTGTAGCCAATTCCATCTTCCTCTGCCTGCTTTTTATAGTAGTGAAAGTGAATATACATTTCTCAGAAATGATGGGGTTGCCTATCATACTTTTTTTGGAGTTTGTGGGAGAGAAAGGTTTCATAGTCACTTGGGAAGCAAATGCCTTAGATTTTTGTTATGTGGGTGTCTTAAAATACACTCATGGCTCTTTTGTGAAAGCTGGGGGTGGTTGTTATTAAGTCTGATCCAAATGAAAATATATGTAAAATCTATATTTGAGGCAAGAAAAGATGTTGGACATGACTCAGAATGGTCACATTTTGAAAGCACTATATATTTCATCTCTTTTTCCTCCACAAAATATGTCATTTCTTTTCCTTTTGGATTTTGTAGAATTATATATTCTATTAAGTGTATATTTATTCCTAAAGTTGTTGTTGCTGTTGTTTGTAAAGTGCCTTGCAACCAGTTTATTATCAGAATTCTTGTTTTTGTTGGAGAGCAGCTTTGAAAATAGAGAAATAAATAGAGGTCAAAGGCCCAAAACACTTGAAGTGGACCAAGCATAGTTTTTGTTGTTATATAAGAGCCACTTCTTTTATAACATACTAGCTTGAGGACCCGGCACTGCCCGGGTTATTTGAGAAAGGAATTGTGTATCAAGGTTGGTCTTTCTCAGTTATTTATATGGCTTGCAGTGGTCTCAGGAAGTTAGTGAAGGTACTTGAAGTCCCATCATCTGTGGTCCATCCTCCTCCAAACTGCACCATGATGGAGAGTGGGTCATGGGGGCTCTGTGTGCCAAGAAAGGAGATTCCATCTGAACATGAGGAAAAACTTCCTGACTGTGAGAGCCGTTCAGCAGTGGAACTCTCTGCCCCGGAGTGTGGTGGAGGCTCCTTCTTTGGAAGCTTTTAAACAGAGGCTGGATGGCCATCTGTCAGGGGTGATTTAAATGCAATATTCCTGCTTCTTGGCAGGGGGTTGGACTGGATGGCCCATGAGGTCTCTTCCAACTCTTTGATTCTATGATTCTAAGTTTGGCCCTGATCAGTCATTGGATGAGGGTCGCAGTCGTCTCAGAAAGTGAGTTATGGTACTACAAGTCCCATCAAGTTTGGTCTGTATTGGTAATTTTCTGACACAGCCTCAGGCCTTTTCCTCTCCTCTCTGTCACCTCAGAATCTTGGGGATTTTGAGGCTGGCCAATCAGAGACCATATGCAAATTGTACCACAGTGACAGCCAGTCAGAAAGCTGCCACATACACCTCCGTCCTACGTCCTCCCTCCATCCACCGCACTTCTGCCCTCCACATACAAACACTGACATTTATTATATACCTAGATATTTTTCCCTTCTTGGTTGGAAACCAAACTAGTCTTGGTTTGTAGCCAGTAACTAGCTGGATTCACCTAAGGCAATAAGTAAAAGTTTGGAAATTATTGCCTGACAGAAGAGAAGAGCATCACAAAGAAAGAGAACAAACCTGAGAAATTCTCTTTCACAAAGGGTATGTCTATACTGACCACATAGGTCGGTTTGGCACTGGTTTGGGAGAAACTGGTTTCACTGTGTTAATTATTAGATTGAGATATCTAGACAGGTCTATGGATATGGAGTGTGGACTTAAACCAGTTTGAGAAGCTACAATATTTTCCCCATTTTTTGGATGAAATACCAGTGCTCCAAAGACATAAGAAGCAAAAAGAAAGTGTTAGTTAGCAATTGAGATAATCAATTCCCTGGACCCAGGAGGTTAATTTGCCCCCTGCTGCCCAGCTATGCTTTTAGGGTGGTTTTTGGCAGCCTTTCCACCCCTTCATTCTGACTTTTCTTCTGATAAAGAACCCATAAACTATGTAAATAGATAGACACAGGCATATTTACAATCACATAGGTTGGGTATACTTCTCCTTTTTCCAGTTTTTTTTTAAAATTTAACACCTATATTTGGATATGCAATGAAATTTCTTGGAGATAGGATACAAGTCTGAACACGAAATCTATCTCTGTTTCATATGCTCCTTATGCACATAGCCTGAAGATAATTTTATACAATATTGTTTGGGAATTGTGTCCATAAAACAAAGTCTGTGTATTCTGAACTGGCAAAAAAAAAAAAAAAAAAACCAAACAAATATGTCACTATCTCAGCCATCCACAATATTTTGGAATTCCTGATAAAGAATGCTTAGCATGTATTTAGGGCCCCCTGGTGGTATAACAGGTTAAGCCGCTGAGCTATTGAACCTGCTGATTGAAAGGTTGGCGGTTCGAATCCAGGAAGTGGAGTGAGCTCCTGCTGTTAGGCCCAGCTTCTGCCAACATAACAGTTTGAAAATATGTAAATGAGAGTACATCAACAGGTATAGCTTCTGCAGGAAGGTAACAACACTCCATGCAGTCATGCTAGCCACATGACCTTGGAGGTGTCTACAGACAACTCCAGCTCTTCGACATAAAGAGATGAGCACCACCCCCACCACCCCAAAGTCAGACATGACTAGACTTAATGTCAAGGGAAACCTTTAACTTTACCTTAACTTGTATTTCTAACTTATAATTCTGGGGCAAAAGTGTGGGTTTTTTTTCAAAGAAATATATCCCCATAACAGGATTTAAGATTTGAATAGCAGAGAAGTGTAATAAAATTACAAGATAAACTAATGCAAGTTTTAGCTCCAAATAAATCATTCTTATAACATCTATTCTTCACTATAACTGTTTTAACAAAGCCTTTAAAAAAATCACCACATCTCCTAAGACCCCAATTACACTGCCATATAAAATCTAGATTATCTGCATTAAAACTGGATTATATGGCAGTGTAGGCTCATATAATCTGCTTTGATAATTGCATTATATGGCAGATTATTAGGGAACACCCTGAAAGTATGTGTGTATAAATAGACAGACAGGTAGGTTGCCATATATAGCAATAAGTATTCACAAGACATTTCCATATGTCTGCCAGTGTAACTTACATGATAAGCAGAGAATCAGCAAGGGCATTACATTCTGAAAACCTGGGATGATTCCTTCCATGGCCAACTGTAGGTGATCTTAGATAGCCCACAGTTCCTCAAACCCAGAAGACAAACATAAAATTTTGCCAAGAAAATTGTACAAAAGTTTCCCCTTAGGGTTTTCATTGGTCGGAAACTTACAAATCTGGAAGTTGTTTAATTTTAGTACACTACACATTTTAATGAAGTTTTTTTTTTACATTTTTACACTTTTAAACAAATGTGAAAAGAAATGGGGATAGGCACAATGTGAGTGATATCCAGAAGGATTTAAACAGTATTTCACTGCTTACAATGAGATATAGCTGGAAGCCATGCTCATCTTCAAGATTACAGTTTCAGCCTCACCACTGGACAGTGATTCATTTTGACTGTTCTCTTTTATTCTTAATTAATGGGATGCAGGACTCTCTGACCTCCTGAGGTGATACAACTCATTTTTATGCACGTCACTTCTTACAAGACATTGGAGAGGACTTATTTGTCAAAGGACAGGGGCAAATAAGTTAATATAAATATATAACTTCATTCATTCAGATGGATGGATGGATAGATAGATAGATAGATAGATAGATAGATAGATAGTTTGGAAGGATCTCTTTGCCCTTTATGTCTCTAACACACAGTCACTTACTGGCTTTAGGTGGCTATTAATGAACTGTAGTGATCATCTTTGTTTTTCTCTGTTAATGATACTGTAATAATATAAGAATAATGTATAGTGACTGTATCACTTATAATGGTCAGAAAATATGTCCTGCCTCTGCAAGTTCTCATCTCTCTATTCCAGGATGGAACTACTATTAGCTATCAAGTTATACAAAATATTACTGTTATGAACAGAGGCATCACGGGTAAAGAGTTTCTATGAGCCTTATCTAACCTATGCTGGGACTCAGTGCATAGTTCATGGAAACATTTTATATGATGGTTGAAAATGTATACTTGAACCATGTAACAAAGAATAAAACTGTCTTAGGACCTTGTCACACACGCTACTGGAATCACCGAGCCTTGCTGCAGATCCTGGTGATCCCTGTGGCTCTCGCCCAGGAGGAGTGGGCTTGTTGCCCCATGCCCTGTGCCATCATGACTTCCTCCCTACCTCCCTCATGACATGGGGGGAAGAGTTTCCAAGCCAGCTCAAACCATCATTCCTTAAGGAAAGATGGGGAGCCTCTCTTAGTCCACTGCTGGCAATTTTTCGCTGATTACATGGTTTTTGAGATATTTCCATCACTGAGTCATCACAGAAGTACTTTTAATGTGTGTGATGGGAACAAAAGTACAAAAATCCCATCGCTGTCTCAAAATTTTGGGTCATGTGAAGAAGTCCTTAGATGTAACTCCTCCCATATTTCTTGACAGGTAAAGAAAAATCTGTCAGTTCAGTTTTTCTTACAATCAAATTCTTTAAGCCACATATTATTTCCTTGTTGAAAATGAAGGCCAACAGAATCCCAGTTTTAAGGAAAGGTTAGTATATTAGAAAGTAATGAGTGTATATTTCGGGATATAACTACACTTGTATGTGTTGTGTTGGTGGAACATCAGTGAGTAAAGTAAAGAAAAATTGGGGTCATCCTTCAAAAAAGAAAGTTATTTCTACAATACCATGTTTCCTAAACAGTCCTTTTTTTTGGGGGGGGGGGGGCAAAAAGTTCTCTGGAAGGCTGACTTGGGGCTCCTCCGCACAGCTATATAACCCAGAATATCAAGGCAGATAACCCACAATATTTGATTTGAACTGGATTATCTGAGTCCACACTGTCATATAATCCAGTTCAATGTTGATTTTATACAGCTATGTGGAAGGGGGCTTAGAAAATCCCTTGATCTATGGAGAACTCCAAACATATGAAGCCAATAGCCTCGTTCTGACGTTGTTGAACTTCTTTCCACTGCAGCCAATGCATAGCCATGAAGTTAATACAGTTTGCCATTAAATTAGGTGTCATGGGTCATATGGTATCCCAGGATTTGTAGTCTAATGAGGTGCCAACACTCTTTGAGCGAGAAAGCTAAATACCTTGTAAAACTGTCATACCTTGAGCTATGA
The DNA here is from genome assembly GCF_037176765.1 of Anolis sagrei. Taxonomy (NCBI): domain Eukaryota; kingdom Metazoa; phylum Chordata; class Lepidosauria; order Squamata; family Anolidae; genus Anolis; species Anolis sagrei. The sequence continues at coordinate 97,540,320 of NC_090024.1, forward strand.
CAGTTAAAATGATATCAAATGGCATTGATTCTACAATGTAGATTCATTCTTTGTAAAACACAACACTTTTACAAAATGGGGCATGTTTCAACAGTATTCCAGCCTAAGAATTTTTCAGTTTTATACATATCTTTTAAATCAACTATGAATTGAAATTAAATTCTACCAGTCCATTTCATCTGAAATCTGATTTGGGTTTGAAAGCAATTCATATTTCCTCCAGTTTTTTAAGGAAATCTATTCTCAAAAAAATTTGCTGACCAACTGGGAACATTCCATGGAATGTGCCTTTCTCTAATTATTGCAATACAGTTCTTGGTTATAATATTTTATACCAGTGCCAATGTTAGGTTAATGTACAAGACATGAAATGATCATTTTGGCTTAGGTGGTACAGACCTTTGGTTGCATCCATGTGGCAGATTGGATATACTGATCTGTCCATTCATAAACCCATGAGAACTTCTGGGTATCAGCATGCTGAATATTAATGCAATTTTATTTTAAACAAGAGTGAGCTTGTCAGATCTTATTATATATGTTTTATTTGCCTCTCAGTTGGCTGTCAAATTCTATTTCAATACAGTGGCTTAAGAAGGCATTGTGGTTGTGGTTCAATTGCCTAGAATGAGACAAGACTTGAGCTATTAATCTGCATTTTTAAATGGCATTCTTGAAAGGAAAGTCAAGGTATTGGTTCTTCATCCTCCACAGTAGATAAAAGATGAAAACTATTTAACTTTCAAGAAGACTCATTGAATAGCATGATAATGGTCATTAAAGTTAAAGATAGTAGGAGAATAAAAAATACTGCATTACAGGTAGACCAAAAGCCATGTAACTGAGTCTGTAGAGCCAAATAGGACTAATAATAATAATAATAATAATAATAATAATAATAATAACTTCTCATTGACAGTGTCATCTTAAGTTGAAGCCAATTTGATGGCACGCAACAAGAAGAACTACAGATTATGCCTCAATGGTTCACTCACATTGCCATTGGAACCTCATTCTTTGATAGAATTCCAAACTTTGTGAGTGAAGAAAATTGGCATATTCCTAAAGAGTTACTATTTAGTAAGAGTTTTTTCTGAGTGAATTGTAAATATCCTTGTAAGAAATTCATGAATGCATCACTTTTGACACTCCAACTCCCCCTACCCCCCCCCCCCCACATTTATAATCAGTGCCCCTGGTGGCACAATGGGTTAAACCACTATGCTAGCAGGACTGCTGACCGAAAGCTCAGAGATTTGAATCTGGGGAGCAGAGTGAGCTCCCATCTGTCAGCTTCAGCTTCTCATGCAGGGACATGAGAGAAGCCTCCCATAGGATGGTGAAACATCCAGATGTCCCCTGGACAACGTCCTTGCAGATGGCCAATTCTCTCACACCAGAAATGACTTGTAGTTTCTCACAAAAAAATGATCACCTGTTTGATTATAGAATCATAGAAGAGACCACCCTGCAGGAAAAGCACAATTGAAGTACTCCTGACAGATGGCCATCTTGCTTTTACATCAATTTTGACTACTCCAAACCAGTGTTGGGAAGGGCTCTTTTTCATATATGGTGTACTTATAAGAAGGCAAAATAAAGACTTAGCTAAGATGTATGTGTTAATGCAAATAAATGCAATGAGAAATGTTTTGTTGAGCGTCATGGAGAACTGGCAATTAAACATTATTTTTTTCCCCCAATACATGACAACTGCAGTACGAATATTGTTTGCTCAAATCTGGAAATGGACTAAAACACTGAGGATGGAAGAATGAATTGTTAAGGTTGCTGAATTAGCTCAAATGGCCAAATTACTGCAGGTTGTAAAGGATAAAAGACCTTGTAAAATACTGGAAAGGATTTATGGAGTTTTTGTGCAATAGGAAATCTAGTAATATAACAAGCTGTGGCAATGACTATTAGTAATTTTAGAAGGGTTATTTAGTTGGATCTGTAATGATAAAATGATTTTCATCTTTTTTGTTTTTCTTTCCATTATACCCAGGATTAGGGTGTGTTAGTTTAATCTCTTTTTATCTTTTTACTCCTTTCTCTCTTTTTTTGTATCTTTATTTTTATTACATCATACTTTTAAAAATTAAACTGTTCATGTCAAAAAATAATTTAAGACATTTCAAAAATTGGCTGTTACAGATTTTGTGTGTTTCCCCTTCTTATATGGTATTTCCCTCCTGAAAGGTATTTCCTCAAACAAAATGTGAAGGATATTACAAGATGACGATGTTTTGATTCATGGATTTGATTCATGAAGGGTGAATTTGGTAGAGTCACATTAATATGTGAATCTTCCAAACCCTCACATTCTTATGCAAGACAGTCCCAGATGTGGCGTTCTTTAATATGGATCTCTGGTTAACATAAAGTGGTAGCTATGGTAGGATGTGTGTGTGTGTAGCTTCAGGGTGAAAAAAGAATTAAACTGCTTGAGGGTGGAAAGGATAATTTTTTTTTCTTTTAGGTTCTTTCCCAGATTCATAATAGGCTCACTTCCTATACTTTTGCATGATAATCAGGTATGAGAAAATCAGGAAAGGATTCTGGGGTCTATAGCTTCCAGATTCTCAGCTGCCTTTCCACTTCTCTCCTGATGTCATAGAAGGTGATCCAGGTGAATCTGCCCTTCCCTTACTAGAGTATTTCCTCCCAGGTGAGACTTCTTTGCATACTAAGGGAAAAGGTTGATTCAAATATTCTTCTCTCTTGCTTAAATGAATAATTCAACATAGGACATCCCTAGTGCAGCTGTAATGTATGTGTTGCTATCAACCCTGTTGTAAAATAGAGGTACGTTTTAATTTTGGTGGTATTGGATGTACAGTATATGTACAAGATCCTACTTTATTTATTTTTTTACATAATAGAGGATACAACATCTCTCTTACACAAATCTTTAAGCATAAAAGTGATTTTATGCACTGCCTTTTTCCAATTCCATTTGAGATATCTGCAAAAACTGCTAGTAGGAAATGCATCTCAATGTGGGGATTTCGCATGTTGAAGACTCCAAATGATCCAATAATATTTGGCACCATGGTGGGCACATTCTGACACCTGTGATATTGTTTGCAAAGTTACATTTATTTATTTTTTAATCTGGTGAGCATCTAAAACCAATAAATACTCATACAGGTATGATTCATGGCTATGCATATGTCTTCTTTTCATACCAGTGTTGGAGCAAGAAAGAATTATGTTTGTGAGAGAAGAAAAACAACAACCAGCCTTTTCTACTAAATTTCTAAGGTGCACAGTTAAGAAAGTATCATGCACAATGTCTTTGTGTGAGCCTTTCCTGATGGATCTCAGTTGTTATTGCCTTTTTCTTTTTGCATGCAGAGTCTTGATTGGTATTAATGGAGACCTTTGATATTATCCTAACTTGGAATAGTGTTTGTGTATTTAAATTGCAGGTGAGGAACTGGTCTATACATACAATTCTGGGTCCTTACGGTCAGGTCCAAAGTGTAGAACCTGTATCAGTTTTACCTAAGACATCCAAATGATGCCTCAGATTAAACCAAATTAATCCAGAAAAAATGGGAATTTCCCAGTTTGCTCCTGATTAATAAAACAGCTAGAAAGATCTGGAACTTAAGGTAAAGTCTGGATCTTTCCAGGTGAGGGTCCTGTGGGAATAGACCCCCAGGACTGCAGAAACCTGGGAATAAATTCCCCACAGCCATCCTGGTTCTTCGGGCTACTGGGAAATCTTTCTTCTCCCTCCCCCACCTCCTGATGCAGCATTTTCACACATCAGGAGAAATCTCTGGAAAGTGTAAGTTCTTGAAAGGAGGCTGGGGGGATGGCATCTAGACACCCCCAGAGAGAGAGCTCGGGATTTGGGGTGGGCATGGAGACAGCAACCTAGGAAAAACTGGATTAAAATAACCCACTTCCGCCTGGGTTTTTGGGTAGTATAGAAAGGCCCTTTGTTGGCAATATCAGTATAGGAAATAAAGCTGTATTGTCTCACATTCTGTTTTCATTTTGAATGTTTATCTTTGGACCTCAGTCATTGTGAATGTGCTTGTATGTAATCTGTTGCACTCCAGAGCAGAATCCCCTCTGAACTCTCAACACCACACATTTGAGTTAAATATAGCAAGTAGTTTATTGAAGAGAATAAAAGCAGTATCAGTAAAAAGTAATCCACAGTAAAAGGTACATCCAATTAGGTAGAAAGGTAGATAGGAATAGATAATCTAGGAGAATAGTCCAATAGGGTCCATGAAAATAGATACTGGAACTTCCAAGGCAATAAACACCAAAGCACTTAAGCATGAATCAAACAAAGCACTTAAACATGATGAAGAAGGCAAAACATCCAGGAACTTGAGAAGAGAATTTGATCTAAATCCAATGATGCTTCATCTGAAGCTAAGCTGTGTGCTTGGCACTATAAATCTATTTTGTTTCCCAAACAGCTAGAAACTGATTCTTTCTTAGTTTTGGATTGTCTACTAGCTTCTGTTCTAATCTGACTGAGCGCCTTAGTTTCTGATGTGTTTGTCTCTGCTGGCTGAAAGCTCTTCATCTGTTCAAGGCCTCATTAAAATCTACATCTGGACATAACTGACTCTGTGACTGTAGCTCAGAGTTTCTCTCAGGCTCAAGACCTAGAGATTCCCTTTGCAGCAACACAGGCCTGTCTAATCCATCCACTGAACTGCATTCAGTCCCCACATCCTTAAAACTAGGCGCAGGAGACTGACCATCATCCCCATTCCCTTCAGGAACATCTATATAAACAGCACTCCCATTCCCATCAGAGGAATGGCTTTGAACATGAACAACATTGTCTTTCCCATCATCCAAAGCAACCTGATCATTAGACACAATCAGAGGCTGAACAGGCTGACATACAACATAATCAAAATATTTTGCATAATGAACCTATGCTACTCAATTATTTTTTGAACAGCTATCTTAGGCTAAAACCAATGACACAAGGGTTTCTGGAAGATATACAAGATGTGATCCCACGGATGTAGGTGAATTCTAGTTTCCATCATGATTGCCTATTGACTGGGGCTGATGGAGTTCAAGAATATCCCGAGGGCCACAGATTATCTCTATTCTCAAAACTAGGTTTTAAAAATATAATTGCTCAACAATATTTAAAATTTAAGGAGACAGAGCAGCCATCTGGCCTAGGATTTCTGAAGCAGATAAATTAACGGGTTGTGAAATAAACAAATAATTGAGATATCATTTTGGGGACTGAGTTACTAAACTATATTACATTTTGATTAAAAACAAAATAATTTATATGCTATGATTTCTGATCTGTAGAGTCATTTAATAGTATGGGTATGTGTGTGTGTGTGTTTGTGTTGTGCATGCAAACACACTGTCTCTGTGTTTGCATGCAACTATGTGCACACTTTATGTATGTGTGTATGTTTATTGGAAGTGAGAAAGATTAATTATTTATTTGGGAAACATTTAGAATTAAAATGTAGTAAATTCCTGAGCAGTATATTTTGATGGACAGTTTAAATACCAAATGATGATGTTGTCAATGGACCTAAAACCCTGCAATGGACCAAAAACCCTGCAGCTCCAATAGCACCCAGAAATGGAGTCTGCTGCAATAATCCTTTCACCAGTTTCAGGTGAGTTCTAAATAAATTCACCAAGATTTGCACAAGCACTACACACACCAGGGAATATCCCACCATTTAATTTAGGAAAATACATAATTTCCTCACAATACACCAAGAGTTTCATAATGGGCTTAAAAAGAGACACAGTTTATTGTCGAAGGCTTTCATGGCTGGAATCACTAGGTTCTTGTGGGTTTTTTCGGGCTATAGAGCCATGTTCTAGAGGCATTTCTCCTGACGTTTCGCCTGCATCTATGGCAAGCATCCTCAGAGATTGTGAGGTCTATTGGAAGTAGGAAAAATACTACTATAATACACAGTTTTTACAAAATTTTATCAAGCTTTATCCCTTGGAACACATCCCAATCCAAGTTGTCAGATCAGACCACCTGCCCAGGGCTGTACCAACACCCCTGGTACCCATTTGTATGACAAGCTGAAACCCATTGTACTGTTCCAGACAGACAGGAACAGAGCCATCAACCCTATTAACACTGACCCAGCCTGCATTCCCTTCCACTGTCACCATGAGTGAACTAATAAAGAGCTAAAAAAAAAACTCCAAATCAATCAGTGATTGTTTATTAAAATTCCCACCCAACCTGCAAGCCAGTCAACAATGTTGGATGGTCTGTCTTCAACAATTAGCAAGCAGTTTCTAGCTGGCCCCAATCTAGACCTATCAGCATCCAGGATGGCAAAGTCCTTTGTTCTGAATAGCTGTCAAAGTGCTATAAATATATCTGTATGTTTGCAATTGTTTTTATGTCAGTTTTTGGAGTGCAGACTCTGCTGACAGCAGCTTTGACTAAGGTGAATAAACACCTCTGCTCTTTGCCTCTACTTTGCTTCCAACCCATCCATGTCTTAGTGGGTCCTTTGGAGCTTGGCACGCCAGGCCTCTGAACACACAGTTTTTGCAGAGCTGAAATCACTTGACAAAAGCTATAGGCTTTGAAGGAATGCAGCACTGGAAGAATATTTGTTTGAAAAATGTATTGATTTGTTTACCATCTTATAATAAGGGAGACTCCAAACTGTTCGTGTAAATGTTCAAATTTACAATATGACTGAAATACTATTGGGAGTTTCAGGCTTCATTTTTTAAATGTGTACTGGATTTAGAGAATCTTTAAGGAATACTCTATATCTATGATAGTGCATTATTTATTTTATGTAGGTTAGACTTTAAAAATGCTTTTGCTAGGAGAGTTCTTACTCAGTTCAGATTTTCCCTAAAGCTCTCTTTACTTCTGCAATACAAATCTAGCCAGAAACAACTGAAATGAATCCATGTGTGTATGTCACAGAGAGAGGGAGGGAGAATAAAATTACAGATGAAGATATTGGTAGGTTTGCAACATACAGTCCATATTTTTGACAACAATATTGATTTATTTCACATTTTCTGGTACACTGATTCTAAGCAGAATCTTTTTCAAAATTCTCTTTTGGGTATCTCTTCTCTGCTACCCCTATGGGAAAAAAAAACAATACATTGATTCTTCCCTGCATGCTGCATCTTGTCCAATATGTCTTCTATCGCTGTGCTGTCACCTGTTGATCTGGTGAGATGATAATGTGCTAAATGACTCCCTGTTGATAGGAATACTCTGCTGGCACTGAGAAGGTAGTAGTTGCAATGATAGGTCCAATGATACACCAGCAATCCAATTCCAATCCAGTGGAATTCAGAAAAGCAAGGGGGGCTCTTTTGCTTTTCTTACAGCACTATCCTAAGCGTGACAAACTCAAACTTGATTTCCCTTGAATTTTGTAACCAAAATGTGTTTTAGGTTTATTAGATTATTTCTTAAAGGTGTGTATAACTGTGATAGCAGAGGATTCCTCTATTTTTGTTGCTGTTGTTAGTATTAGTTTAGTACTATGAGTAGTATTACCATTATTTTGAAGCAAGATTCCACATGCTATGTCCAATTACAGTTCTCCTCTCTCAATCTCCAATGTTCTTCTTTCATAGACAAGCTTAAGCACATGCATTTCTTTTAACATTTTCTTCAGGAAGGCCCTTGAAAGTGACCTTGCTTGCCAGGAAAGCATCTTTTACTGTGTTGTTTTAAACAATTTGGTGTTTTAGAATGTATTTATTGTATTTTAAATGTATTTAAACTAAACATATACAATACTGTTTAATCATTTTTTCAATGTTTGTATTTGCTTTGTTTAAAATTGATAAACATGTGTTACTGTTAGCTGCCTTGAGTCCCCTCAGGGAGGAAGGTGAGGTATAAATTAAGTAAATAATAATAATAATAATAATAATAATAATAATAATAGTTGACAGATTCCAAGTGTAGACTCTGCTAGGAAATAGACAAAATGATGGATCACATACTCAGTTGCTGCAAGAAGATCATGCAGATGGACTACAAGCAGAGGCATAATACTGTTGCTCAGAAGATCCACTGGAACTTGTGCCACAAATACCATCTGCCTGCAACAACAACAACAACAACAAACTGGTGGAATCGCAAGCATGAAAAGGTTACAGAAAATAAACATGTCAAACTATTCTGTGACTTCCGAATTCAGACTGACAGAGTTTTGGAGCACAATACTCCTGACCTCACAATCATAGAAAAAAAACAAAGTGGGGATTATCAATGTTGCAATCCCAGGCCAACAGTAGAATTGACAATAAGCTACTGGAAATGCTTACACAATATGAGAATTTAAAGACTGAACTGCAAAGACTCTGGCACAAGCCAGTAAAGATGTTCCCAGTGGTGATCAGCACGCTGGATGCAGTGCCTAATGATCTTGGCCTGCACTTAAAAACAATCAACGCTGACAAAATTATTTATTTATTTATTTATTTACAGTATTTATATACTGCCTTTCCCACCCCTGGGGGGACTCAAAGCAGTTTAAATTACCATCTGTCTGCTGCAAAAGGCGACCCTACTTAGATCTCCATGCATTATTTGCCAATATATCACACAATCCTAGACACTTGGGAAGTGTCCTATGTGTGATAGAATACAAAAGTCAGCATACTGATCTTGTTTGTTGTGTACCAATCTTGTTGTGTATCTAAGAAGGAGAAGAACGGTGCTATATTTTCTTATACAGTGGTCCACAACATCTGCAGGGGCACTGTTTTGTAGTCTTGCACAAACACAAAAATATTGTTGATGGTTGCATCCTATATTTTTACATGGTGGTGATATGAATTGTACATGTCAGTGTGTTTGTGTTCACATTGCTGCTATTTAATATGGGTCATGACTGAATTGTGGGCCCGGAGCCTGTGGATCAGGATGATCCACTGTACTGAATTTTTAAAGAAATAGCTTTTGTAATTTATCTTACTTTTTTAAAAAATGTAAGCAAGTCTTGTATTCCATTAATGGGAGAAGACTAAAATATGACTTTCCAGCATGAACCTCAGAACAGTCCTTTAACAAAGACAATGCTAAAAAATTATCAAGGAGCATAAGTGAGGAGTTTTTCACCTTTCTAAAATCCTTCATATCTTAAAAAGGTTAAGTGCAAATGTGGCAAACATTACATAAGCCCACTTGTGTGAGAGATGGAATTGCCTCTGTCATCTCTGTACTTGATTGCGAAACCAAAGTGACTTTTTGAACAATGTTTAAACTTAGAAGGCTGTGTGGGAATTTGAAGCAGCAACAATAGTAACATTTTTTATTTGTTACCTATTTCTCCTCACAGTTCAAGGTGGGGCACAACACAGTTAAAACACATCACCATAAATATATATATCATTAAATACATTCATTAAAACATGATCTTTTATATTTAAAACTCTATCTCAAGTCTGAAACTATAAGACAAAGAGAAAGGTTTCTGTTTTGATGGTTTGAATTTTGACATAATAAAAAAAAAGCCAGAAATTTTGGGATTTTAAAATATTGATTTATAAATATACATTTTTTCTGCCATGGGTGGGAAGATATGTTTGTGTGATTTCTGTCATGTATGAGAAGAGATGTTTGTGTAGCTTCAGTAACAAAATAATTTGGCTGAATTTGAGTACCAAGAAAAGATAATATTGTGCATCCAGGAACAAAAGACTAGGGATTCTGGAGTTATCTGAGCACATGTTTTGTAATGACAGTCCAGAGCTATTAGATACATGTCTTGTTTTTTGAGAAGATGAGTAATGGCAAAGAAGCCTACCTATTACTTCACAAGAATGTTGGGCATGCACCCAGGGGCGGCTCAACCCATTACGCAAAGTAAGCATTTGCAGTATAATTGATTTTGCCCAGGGGCGCTCTTGAAGCGCTCTTGAGGGAGAATAGACCTTGACATATGCGAGTTGTAGTTACTGGGATGTATAGTTCACGTACAATCAAAGAGCATTCTGAACTCCACCAATGATCGAATTGAACCAAATATGGCACACAGAACTCCCACGATGAACAGAAAATATATAGCAGTGATTGGTTGGGGGGGGGGGGGCAAAATACGGTTTGCTTACCATTGAAAATTACCTAGGGCCGCCTCTGCATGCACCATGACATACTTTTAATTGATGTGGTCCAAGAGTCCTGGGCAGGATTCTGTGAATAAAGCAACATGCACTAAAGTAATGTACAGTGTGAATTTAGTAGTGCCAAACTGGAAATGAATGCGACCTGAAAACAAGTTTTCCTTTTACTGCTGAAAATGGTAGCCTCAATTGGTTTGAAAAGAGATAAAGTAAAATTGACTTGGACATGACCTTCAATGCCAAGTTAAAGACCAGAACAAATTTCAAAGAGCTTGAGTTATAAAACTCAGAGGAGCAGTTTTTTATTGCAAAAGTGCTGATACAACCTTAAGCATAAGCGTGGGTGACTGGTGTGGCTATAATTTTCTTAAGAAGTGGATATGGGTGTCTGCATCTGTGAACAACAAATATATCTTGAATAGTAAGTGCTAAACAGAGTAAATGCAGAGGCAAAATGCTGTGGCAATGAACAAATAAGTAATTAATGCTTAGAGCCCACAGAAGGATAAGAAATCTTCCACTGACTAACTGATGAGGGAAAATATCTTATATCAGTTGTTAAATCAATTAATTGCCATTATTTATATGGATATAATAAACAACAATTTCTAAATGTTCAGGAGGTTGCTATAAATTGCACACCCTGATTGCTCTGTGTCACATTATTATAATACATTTTAATAGCTATATGTGCAATTTGTTTATGTTGCCTACAAAGCACTTATTACAGTCAACCCGTAATCTAATCTAGGCTGGTTCCTGAAACATTTTTTAAAAACATAATATATCAAAGTTCCACTATTCGCTGTGTTTGCACAGCACTATGGTACAGATTTGAGGCTATTTCATTTGTGTCCCTTTCTTCATCACTAAGAGTACAGAAAAAACAGGGGGTTTTTTGTTCTCAAATGGCCTCATCTGCAGTTCATTTCAGAGGGCAATATTTTTACCAAGAATTCAGAACAGAATGATTTTATCAGATGGAAGTAGGATTTAACCCATTGATAAAGGACATAATTGCTTAGTGTGGCAATGGATTAGAGAGAGTATGATAGAAAAATCTATCCATCTCATTTGTATTCTCCTGCATTCATCTCCTACATTCAGATTGGAAAAACTCAACTTCATTATATGCTCAATTTGTAATTTTGTAAATTATTCAGAAATGAGGCAAAATGAAATTTTAACCCATCTGCACTGAACAAAGTTGAGAGCTCCTGATATTCTCAGTATGGCAAGGGCGATGCTGCATCTTCCAGTAATTAAAAAATGTTCAGAATAGGCTGGGGGGGGGGGGAATGCGAGAGAATGAGGAGACTCTAATACAATAATCTTAATTTAGCATCAAACCCATTTCAGCATTAACATGACTGAATGTGCAGAAATACAAACCCAAACTTTTAAAAGTTAGGAACTCAAAGGAGGCTGGGAGAACAAATCTGTCAGTTATTGAAATAATTTTCTTAAAATTGCAAGCGATTCCTCATAGAATCGTTGGATCATAGAGTTGGAAAGTGTAACAAAAGTAATCACGACCTCATCAGATGGGGGTGAATTCGGTGGCATGCTCCACTTTGCCTTCTCTTTAAGCATGAAGCCTGCCAACTCCCATTCCATGACACACAGCTACTTCTGGTGGGGAATTACTTTGGACTTACTGAGATCACCTAGATAAAAGCAATCTGGTGCAATCTGGAAGTACTCCTCGTTACTTGCATGCCTTTCTATTCCAGCCAAGAGTTGAAGGAGACCAAAGAACAGCAGAGATTGGAAGAACATGAGAAGGAGGGAGGAATTTCAACCAAGGATGGAAGGAGTGTTGATGAAGCAGAATGAAGATTAAACTGAGAGGAAATGCAGCAAGGGTTCACATAGAGATGATTTTGAAAAAACTGGGGTTTGAAGGAGTACTGAGGAAGGAGAGTGAGAACTGAAATAAAGTGGAGAAGAGAGAGGGTTTGCAGACAGGGCCAAACTAAGACATCTAAAGGCAAACACTTCAAAAGTTATTGGTGCCTCCATATATACCACATCTAACTAGAAATATAAATAGTAATAAAGCATAAAATAAAATGCATTTTTCAAAATGAAACAAAACCTAGAATAAGATAGAAAAATGTTTTGTTTTGTATACTTTTACTTTATTTATATTTGAGAACAGTTTTCACCTTCTTTTTGTAATTGCAAAATCTTTTATATAATGGGAGCCACCTTTTTGTGGAACCTGATTCAGTGACACTATTTGCAGTTTTGCAGCATTTGGTCCACAACAATTTATTATTATTATTATTATTATTATTATTATTATTTATTTATTTCAAAGTTTTCTATACCGACCTTCTCACCTCTTTGAGGGACTCAGCCCAGTTTCCAACCATAAAAACACATACAATCAGTAAAAATATCATAGTTCACAATTACAGTAACACATTAAAATAACAAATATATTTAAAACTACGGTGGTCAGTTGTCATACTAAAATCAGATATACATCATCTTCCATCCAAATCTTAGGGTGTTATCTCTTAGTGAAAAATTTCTGTGCTGTTCCCTTGATGCTCTAAGCATGTGCTTGTTTTTTCTTAATGGTTAGTCAATTTCAAACACCAATGCTTGAAACAGAGATTGGAATGGAATGGGAAGTGGGTGGTGTGGGAGCACGAGTAGGCAAAGAAAGGCATTTGATGCTCTGAGTGATAAAGGCTTGCCCGTACCAAGCCACAGCAAGAAATCTTTCAAGACACAGGAGTATCTCCAGATTACTGGGGTGATTTGCAAAGGATTGGGAATACATCTTTGGGTCTCATGGGCTGCATGCAGCACACATCTGGCCACCCTTTTATAAAAGTATGAATAAAGCCAGTTTTGACTAAACTGAAATAGAATGAGCAGTAGAATTGTCTCTCCAGAAGTGTAGTTTCTCAGCCCCTTCCTTTAATAGTAGCTCTCATGCTGTTTAGCTCCATGTGCTTCTCTTTAGCTCTGTCTTTCGCTCCTTTCTCTTCTGTGAGAGATCGGTAACAATCTGAGGGTGGTGTGTCTATCATCTTTGTATAGACAGCGCTTTTGAGTGCCTACCTAATGTTCTGAGGATACTAAACCTCAAATTATCATTTGTATTTAGTATTTATGTTGCAGCTACTAATTATAGTTCTCAAGTTGGTTGATGCCTATACAAACAGCCATCACAGCCATTCTTTCAATGTCAGAATGTTTTACTTTCATATTGTCTCTTCTTCTCTTTTGTAACTATCCTTCTAAGGCTGCACTGTTACTTCAGATTGTCTGATTTTTATGTTACCTTTGCATTCATTTCACATGAGACTCTAGTACAGAGAGGAGAGCCAAACACTTCATTCAACCCACTATCTGTGTCAACACAATACTCAAAGGGATAAGTGAACATAACTGAAATTCCTGATTATACATACACTATAACAAAACATTATTTGAAACTCCTATCGATTGGGGACCTAGACTAGTATCTTGATGTTTAATGTATATATGCATTCCCTCTGGTTAACTTCTTCTCCCCTTCTGTTCTTCTGCAGACATGGAGGGACTTTAAAGTTGCAAAGACAGGGAATGAATACTTAGTTGAAAGGTTGGAATGCCTTTGGATTTTACCATTCCTAGGGGAAATAACATAACACCCTCAAGCATATAACAAAGCTTTTCTTGGAGGCTTTCAAGCCCAATGGAAAAACAGTAATGGTGGAGGGTGCTTCACAAGCCATTTCATGTGCTCACAATTGCTATCATTAGTACTTTTTTCCCTTCAGGACTCTAATTCAGTCAATATTCTTGTATTCAAAAGTCCACAGTGGGAGAAGATGGAAGTGAAGAGATAGGGAGTGACATTCAAGCAGATAAAATATCTGGTTTGTAAAGAGCTATGCATTCCTTCTCCTAAAATTAAGGCATTCAAATTAATCTCTGCCAATGCTTTCAAATAATGTTCACACATTTGACTTTTGGTCAGATGCACACATTTGGGTGCATTATGAAGCTTGCCAGTTATTTTCCCTTTGTTGAGGTATACAAATTGTGACAATCTTTAGATTTTGCTGGGTTTTAAGTCACGACATTCCTCATTACTACTTGTAGTTATGTCTGGATAAAAATAATGTAAGAACATCTGGAAGGCCACACATTGCCCATCTCTTTTTTTACTGGAATCCCATCCTCAGCACTTCAGCTTTTTCAGTACAAATACATTTGGAACCACCACTTCGCTAAGATTTTCTTTTAAGTATGAGCATTTTCATTGAAATTCTTTATGTTATTTTGTCTTTATACTTGAAATACTGGACATGTTTTGAAAACCTCATATGTAATCAATGTTAATCCAAATGGGCCCAAATGTTTATGAAGAAGAGAAAAAAATCTCATTTTATAGACCAGTACTATCTCAGGAGAGATTTATCTTCAAGTGGTTGTGATACATAAAATGATCCAAATGGGCATCAGAAGTGGAAGCATACAATTGTGTGGACAGTTGTACCACAATTCAACCCAGCAACGTAAAGAAGTTCTCCTGATATGATCCAAATTTAAAGTCATAGGAATATAGATAGAAATTTCTCAGATCACATTTTTAGATGTGTTTAGAATGTACCACCCCAAAATGTGGAAAATAAGCATACTTCAGCTCCTCAACCTGGTTCCTTCACATTATTTGCCTGTCAAATCATATTCTAATCTTCTGAATACTAATCCTTTTTCTGCAGCAAACCCTCACAGTACTAACTCAGCAATGTGTGTTTGTTTTGTAAGAAGTCCTGAACCCTGCAGGAAAAGAGACCATTGTGAGGGAGTGTTCTCATTTAAATGTTACCTTATAGTTTTCATCAGCTTCACTGGAGTTGGTGCTTGAGGCAGTTTGAAATGCTCTGCTGCCTCAGCAGGATACAGCTAGGCTAGTTCTTCAATACACATCTAACAAAGTATTAATAGCATAGAGGTTGTGACTATGAAGGGTTTTTTCCTTGTCCCTTGATGGCCCTATTTATAATCTTAACAATAGTGACAACAATTACAATTAGATATATTTGTGTGTATTTTAAAGCTCACTGGGCTAAATAACCGAGCAGTGTTGTTTCTCCCACAACTTACCTTTTTCCACATATCTATTAGGCAGTGTTACAGTTATACTATGTAGGTATTCTTCTGGTGTTAATTTAGAAATACAGAACTATGAGGATTATTTTATTAAGACAAAATTAAGAAATTTCTGGGATACCATGCCCAAATCAACCCAAATACAATGTTTGATTTTTAAAAAGAAATTGAGGGGATAGAGATGGAAGTGGGAAACATGATATAGCACAGTCATGAAAAGGGGTCTGGCAGATAAGGGGCAGAACTTTGTGGGCCAAGACCAAATTAGAAGTATTGGATGGTTTACATGCAGAAAAGAGGGTTTTTTTAAAAAAAGATACCAACATTGGTTGCTTAGAAGGACATTGTTTAGCCACATGGGTGGGGTTGAAAAACACTGAAAATATTTTTGAATGGTTGAAAATGTGTTTTTAGTGTAAAGAAATAAGAAGACAGTTTAACACTGGGTTAATTTGAATAAAAAACAACATTTTCTGCATAGGAGGCAACTTTTAAAAATTATTCCTATGCATAATATTTTGTGCAAAAAAAACCTATGTGAAAATTTTGCACTGAGTGAGTTTGAATTAAGAACGGCTTTTGATTTCTGCATTGTTTTAGAAGACTTTCTCAAAGTAGGAATAACATTGCTAAAATCACTTGTTGCTTCCTTTGAAAAGAAACATACTAGTGAAGAATCATATCCCTGCACATGCAACAACAAAGTACTGGCTGGGTGACAAACACAGAAGGTCCAGTCTCTTTTGAAGAAATAAATCCTTCCATTTCATCATTATTTCCATCAGATATGCAATCCCAAAAGAGATTAGGTTACCCCCCCCCCCAATCTTTGAGATATAGCCTTAAAACATGGGTTTTTAAGCAGGCTTTTGACCTCGAGTAGGTTGAAATGGGCCCATATGATATTTACACTCTGGCAATATAGTTGTGAACTGATGGCAGCTAGTTTTATCTGCAGATGGTCTGCGTTTTTAAAATTGTGTGATGTTATTTTATATGTGTTGATAGTGGTTGTTTTTATAATTTCTATGTGATATTGTTTTATATTTATGGATCATTTGTGTTATATGCTTCACCTTGGAGTGCCTTTGTAAGCCACCCCAAGTCCCCTTGCAGAGATGGTGGCATGATATAAATAACATTTATTGTAATTATTATTATTATTCATAAATAGCATAAGAAGAGGCAGGTCAGACAGAGGTCTTCTCTGTCTTTGTAATATCACAGGGATATGGAAAACTGAGTCAGACAGCTGGTACTTCTGAACCAATGCTATCAAATTTGATTAGCAGCAGATCTCCAGTCCTACACTCGAGAGTATTTCCTAATCCAACTGGAGATACACTCCTATGCAGGTACTACCCAGATCTGACCATATAAATCTTCAGAAATGTGTAGTGTGTGTGTGTGTGTGTGTGTGTGTGTGTGTGTGTGCGCGCGCGCGCGTGCGTGTGTGTGTGGGGGGGGGGCTCAGAGTACTGTAATAATATTGCCCAGTTCTGCCAACATGGTATGTTAACTGAGAAATCAAGGGGAATGATCCTAATCACAGTCTAAGGGCACCTGATAAGGTAAGGATAGCACAATGGTTTTGGACAGTCAGAGCCACAGAGCCCCTCACATGAAAACTCCATGCTCTTTGGTTGCCCTAAGCTTAAAGTGGCTTGAAGGCATCTAACAGCAACTACATTTTTTCACCAATTATACAATAGTGTCTCTTGAAACCCATATTGTGTGACAAGGTTCTATGTACAAACGCTTTAATGTAGCTAAATTGCCATCTAAATTGGAACAAGGTTTGGACCTATGAAACAGTAATTTGTCTCTTGCATCTACTGATTGTATTACTGAGTTTTGGATATGCGCACATATTGTTTAGATGACAAAATTAATTGTATTTCCATTTTATGTGATACCCAGTTACATAGGACTGATTGGTGTAAACTCATTTGACCTAGAAAGTAGTAGAGGAGAGAGGCAATCATTTTATTGCCATCTCTTCTAAATGGCTAACCATTAGGCAGATGTGCATAGATAGCTCATGTTATAATACAGAAATGCACAATTATTCTGAGCATGTTTGTGAATATAGAAATTAAAGACTTGAGAAAAGCTGTCTTGTCGCATTTGCCAGAACATGCACGCATGGCTCGGGCATCTCTCCAACTGCTGTTGGCTTCCATCGACCCTTTGATTTCTCTCTGCACAATGTCCTCTATCTAATGGTCAATTAAGCCAAATCAATATCCCCCTCATACCTGAGGATGTAACTGTTGAATAAATAACTAAATAATTAACATTGTATTATACAGTACCTTACTGGCTCCGAAGTCCTCATTTATTTATTTCAAGCCTCATCCAGATGGATTTCTTTTAAAACATGCACTGGGTGGTTTTAGGGGATATTTCTGGTCTCAGTGAAAATCCAAATTCACAATAGGATTTGATTATGCAAAATGAGAATGGCTTTAGACAATATTCCAACACCCAGATTCATGTTCAAACAAGGTAACAATTTGTTTTGAGCAGCTAGTAGACATCCTTTTCTGTAAACAATAAAAAGAATTCTGTGTCCTATAATGCTATCACTGTTCTTTTCAATGGAAGACAAGCAATAAAAACCCCAATAACTTGTGAATCTCAAAGTAGAAAATATGAACCCCAAATCAAAATGTTAGGATATTGTATTGTTATAGGCCAATTTCTATGTTAATGATAATAATAATTTTAAAATATCCCTGCTGAAACAAATGTCGTACAGTGGAGGGTCAGTTGCCCTCGATGGACTGTCACCTTGTCGTGGTGAGGGGGCTTGCGTGTTCCGATGAACCTGTAGGCACAACAACTGGAGTCGTGCACTCCCAGGAGTGGCCGCGGGGGAGGTTCCAGACCAAGCACAGTCCGAAGACCCAAAGACCTCAACGGCGGAGCAGGCGGAGGATAACATGGCACATGTTACAACGGCTGCGAAGGCGGAAGAAGGCTGCAACAGACTGAGAAGCCACGGTCATTGTGTTAAACTACATCACCAGTGGAACCTCACTCTGTGAAGACTGTGTGTTGATCAGTTGTGCACTGACCTCCACACATTAAAAAAACCCACGCACAGGCGTCTTCCAAAGAAAATAAAAACAAACCAACCAAAGCCCCATGGCGATCAGCGAGTGGCGACGGGGGCAGGACTGTGAAATCTGGAAGCCCCTAGTCACAAACTGGCACATGGGCGGTGGGTACGGACTCAGTCGTTCTACCTCAAGGTCCGAGGCAGTTGAGTAGTTCGGCAGCTGTATCCGCGACTGAGCAGCCCTATTGAGGACCCACTCTGCTCACCCCACATGGGGAGGGGGCTAGAAAAGGTGCCCTAAACATAGTCTGCCTCACTTATCCCTGACTGGACTGCCGCGTCCAGTGGGGTCACCACCCTGCGGCCAAAAAAGGAAAATGAACTTCGGTACGTGGAACGTACGGACTCTGATGGACAACAGTGGCAGTGAACGCCCCGAACGCAGAACTGCCATCATTGCAAGGGAGCTGGGACGCTTCAACATCGACATAGCAGCCCTTCAGGAGACCCGGAGAGCAGGAGAGGGACAGCTGAAGGAAGAAAAAGGAGGCTACACCTTCTTCTGGAAGGGACTGCCCGAAAAAGACCAAAGAATGCATGGAGTTGGCTTTGCCATCAGGAATGATCTGGTGAAACATCTGTCCGAAGCACCCACTGGCATCAACGAACGACTCTCAACCCTCCGAATCGATCTTGCCAAAAACCAAAGGGCAACCATCATAAGTGCCTATGCACCAACACTAGATGCTGACGAAAACATCAAGGAGAAATTCTACTGTCAGCTGGACACCGTCCTATCGGGGATACCTAAGGAGGACAAAATCATCCTCCTGGGGGACTTCAATGCAAGAGTCGGGCGAGACTTCGACCTGTGGCCAGGGACCATCGGAAAAGACGGGGTTGGAAACAGCAACTCAAATGGCATCCTGCTTCTCACCAAATGTGCGGAGCACAACCTTGTCATCACTAACACGCTCTTCCGCCAGAAAAACAAGTTCAAGACATCATGGAAGCACCCCCGGTCAAAGCATTGGCACCTCTTAGACTATGTAATCACACGCACCAGAGACCGCCGTGATGTGCTCCTCACAAGAGCCATGACAGGTGCTGACGACTGCTGGACTGACCACAGGCTAATTCGATCCTCGATGGCTCTCAAGATTGCCCCCAAGCGCAGACTCCAAGGAAGGAAGACAAGGCGCAAAATGAACACCCAAGCCCTTCAGGAGCCCTCCAGACGAGCCCATCTCTAAACAGCACTCAAGAACCATCTACCCACAGTACACCCCGAAAATGTTGAGGAACATTGGAACAAACTGAAGACCTCCATCATCCAAGCCTGCGAAGAAACTATTGGATACCAAGCCAAGAAACATCAAGACTGGTTTGATGAAAACGACGTCGAGATCCAACAGCTAATTGACAAGAAAAGGAAAGCCTTCCAAGCATGGCAGAGAGACATCAACTGTGCTGCTAAGAAAAAGATCTATGCCAGTGCAAAAGCTGAGGTCCAAAGAAGGACAAGAGAACTCAAGAACATCTGGTGGACAAAGAAGGCTGAAGAAATCCAACACCTGGCAGATACCCATGATGCTCAGGGATTCTTCAAAGCCACAAAGGTCATCTATGGACCAAGAAACCATGGCATACAGCCTCTACGCTCATCAGATGGAACCAAACTCCTGAAGGACCAAAACTCAATTGCATTACATTGGAAAGAGCACTACCAAAGCCTCCTGAACCGCAGCTCCAATGTGGCCGAAGAGGTCCTCTCACAAATCCCGCAACAAGAAACCAGGGACGAGCTTGCAGCACTGCCTAGTTTGGAAGAAGTCAGCAATGCCATCAGCCAACAGAAGAATAACAAAGCCAGTGGACCAGATGGGATCCCTGCTGAAATCTTTAAAGAGGGAGGACCTGAGCTGACACACCAACTCCACCAGCTCATAGAAAAAGTGTGGGTGACCGAGAAAATCCCAGCAGATTTCAAGGACGCCACCATCATCACCCTCTTCAAAAAAGGGGAAAGAACAGACTGCGGAAACTATCGAGGAATCTCCCTTCTAACCTCCGCTGGGAAAATCCTCGCAAGAATCCTTGCAAACCGCCTTCTGCCCCTCTCAGAAGACACCCTCCCAGAATCCCAGAATGGCTTCCGCCCCTCCAGAGGAACAGTGGACATGATCTTCACTGCAAGACAGCTCCAAGAAAAATGCAGAGAACAAAACCAACCTCTGTACATGGCATTCATCGACCTTGCAAAGGCATTCGACACAGTGAATCGCAGCGCTCTCTGGACCATCCTCCACAAAATCGGGTGCCCAAACAAATTTGTGAACATCCTGCGGCTCCTCCATGATGACATGATGGCAACAGTCTTGGACAGCAGTGGCTCCCAAAGTGACCCATTTAAGGTGGAATCAGGTGTCAAACAGGGATGTGTTATTGCCCCAACTTTATTCTCCATCTTCATCGCTATGATACTTCACCTTGTTGATGGGAAGCTTCCCACCGGAGTGGAAATAATCTATCGGACAGATGGCAAGCTATTCAACCTCAGCAGACTGAAAGCCAAAACCAAGGTTACAACAACAGCTGTTATAGAACTCCAGTATGCTGATGACAATGTCGTCTGTGCGCATTCAGAAGAAGATCTAC
This sequence comes from Anolis sagrei, assembly GCF_037176765.1. Taxonomy (NCBI): domain Eukaryota; kingdom Metazoa; phylum Chordata; class Lepidosauria; order Squamata; family Anolidae; genus Anolis; species Anolis sagrei. The sequence continues at coordinate 97,561,273 of NC_090024.1, forward strand.
AAGCCACTCTAAACACCTTCGCAGAAGCATATGAGAAGCTTGGCCTGTCACTGAACATTGAGAAAACCAAGGTGCTGTTCCAGCAGTCGCCAGCCAATCCCTCTCCAATGCCAGTAATACAGCTTAATGGTGTCACATTAGAAAATGTGGACCATTTCCGCTACCTTGGCAGCCACCTCTCCACCAAAGTCAACATCAACGCCGAAATACAACACCGCCTGAGCTCTGCAAGTGCAGCATTTTCCAGAATGAAGCAGAGAGTGTTTGAGGACCGGGACATCCGTAGGGATACCAAGGTGCTTGTTTATAAAGCTATTGTCCTCCCAACCCTGCTATATGCCTGTGAGACGTGGACTGTCTACAGACGTCACATGCAGCTCCTGGAACGTTTCCATCAGCGCTGCCTCCGGAAAATCCTGCAAATCTCCTGGGAAGACAAGCGGACAAACGTCAGTGTGCTGGAAGAAGCAAAGACCACCAGCATTGAAGCGATGGTCCTCCAACATCAACTCCGCTGGGCCGGCCACATTGTCCGGATGCCTGACCACCGTCTCCCAAAGCAGTTGCTCTACTCCGAACTTAAGAACGGAAAACGGAACGTTGGTGGACAGGAAAAGAGATTTAAAGATGGGCTCAAAGCCAACCTTAAAAACTCTGGCATAGACACTGAGAACTGGGAAGCCCTGGCCCTTGAGCGCTCCAGCTGGAGGACAGCTGTGACCAGCAGTGCTGCAGAATTTGAGGAGGCACGAGTGGAGGGTGAAAGAGAGAAACGTGCCAGGAGGAAGGCGCGTCAAGCCAACCCCGACCGGGACCGCCTTCCACCTGGAAACCAATGCCCTCACTGCGGAAGAAGATGCAGAGCAAGAATAGGGCTCCACAGCCACATACGGACCCACAAGGAAATCCATAATGGAAGACCATCTTACTCGTCCAACGAGGGATCGCCTAAGTAAGTAAGTAAGTAAGTAAGTAGTTGCTGTGCTGAAAACTATGTTCTTTGGATATTGAAATCATTCTGGCAAGTGAAGTTCCCACTTGTAATACATTATCTGGGTTTCAGAATTGCTTTACTACTGCAGTAGTAACAATGGAGGATGTGTAGCTTTGCGTGCTGATAAATGCCATGGCACAAATTAGATTTCTAGTTAGCAGAACTACACCAAAGCACATTTCTTTCAATGTGGAAATATGGTTTAACAAATATCATTGCACTATAGCCAACCTCTCCAGCAAAATGTCCCTCTTCAGAGAATATGATGTCTTCGCATCACAGCATGACTATATATTTCTGCCTTATTTGCCTGAAAGAAATAGGCATTTATTTCTGACCTCAACCAGCTGGTCAATAGTGTTTAGAGCCATCTCTGGTGTGTGCCATGTTCAGAGCTGCTCAATATACATAATTCACATGTTCCCTCAAAGTAGTCATTTCATCAGTCACTCTTGCTTCCGTGTTCGTGTACCTTTGCTATTTTCTGAGTACATAAAATCTCTCCAGGCTTATTGGTGCTCTGAATTTCGTCAAGGCTTCATGTTGTTGATGCTACATCTACACAAAAACAGAAGGTCAGTGCCTGTAGTATCAAAAGTTTTCACACTTTCTTTGCTGGGGTTCCTCTCAGCTTCTGTGCCATGTGTCTCTATTGGTTAATGTTTATTTTATGGATTATGTATAAGAAATAGTTTCTCCGAGAAACAATTTAAGATTTCTAGCATGACTTCTTTGTTGCATCTTTTTTTGGCCTGTGGTGCTCCTGAATTTTTCCCTGCAATGAATTCTCTGTAGTTACCAGCACTAGGTTCTTTTTTCTTTATTTCCCATAATGTCAGTGTCTCACCTGAGTTGTTCCTAGAGAACACTTGCCCCCTTCCTTTGAGCAGTAGAAAATGAGTTGTTTCTCATCCAAACTATTATACCAGCTTCTCTGCATTATTTTTCACCCCACCCCCCAAATGCCATGGGAAATGGTATGAATTTATTTTATTTGAACCACATACATCACATTGTGTGGGACAAAAAAGTGCCAGAGTGGCAAAACACAATTGATTTTTTGGAACAGTTTTTGCTCCAACTTGTTTTTGTCTTTTAGAAACTCAAAGAAACAAACCTTGGCAGGTAGTTGAAACTTAGACATACATTTTAAAACTTTTAAGATGACAGCATTGTAAAATTCTGATCTTTCCACCTTCTACACTGCCACATAATCCAGATTAGCAAAATAGATGATCCACATTATCTGCCTTGAACTGGATTATATGAGTATATACTGTCATATAATCCAGTTCAAAACAGATAATCTGGATTTTATATGGCAGTGTAGAAGAGGTCCTTGTAGGTCTAGTTCTGTGTGACATCTCTCACAAAATATGACACTAGAATAGTAAAATATTTCATCTGGTAGGATAAGGGTTAAAACATGATGAACTTCATCTGTCTTCTATTGTGTAGAACTTCCCAGTGGTTCACCATATTTACTTAACTTGACATTGCTGGCAGATGTTTGGAAAATGTAGCCTTGAGAATTCAGTGTTACATTCTTCACATTTTTGCAAAGAGCATGCCACATGAGAACATGGCCATTCGAAACCTTGATTAAATGTTAACAATTCAATTTATAGCATCTTTATCCCATATAAGTGGTATTTAGTAATAGACAGGTATGCTTCCTGTTGAAAAAAGGTAGGTGTGTGTGTGTGTGTGTGTGTGTAATGTATGTATATTTCATGTTCCATAGGGGGATCTAATCAAATGTCAGGAATTCTGTTCACTTTAGTCACATATTTTATTTCTCTTTATGAATGTTCACATTTGAAGTCCTGGATTCATCTGTCTTCTTTTATTTGATGCTCTGCATTGCAATGTTCCACATTTTAATAATTTAGAAATATTTTGTTTTAAATTATGTGATGTGGTCATTTCATTTGATATTATTCCCTTATCCTATGTGAAATTTGGTTCTGGGTTAGAGAAAAAAAAATGTCATTATTTCTATTGAACCCCAAGAGCACATAAGGTAAAGGTAAAGGTAGTCCCCTGACATTAAGTCTAGTCATGTCTGACTCTGGGGTGTGGTGCTCATCTCCATTTCTAAGCCGAAGAGCCAGCGTTGTCCGTAGACACCTCCAAGGTCATGTGGCTGGCATGACTGCATGGAGCACATACATAGATGCAAATTTAGTGGATTTTCAAATAAAAAGTGGACTTCCAAATGAAATATATGCTGAAAAACATATTATATTAGACTACTATTCTAGTATGACAATGATATATTAGACTACTATTCTAGTATGACTATGACAATTACCAGCTGTGTATCAAGACGTCTTCACATTGAAATGTTTCTTTACACCAGTCACTCTGCTTGTGAAAATTTGGGATACAAATGAAAAGTGAAATTGTTACATAGGACTGAAAAATGAAACGGTTATTTTGTATCTTTCATCTGGCTTACTGATTTCTCAAAAACATCCAAGTATTCCTAATTTTTGAAATCTTTTTCTATACTTGGATTGTCACAGTCCTGCCTAGGATATTGTTCAGTCTTCAAGACTTTTTATGGCTTCCACTTTTTCTATTTTGGTTCAAATGATACACAACAGTAAAACTAGGCCACAAACCACCTTATCATATTGTGAAATTTCCAAGTCATAGGACACTTCAGCTTCTTTTCAAGCATGGGGAGGCATGGGCCTCAACACATGAGTTAAACTACTTCTCGCAGTCATGCATCAACCTCTGTGGTTTAAAAGAGTAAGAAGTGTTCTGAAAGGAGTGAACTCCGGCAATTGACCTCATCACATTCAGAAATGTCCCCCTTGTAGGACACGTTAGCCTCTTTTCAAACATGGAGAGGCACCGAGCTCATTACAAGTTTCAGGGTTGAAAAAAAAATGTCCTGAAAGGAGGCAACTCTGAACATGGACCAGCAATTGTGTTCAGTGCTCCTACCACTTATCACACTTTACTCCCATGTTTACAACTAAAAAAGAGGTGTGATGAGAACCATCTGAGTTCCCTATCCTGTTTCATTGCCTAGCCATCAGTGATGGTTTTAACCTAGATCACTGTCTTTTGTATCTTATGGGCTTTGATGCAGAACCATAGGATCCCGTGGAAAGAATGGTTTTCAACAGGTGTCAGTCTCCTTTAATATAAGGAGATTTGGTCAGGGCAAGGGAGCTCTTGGTTTTTGGATATTGTGGTTAAAAACAAAAAAGTAATATTGACCTTGTGATTAATGTAATATGAATGTATTGCCAGCTCTTAATTTTCCATGTGTGAGTGTGATGGGGAGGCAGAACACAAAATGGGACGATACAAAAGGGGTGACAGTCACCCATGTTTTCCCCTCTCAATGTGATGAGGTGGGAAGAGTACAAGTCATAGCCTTATTGATAACATAGACAATGGGAAAATATGCAATGTCCAACATTTTCTGAAATCCTTTTAGCTACATGCTGAAACAGCTGCAGGTGTAAGTAGTTCGCAGGCTGTTACTTTTAGCTCTAGATAAAAGGCCTTGAAGTTAGTAAACAAGGCCAATCACAAAATCAGACCAGGTAGGTGTTTTCCTTTTCCCTTCTGAGACTGAGGATGCATCTACCCTGTAGAGTTAATGCAGTTTGACACAATTAACTGTCCTGTCTCTGAACGATGAAATTCAGAAAAATCAGAAGCAGAGAGGATGAAGAAATGCCTAAGGTCCTTATGCAATCTATGGGCTAACTATTGGTCACTTCTGCATTAGGGCAGGACTTGGAATCAGGAAAAGGAGTTTCCTGGTGTCAATCAAAGTAAATACAGCTTGATACCCCAGGGATCAATAATAAGTTCTCCTTTAAGCCATTACATACCTTCCATTTTAGACATGAAAGTTGGGTTATGTGTGGTTAAGCAAGAACATAGCAAAAGTTGTTACTGAAGAATGGACTGTAGCAGTTTACTTTTGTTTGAGGGCCCATCCAGAAAGTACCTTTATCCCAGGAGCTCCTGGAGCAATCAGGAGGGTGGCCAGATGCCATACTCAGTAAACCTGGAAGTAATCGCAAAAAAAGGCAAAACAAAAACAAAAACGTGAGATATCCAGGTGCAGGAATATCCAGATATTTGCATGTCTGTATATCTGCATGTTCCTGCAATTGAATATCACAAGATTTTTTTGGTCTTGGTTTGTTCCTGGGTTTTTTATGCTTGTTTCTGATTTATCAGTTCCTAAAAAGAAGACAAAGTTGAAGTACTTTGGCCACATCATGAGGAGACAGGAAAGCCTAGAGAAGACAATTATGCTGGGGAAAGTGGAAGGCAAAAGGAAGAGGGGCCGACCAAGGGCAAGATGGATGGATGGCATCCTTGAAGTGACTGGACTGACCTTGAAGGAGCTGGGGGTGGTGACGACCGACAGGGAGCTCTGGCGTGGGCTGGTCCATGAGGTCACGAAGAGTCGGAGACGACTGAATGAATGAACAACAACAACAACAACAAAAAGAAGACAACACTTGAGTAGAAGGCAAAACTTTGTCCTGGGAAGAGGAACTTCATCCTTCACCTGTTTAATGAAGTTTGTGGCAGAAAAATGAAGTTCCTGGAGTACAACAAGTACTTTCGTAGTAAAGTAGTACATAATGGAACAGGAACAGACATTTTCAAACCAGTAACAGAATGCCATAATTACTATAATTACTCAGACCTTGTGTGCCATCTTTGCAAACAGGTCTCATGGTGTACTTGTGTCAGGGAATAACAGGATGATGTTGCCGGGTTAGACATGTTGGTTCCTCATTGGGTGTATGCTGATAACATGTGTACATATTATGGCAAAAAGTTACTACTTGCTGTTGAGACATGGATATGTTGGAGAGGAATGTAAATATCTAGAACCGAGGTCATGCACATGGATAATAGGAAAAGCTATGTGTAACCCAGAAATAGCTTTGTGTTGTTTGGACAGATGGCCAAGCAGCTGTAAAAAGTGACAATAATGACAAAGTTCTGTTCCTAGCTTGAAAGTGTGTGCTCCTGTTTCATTGTGTAGGCTGGATAGAAGTAGTCATACTGTAAAAACTTTGTGGGCCAGAAACTTTATGAAACATGTAGAGGACACAGTTCTTTTGGTCTGCACATAAATTGAAACTTATGCAGAGATGCAAATATCCAGTAATAAGGAAAGCCAAATGAAACCAAGAAACAGGACCCTGTTGTTGGATTCCACAAGTACATAGCCAAATCTGTCTAGACAGATGGCCAGGCAGCCGGGCTTTAAAAATAGTAGATAATGCCAAAGTTCTGTTCCTGGCTTAAAAATGTGTGTTTCTGTTTCTGTCATGCTGACTTGCACAGTAGTGGTTTGTAAATGTGAGAGATGCTTCATGAAACGTTTTTTTTCTGGCCAGAACAAAGAACTGAACTTTTGCGGTTAGCTGTATATCCGAATGTCCGCATATTGGCATCTCACAATGTTTTTTTAAAAAACTGCTGGTTTCCGGCAGAAGTCCTGCCTTCGGCAGTTATCTTGGGAGCCTCTAAATCTCGCAACAAACCATAACATTTGGACAATGGAGGCAGCAATCCCAGGACTAACAGGTGTATATGTGGACCTCTCCTGAATCCCGGGATTTTTTTGCCCCTCACTGCTGTCTGGAAGCACCCTGAGACTTCTGAGTCAAGCAAGACATTATTCACTTCTTTTTCTTCTCTCACTAGTTTAACTAAAACCAAACTTTAAAAACAACAACAACAGTGAACTTAGTTTGTATCAGCTGAAGGAAGATGTAGTTGGAAGAGGAAAGTGGGTGGAGGAGTAAGAAACTGGGGCACTGTAAAAGCAGCTGAAAATGGAACCACAGAGGAATACTGACACTGTCTCTGCCAAATAAAACATGGCTTACTTGAAGCTTTGCATTCATAACGCTTTATTTTAAAATGGCTGAGTTTGTGGCTGCCACACTGACAAGAAGGAATGGAAAAGGGGCAATCAAGTTATCATTTGCCTGTCTATTCAACCAGAAAAATGAATAATGTTATCATCTATGCCAAAAACGTTTGTGTGAAAAATTGAAGCTGCTCCTTTTAAAGTAGTAATTTGAGTTTGTGGTGTTCCTTCATAGAATCACAGTTGGGAACTCAATTTTCCCCAGATGAACTTTCCTCCAGTACATGCCAGAAAACTACCTAAACCACCTCCCAGCAAAGTTTATTTCAGAGAAAATCATCAGCAGAAGCAGAGATATTTGGAGAAGCTTAGAGGACAATTACATCCCCAGGCTGTTTTTCCTACTCCAGAAAGCACTGAAGAGAATGTAGAGGAGTCAGCAGTACATATGAAATGTTGCAGTGGGGGCTCTGATTAAATCTATCTTATTTGATGCACATGTAAGATGTTCCACAAATAAGCCATTTAAATTGGAGCTCCTGTCGCTATGTCATAAACAGGTGGGAGTTTTATCCCTTAAATCCAGACACCTTGTGGGAGTCTCTTATAAATGCATTTTTCTGTCAGCAATATTTATTTCCAGATTAGGTTTCTCTTCTTCTTATGTTTAACCTTTAAGGCCATGTACATAGTTAAAAAGGAAAACTTAGCTTTCGAAATGAAGAAGAGGAGGAAAAGGAAGGAGAGGGAGAAGAACAAGATTTTTTTTTAAAAAAAATAGAATTATAGCAATAGTATTTCCTTTATTATCAAGTTGATGAGCTCTGTGTCTAAGATGCAATTCTATATCCATTTATTGAGGAGTTATGGTTACACAAGGTTGATTCTACCTCTAGGCAGACAGAGGCATTTGATTTAGGTGGAAACCGGTGTTACTGGAGGCGTACAGTGGAATGAACCACACAGGGGGATACCATCAGAAGGGATGACACCAAAGTTATTGTCTAGAAACTGTTTGTGTAGAGTTTCAGAAGTTAAGATATATATGTGACCATTATAGTTAGATTAATCAAAACAAAAGCAAAAAAACCTAACATTTTTTGTAATCCCAGTTTACATGTACTGTACCAAAACTAAAACTCTACGCTAATTTATGCTTGGACCTTCTAATGTGCATGCATTCTGGTCAGAGCTGTTGTTATTATCCAATTTCAATGATACTTTCAATCATGTTGTTTGGTCTGACCCACAATATTGTGGTATGGTTGGTATGGGAGGAAGTCCATGTAATACTGCTCTAGTGACACCAACCATAGCAATGTAATTGACTGGAACCATAGAATTACAGAATCAAAGAATTGAAAGAGAGACCACATTGGCCATCCAGTCCAACTCCTTGCCATACAGGAAAAAACAATTGAAGCACCCTGACAGGTGGCCAGCCAGCCTCTGCTTTAAAAACTCCAGAGAAGGAGACTCTACAAAACTTTGAGACAGAATATTTCACTGCCCAATATCTCTTAATGTCAAAAAGTTCTGCCTAATGTTTAGGTGGAATCTCTTTTCCTACCATTTGAATCCATTACTTTGTGTTCTAGTCTCTAGAGCAGTAGGAAAAAAGTCTGCCCTCTCCTCAATGAGACATCCTTTCAAATATTTAAACTTGGCTATGATATTGTTCTGCTTTCTTTTCTCCAAGCTAAACTCATTCAGTTTCCTAAGCTGTTCCTTGTGAGTCTTGGCTTCCAAACCTTTCACTATTTTGGTCACTCTTCTCTGGACATATTCTAGCCTGTCAATATCCTTCTTAAATTGTGACACCCAGAATTAGACACAGTATTCCAGGTGAGGTCTGACCAAAGCAGAATATTTATTTATTTGTTTTTATTTCATACATTTCTACCCTGCTTTTCTCCCCACAGAGCAGCCTTACATAAACATAATAATAATAATAATAATAATAATAATAATAATAATAATAATAATAATCTTTATTTATACCCCGCCACCATCTCCCCCAACGGGGACTCAGGGCGGCTTACATGAGGCCAAGCCCAAACAACATATTAAAGCAAAATAAAACCAAAAACATAAGCAACAAGAAAGAACATCATAATTACATAAAAACATATGAAAACATTAGCATTATAACATTACAATAAACACAATCACAGTGACAGTGGACAGGCCACATGTGCAGGATAAAATGTTAAAAAACTCTGGTGAGATAAGAAAAGGTGCAAGTTATTTGCAAGAGGGAACTCATAAAAACAGGGTTGTGGAACCAAGCTTTTCCACAAGGGGGAGGGGGCATGTACTCCAGTGACAGAAGTGTTGAGGGGAGCAGTAGTGTCATATTGTGCATCTACTCACCAAAGGCGCAGCGGAAGAGCCAGGTTTTAAGGTTTAAGGTTTCTAGGGTATGGGCTTTCCTGATATCTCCAGGTAATGAGTTCCAGAGTCTGGGGACCACAGAGGAGAAGGCTCTCTCCCTTGTGCCCACAAGACGAGCTTGTGAAACTGGCATCAGATGATGCTGGCAACATATACGCCATAAAAATTACAATTAAAACAGTAAAATCAATTTAAAACATTATACAAAATCATCAATAGAATAGAATGAAAGTATGATTTCTCCCTATTTAAATCAGTGGTTGCCAATCTTTGGTCCTCCAAAGATTGTTTTGAAGTTCATCTACCAGAAATTCCGGCCGTCTCACCAGATGTTAGGGATTGTAGGAGCCAAAATCCAAAACACCTGGAGGGCCAAAGTTTTGGAACTACTGTACTAGACACTATATTATTGATACTGCATAGAATCTCATTGGCTTTTTAAAGCAATTCTAGGCTGCACCAATGCAACCCTGACATCGCTTCACTGATCTTTTCCTTATCTTGGAGACAGAGCTATGCTCTTGTCTTGCAAGCTAGTCTGCTGTAGAGGATTTTATCTTACCACCACTATTACACTAAGGTTCATTTCAGTCATTTCTTTACATGGAAGGCATTATTTTGCCCTTTGCCACAGGATGAAAACAAATGTCTTTCCCATTCTGTATTTTCCTCCCAGTAGATCTAATATAGGCTTATATTGTTAGCTAACTAGTGTTTCTTAAGATAGAACTGAGAAATAAAGTCTTCTTCCCTTAAAATTTAGACAGAAAATTCTTATTTAGCTTGCTGTTTGCCCCAAGAATAATGGTCTGTCAGTAAAAGTGCTAACATTCCGGTTTTTGAGCAGTTAGAAACACAAGCTTATTCTCAGGTGATTGGTAATTTCTATGCCTATAGGAGAAATCGACAATGAAATTGGAGTGATTTGAAAGGTGAATGTCACTCTCATTATTGCATGACCTGGTTGGCTGGGTTTTACTCACATTCTTAGCAACATTAGTTATCACCATTTGGATATCCCTCTGAATAAGATTTCAAACTCTCAGCTTTTGTTTTCTGGAAACAAAGATGTGATGTGTAAAATGTTGACCTGTTGTTTTGGACAAAATGAACCTGCTACTACTTTTCAATATTCCCAAGTATGATGGCACACCGGGAAGGTTTGATGAGAAAACTATATGTGTCCGGCTATTTTCCCAGTGACCATCGGTATGCCCTATATGTACTTTAATTCCCCCAAAATAAAACTCTAGAGACAAGACTACATTTAACCAATTAAGTTTACTGAACAATCAAGGTGAATCAAAACAAGGTATAAAGGTGCAGTTTGATTCTTGATGGTATAGAATTAGAATAATAAAGAACAGGTATAAGGTATAATTCTGAGGTAAATATAAATAACAGGAGGCTATGAGATAATGGTGGTATGTGCTTTGAGGTAACAACTACTATATTTTCTATGAGGTAAGCACTCTCTATAAACTCTGGGGCATATACTATCTAATCTATATGGCAAATACAGATGAATTCTTTATAACATATACTATAATCTATAGACTCTAAGGCAAATACATTCTAATCTATGAGGCAAATATGTGCTAATGATGGCCTGTTCAGACTGCTAAGCCAGACCAGACACTTTCTGGCTAACTACTACAAGCTATGTCCAATTAGAATGGAATGAAAGGTCCTTCCACCAGGTTCTGAGCCAGAATGGGCTGAACCAACAGAGCTCGGCCTCTAGGAGGATCCTAAGCTCCTACTCTAAAACTTAGCAGAATGGAACAGTCCACCTCCAGGGAAATAAACAGAGGAGTAAAAACTAGGCCGAGACTTCACACCAAGAAAGGTTATAATCTGAGAGGAAAGCCTAATCTATTTCCAAAAAGTGAGTGTTTTTATATCGCATTAGTGAAGAAAATGCAATGCCATTCAGGCAAAGCAGGGTTAAATATGCTACTAAAATGTCTTCAAGCTATAATGGACTCTTTCATTTTTGCTGCAACAGACTTGCCACAACAATATGATTTTTTTTACTAAGTTTCCAGAAAAGTCCAAGTTCCGTTTTATCATGCACAAGCTTCCTGGGAGTTAAGCTGGATGTCAGCAGTAGGAAAGATGTTGGAAGAGGATGAATTGCTAGACAGTTAGGTGACAGATAGATAGAAGTTTATTTGGATAGATAAACATTTGCTGAGGATATTAGGTTTGTAGAAATGGTACTATAATTAAAAACTTGGATGAGAGCTAGCAAGTAACCCACAAGCACCCTGTAAATTTGCAGCCACGTAATGATTTGAATTCAGGTCTCAGGCCCCTTCTACACTGCTATATAGAATTCAGTTAGACTAGCATAATCCAATTCAAAGCAGATAATGTGGATTATCTGTTTTGATAATCTGGATTATATGGCAGTGTAGAAGGGGCCTCGCTGATCTAGTTCTGACAATGTTAGGGTTCCACATTTCCAATGCTACTATACTGTTCTGGGTATTTTGTCTCAATTGGTACCTCAATGCCAATATTGGAAAAATATAATAATAAATCAAGTAAGAGTTTAATGTATACATCAATCACAGTGAGACTCCTTTTTAAAAAAACAAAACAAAAAAACAAAAGCCCTTTAAAGTCCACTCCGAACTCTCATTCTTTCTTATACTCCCAATGCATCGGTTGATGCATTGGGATGATGGTAAACGATGTCTGGAGAAACACAGATTTTTGATGTAGGGTTGTAGGAGTATGTGTATAGTAAACAATGCAATAAATAAAGCTTGAACTGGTAATGGAATTGTACTTCAGCCAATCCTGCTATAGTGATGTTTGCCTGCCCACAACATACAAGGTCAAGAGCATCTGCCTCCAGAATACCTTATTGAGCATGAATGATCAGCGGAAGAGAGAGAGAAAAGGAGACCACAGATAAGCCTGTTTCTCCAGCAATTGTTAGCATTTTTAAAAGATGCTTATTTTTTTCTTGCTTGTCCTATCAAATTGGTAGATATGGTACATTTAGGCACTATGCCACTCACTTGATAAAAGATGCACAATTATTCACCAAGTTGAAACATAAATCTGTCTTTTTTTTCTCCCTCATGTCCTGACCACATCCTGGTAATTTAGATCTCCATGGTATTGCTTTACTTCCCTGTTGCACTTGGTTCTAAAAACTCTTAGGGCCCTTCCACACAGTCATATAGCCCAGAATATCAAGGCAGAAAACCTCACAATATCTGCTTTGAACTGGGTTATCTGATTCCACGCTGCCATATATTCAAAGCAGATAATGTGGGATTTTATTCAGCTGTGTGGAAAGGGCCTCATATGCCAGACATCTGGAGCTCCTATCTGCCCAAGACTTGGTCAGGCTGGAATCCCCATCAGCCCCAGATTTGACTGGCTGCAACATTGATCAGCCCTATATCTGGACAAGTGCAACTCCCATCAATGCTGCAACCCCCATCAGCCCCAGATTTGCCTAAGCTTCAACTCTCATCATCCCCAGATGTGGTTTGACTCCAACTTGTGGCTGTCCTCCTAAATTCAGATGGCTTAGGGTTCTTCTTGAGGTACAATGGCTTAGGGTTCTTCTTGAGGTACAATACCCATCATCTCCAGTATACCTAGAAAAGGGGTAAGGTTCTTGGGAAAGGCTGAGCTATCTGAATGGTTTGAAGGAGAGCCACACTTATAGCCACACTTATAGTCACAGTCTCCAGCTGTGGGTGGGTGAAAGCTCCCATCCTTCTCTTTCATTCTTCCCAAATCCCATCAAGTTGGCCAAGATGCATATGTGTGCCACCTTTGATATAGTTCAATCACTGGTAAGATTCACACACCCCTCCTGATGTAAGTGGACTGCAGCTTGCATCATCCTCTGTCAATTCTTTCTACCCACCCAATAAAAAAAAACAAAAAAACAAACAAACTACCAGATAATCATAGGAAACATGAATAGTTGCATGTATAAATCCCCCCATCCTGGCAATCCTGGTTTGACTGTTGGACTACAAATCTGGAACACGAAAGTTCAAATTTCTACATGGGAATTGACACCTGCTTGTAGCCTTGGGCAATTCACACAGTCTGACAGTCTTGAAGGAAAAACCCCATCCTTGATCAAACATTGTCAAGAGAACCCAGTGGTAGACTTGCCTTAGGGGTCACCATAAATGAAAATGACTTCAAGGCACACAACAATAACATTGATATCTTGGCTCGTATTCTTATTCTGAAGTAGAGATATCTGATCTGTCTTGCCTTCACTTACATTTCACTTTTTCTATATCCCATGTGTTTTTTTTTTTTGCTTCCTATATGAAGAAATTGGTTAATTTGTAAATGCTTCTTATCCAAAACAATCTCATCAGTCATCCACACTGGACATATTCAATAGCTACAGCTGTTCCTAGCCCAGAGAGCACAATGCCATACCTGCTTGTCATTTTTATGAGAAATCTGTCAGGAATTAGAGAGGTGACATAGGGAGAGGTAGCAGCTTTAATTCAACTCCACAAATATGGTTGAATACACAGAGATTGAGATGTTTAAAAACCAAGCACTCAAAAGCTTTTGCCCGAAAGGTCAGATCTGTCACTTTTTCCGTATTCTGCATTTGATTTTGTGAACTCTCAGCTTCTTTTCATAATATTTAGTGAAGAAGTGAGCATTGCAATAGTGCTACTGTTCTCCAGTGGTGTTACTAAATGCTCCTGTGAAAGAAGAGACTATGCTGACAGTAGCAGAGCTCATGATAGGGTCTCTTGTGTTAGAAAGGCATTTGTTGAGGAGCCAGACCAAATGTGCCAAATAGCTCCTGGACATCAGAAATATTGGGAATGGATGTAATACTGGCACTCTCAGAAAAAAATGGCAGTGGCACCATAGCTAACAGTAATATGCATGGTAAACCCCTTTTGAGTGCTGTTTACCATGAAATCTCTATGATGAGACAATTCAAATAGAAGCAAGAAAATTAGTTCTAAAACAGACAGAATTTTGAGACAGAATCGGGTAGAGATTAAACTGAAAGGCTGAATGCCAACCAGCGAGCTATGGTCACAAAAATGCTGGTGGAAAATCATGCCTCGTCCACCTGGGCCTCCCACTAGCCCTTTTGCAGTCACCATCAGCTTCCACCAACCTTTCCACCTCAGCCTCTCTCTCATCTTTCCCCTGCTGGGATCTCTTGCCCAAAAGTGCGGATGGGTCTAGTTGCAGATGGGTTTAGGTGCATGAGTCTAATATGTCATTGAATCTAATGCACACCTCAATTTTATCAATGAAATTTAGCCAGAAAATGCAAGTGTTTGACTCAAATAAATATGGTAACTAATGCTATTCACCTCCTTTCTAAGGCTACTTACTTATACTGACTTAGTGAGTGATGAAGCCACTTTTGTTTGTAGCCCGTATGCAACAGCAGGGTGGGGACAAATTTTCAGTAAATCAATGCCACTATTATGTCAGATTAAATTCCATTCTGTTGTTAATAAACAGAGCATTCCTTGTATGTATTCTAAAAAGGATGGTGTTGTTGTTGTATTTTATGAATCTAGAGTAGGTTATATCTATTTGTATGGGACTGGCAAAAAATGTGATGTTTACAAATATGGATTGATAGCTGCTCTGCTGACTTCAGAGAATGACTTTTTGAGAGTATCACTTTAATGAAGGCTGGCCTAGTGAGCGTTACCACAAGTGACTTGGGTTTGACAATTATTACTGACAATGGGCAGTAATCATTGCTTGTTCCCCAAGTATCACTTCCCTCTTGTGCTTTGTCTGACTCATGTCAAATGCACGTGCTTTTATGATGACATATTTCATAACCCTCTAAAATATTTGCAAACATAGAGGTCTTTGAAGGTGGCAGTTTTTAATCTAATCCAACTCTCTGAAGTTTGCTTAAGTTTCACTAATGCAGTGTTCAGATGAGGAAAGGAGAGAAAGCAAATGAATGACCTACATTGCTGTCATTAGTTTTATTACTACTGGGACAAAAAAGTATTGATAGTTTAAGTCTATTACATTTTTTTTTTTTTTAGAAAAGGAGGAGATGAAAAAATGCAGTTCCTTTGTGTCTGGGTTTGGAAGGAGGAGGAGTGTAGCATCACTAAAGACAAATCAACATGATTCATGGTTTTAACCCTGGCAAACTATAATCAATGCATAATTTATTATTATAATTTACATGAGGTATGAATTTCCAAAATATTCAAATATTGAACATAAGCCACCCCTTCATTTTCACTTGGCCTAAGAATGAGCAAGACAGATTGCTGGATATTTGTATGTGGGGTGAAAGATCAAATTAAGTTAGGTACCATTCATACATCTAGCAATTGTATAAAAGTATATGGGAACATTGTCACCATTTGATTTTATCAAGACTCCTGCATTGGGGATGATATGTGGGAGACGAAAGATCTTCCCCTCTCTTTTTCTGACACTTGTATTATAACAATAGTTCCAATTCACACAATAGAAACTTCTAATGGAAATGTCAGGTGGGGGATGTTAAAGCCCCAGTATTCTTAAATTAAGGGTATAATCCAGTCTCACATGAAGCAAAAAGTAATTTTAGTAATTTTCTTCTTGTGAGAAAGTCCTTGAAAACTAGTTTTTGAAGACAATTCACAATTTAAGTCTTTGTGTGTGCAGTATTCACATGCCACTGTGGGTTCTGCATAAAATACCATTTTTTGTAAAGAAAATCTGTTCTCTACATAGAAAATGTTATTTTCTATGCAAAAAAATATAACTTTTTCACAGAATCAGTCTTAAACTCTAAAATTCCTCACCACTCCAGTATCCCTGTCATAAAAGTTTGCTGACACTGAAGAAACACATTTCTAACCATTTTAACAGAGATTCTTTTTATCTCTATTTTAAATTGAGAACATATATGCTAATGATGGAGGACTGTCTAATGTGGGCCGGAACAGTGGGTGGCTTCCATGCCAGTGGAGTAAATCATAATGGGATTGATTCCACAGTTTCAAAGCACTATTCAGGTTTCTGAATAGAGAGTTGACAGCTTGGGTAACTGTTTTAAAGCCTAAAATAAAGAGCAAAGTTGAGTCACCGAACCTCCCTAACATCAAAGCCACCGGTTGCCACTACCCACATGACTAACAATCCTGCACAGTCAGGGTACATCTTCTTTACATAATTCCTTCTTCAGTATTTGTAGTGTGATCAGATCAGAAAAAAAAGGATTTGATGGTGGGGCTGTGTTTTTAAAAAGTGTGTTCCTCAATTTCCCCACAGTAACAGCAATGGATAGATTAAGGCCTACAGACTAACATAAGGAACACACAAGTGTGTGGGATGTATGTGATTGAGGATCTCTGACAAGTTCTACATTTAAGTGGGAAACAGCCACATTTAAATACTGCAGTGTGTGGGAGGACACTATCCTACAATCAGTCCTATCCTAAGAAAGATTCATCCAACAACTCTGTAAGCTTATATATGTGCAATGGATAGAGACATCATCTTATGCTTTCGGTCAGGCAGTGACTGGCCTTGTGTAAAATATATGTACTGCAAATTTGTATTACAAGCTGTAGGAATAAACCTAGAAAATGCCAAGCTATTTGTCAGTTGAGATATGACTATGACAATTGCATGGCCTAATGGGCAAGGTTCAAAGACATAAGGCAAATATATTGTCAATGGAAAACAAAGCTCCCAAACAATGACTGGGAGAAGGATGTGGTAACATGGCCTTATGTCAGAGCTGAGATTTTAGGTGATGAACAAGCTTTGAGTGTTAATGTCATAAAGCATGTTGAGTCAAATTTTAGCCCTTGAGCTGACAATGGACTATAGGCTGGTCCTGTGGTCTACATGAACCCTTTAAATAACAATTCCAGCCTTTAAGCAAATTGTTGGCTATGTATATTGCAACTGTAGAAATGGTTTGAATAAAGTCCACACTTTCATGTTCTGCAGTTTCCTATGATATGCAGAGTGGTGCACTGGATCCAGTCTTGAGAGATCTGAAATCTCAGGGCATTTGAGAAATTGGAACTATGACATGATCTGTTACATCCCTTTGACATCCCTGTTCTCTCTAAAATGAATTCCAGTCTTCAGAGTACTGGAAGTATATCCATTTCTTCAAAAGGAATACAGGTACATCTCAGTTGACAAAGCCTCTGACTATAAAAGCTTCTTTTCATACTCCCAGCTTCCCCTTTTCTTCTTATTTTTCTATCCACCTTGAAAATGTTTTTAGCAACATTTTTTATCAGGAGAATAGTTAAGGAGGAATTGAGAAATAGACTACTAATATTGGGTACGTGTAGCAGTATCACATTTAAACTGAACAGTGCAATAAAAACTCCAAGTGGGGACCAATGAGATTAAACTTTAGCTGACCACTGCAGTTATTTGTGTCTGCTTACAACCAGCAAGGTAAACAGGAGATAACTCCATGTAAAGGATGCACGAACAAAAAAGAAAAAGAAGAAGAAGGCTAGAGAAGAAGAGGGGATGAAGATAAATTTTCTCCACCAGTTTCCCTAAGATGTTAAAATGCCATAATAATTCTTGGTACTTAGCAACCAAAATAGAAACATTAGGAAAGGTGGAAGAAATCATAAGAAAACTGGCTGCATTTTGGTAGGATTTTTTTTACTCATGCAAGGTAATTCTCTTTCACATGCTAAATTAAGAACTATATTTGTTTGTTTGTTTATTTATTTATTTATTTATTTATTTATTTATTTACTATGCTTCTATACTGCCATTCTCAGCCCGAGGGTGACTCATGGCGGTTTACAAAATGGCACAATTTGATGCCCACAACAGTACAAAAATAGTTTAAATATTAGTTAGTCTTAACGGTGCTACCACTTTCCTTTTTATCCTTCCCCTCTCTTCATTTTATTTTGAAAAATAACTTGAAAGACATTATATGTTTAAAACCACGGTGAATGAATCAACAGCAAATGGAACTGTAAAAAAGTGTTGGAAAAGGCAGATAGATTTACTTTGGTAAAAATTGAACAAGGTTTTCTTTGGATGTAAGTGATAGAAACAAAATATGACATGAATGACATTGCATGCTGTGTGTATAACCACTTTGGTAGGCTCCACCTGTATAAAAAGGAAAGAAAACAGTTTGCCTTTAAACTTTGGGAATCACTAATACTATATTCCAAGGTTCCTTTATCCCACTCAACAACAACACCAACAACAACATGATCCCAATCATACGTAGTGCCACCACCTGCATTTTAAAATCTTCTAGTAGCCTAGCATTTTAGGCATTACATGAAACAGCTCATCTTGATAAAACCCAAACCAAAAATTAACCAAAAGCGAGGTGATAAAGAAATACTTGGTGACAGTCTAAGGAGTGTTGAATGCAATGGTTGCTTCTTTTCACCTCACATGGGCTTCTCCCCCTAAACAACATATCTTAACATTTACCCCAGATGATATCAATGTTGAAGCCAGATGGGCAACTTCAGCGTGCATAAATTGTAAATCTGTAATTGAATAGTCTCACAGCTGCCTCTATTCTTCCTGACAGAGTTTTCCAAGCATTGAGAAATCTCTTTCACAGCCAGAGACAAATAATGATGTCTATGCTTTCCAAATTTAAAGGAAAGGTCAAACCCATAAATCCTTATTCCGCAATATTTATGGATAGCTGGTTTATGAGAAAACTAGTTTCTTAAACATTAAAGTTGTTTTTTTTCTATATTAATGTATTTGAAAAGTTGGAGGGCAGCAGAGAAAAATATTTTCACAAGGGAATAAATATTATTGTACTCAGTACCACTGGCTTCTTTTGGAATTGGGCTGTGAGCCTGCCAGAGGACTTGTGAGTGGATTACCAGTGTGGATATAAAGCCATTACTGGTGAATTGGTCTGTATACCAAGAGATGAGAAGGTGCGTGTGTGTGTGTGGGGTGGGGGTGGGGTTGTTAAGACAGTGAATTTCCCCAAACTAATAATCAACAAGATGTTGATATTCTCTCTCTCAGAAAATTGGCTATTTTGTTAGTCAGTGAACTTGAAAAAGGAGCTGGTTTAAAAAGCTCAGCCCTGGAGTCGAAAGAAGAAATTGCATTTTGAGTTGACAGTGATAGACTGTAATGGAGGGCAAAACTTTGTTTTTACATTCCATAGAGTAAAGGGAAGATACAGCTTCAAACCAATTTTCTTATATCTTCTTTCCATAGTCAAACATTCCATCAGCCTGCTATGTTTGGTTGTAGCTTTATATCAACCAGCTAAAACTTAATCTAAACCTGGATATAAATAAAGGAGTGTGATTAGCTGTATTCCCCTCACCTTCTGCAAACTGCCCAGCATAATTGTATAATTTGAAACACATGATTACCCTCCACTGGGCTAAACAGAGACATTTGTTCTCTAATACATAACTAGAAATAATACTTTTAATCTACCTCACCCATAAGATTCCAAAATACATATGCCGCCAAGTTGTTTTGACATAGAAATCCAAAATGCCCCAATAACAAATTTAGTAACAAACAATTTGGTTCTTTATCATGGCCAGAAAAGCATGCTTCCTGAAGTGGCTTTCTTAAATGCCCAGACATAGAGCTTATTCTGTCCTCTGCGGTTCATGTCACACTATAATATTCCATGGTGAATGATTGCACTCAAAACAGGGAAGTGGTGAACCCACTCTGGAGTTGGGTCCAAACATTTATTAAAAAGTTGCAAATCTTTTATGCAAAAGAGGCTAAGCACCTTGAAAAACTTCCTTAAAGTTCAGATGAAATCCTGGATAGATTTACTATCCCACCGGCATTGAAGTCATCAGCTACTACTGTTTCTATTCCAAATCATAAATAAAATTGATTCATGGAGCATGTTATACTCAGTGGTAAAAAAAGAAATACTGTTAATAATTTTGATAACAAACTAGCATGTAGGCCAAACAGGGATGAGCATTGCTGTCCAGAATGGGAAGAAGAGGAGAATCTATCTGTCTCCTTTTTATATGTGTGATGTATAGAAAAGAGGTAGTCAGTTAAAGCTATGTTTGACATTGAAAAAATGAGAATGTTGGAGTAATGTTATGTAAGAGGTGTATGTAGTTGGGAAGGGAAGAAGTACAGTGTTGTGCATGATTCTCTCATCAACAGAAAATTCTACATGGAATCTGAAGGGAGAATTGAGAGAAATAAACTCACATGAGGAAAGAAAGTGTAAATTTACATGGCTTCACGTAGGCTAAGCTAGACCATGTCTACACTGCTTAGTAAATCCAGGGCCAATCTGAAGCAAAAGTACTCTGGACTGGCCCTAGAGGTAGCCACATGTACCCTTCTGAACCTACTATGGCAGCAGCTTGCAATCTACATTGTCCAGCTAATTTCCTTCCTTTCACCCATAATGGCACACATGGAATGTATTGTCAAAGGCTTTCATGGCCGGAATCACTGGGTTGTTGTAGGTTTATTTGGGCTATATGTCCATGTTCTAGAGGCATTCTCTTCTGATGTTTTGCCTGCATCTATGGCAAGCATCCTCAGAGGTAGTGAGGTCTGTTGGAACTAGGAAAAGGGTTTATATATCTGTGGAATGACCAGGGTGGGACAAAGGACTCTTGTCTGCTGGAGCTAGGTGTGAATGTTTCAACTGACCACCTTGATTAGCGTTTGATGACCTGGCAGTGCCTAGGGCAATCTTTTGTTGAGAGGTGATTAGATGTCCCGGATTGTTTCCTCTCTGTTGTTTTTCTGTTGTAATTTTAGAGTTATTTAATCCTGGTAGCCAGAGCCAGATTTTGTTCATTTTCATGGTTTCCTCCTTTCTGTTGAAATTGTCCACATGCTTGTGGATTTCAATGGCTTCTCTGTGTAGTCTGACATTGTGGTTGTGAGAGTGGTCCAGCATTTCTATGTTCTCAAATAATATGTTGTGTCCAGGTTGGTTCATTAGGTGCTCTGCTATGGCTGACTTCTCTGGTTGAAGTAGTCTGCAGTGCCTTTCATGTTCCTTGAGTCACGTTTGGTGGTCCCTATGTAGACTTGTCCGCAGCTGCATGGTATATGGCAGACTCCTGCAGAAGTGAGGAGATCCCTCTTGTCCTTTGCTGAATGTAGCATTTGTTGGATTTTCTTGGTGGGTCTGTAGATAGTTTGTATGTTGTGTTTCCTCATCAGCTTCCCTATGCGGTCAGTGGTTCCCTTGATGTATGGCAAGAACACTTTCCCTCTAGGTTGATCTAAGTCTTTACTCTTGTGGCATGTTCTTGGTCTTGCAGCTCTTCTGATGTCTGTGGTGGAGTATCCATTGGCCTGTAAAGCCCAGTTTGCTTTTCTTGTTTTTGGTGTTTAAAAGTGTAGGTGGACTTGCCTCCTATTTAAAAGGTAATGTTTTTAGTAGAGACAATTACAGTGCTCTATTCAGATCATTGAAGGTTGCTAGAAGTTCACTATGTATTGTATTCTGTGGTTGTTTTGTATTGTTTGAAATTTTTAAATGAATTTTGTTGTTATATTTTAACTATGTTGAATATAGGGCTTGTCTTCATGTAAGCTGTCCTGAGTCCCTTCGGAGATATGGAGGCAGGATACAAAATAAAGTTGTTGTTATTGTTTTTTATAAAAAGTCTGAGGAGTCAGGGGGCATCAAGGTCAAAAAAGAGCATTTTGAAAGGGACAGGGCCAACCTCAGTGCTGCTCTATGCCTACTCCTGCTTTATAGTCACACTCAGAAAGAAAGAAAAAACATCATGTAGCTATAATCCTAGTGTTTTAGGGGGAGAGGCACACATTTCTCCTGAAGGGGAAATAAGTTGGTTAATTTCTAATTATACAAGGTGTGCGGTCTTTATCTCTAAACATGTTAAGCTGCTGACTGGTTTCACCATATGTATGATATACTGTTTAAAGAAGTCCCAATAGCTCTCATGTCTCTGCTGTATTAATTATGAATCTTTGAATACATTCATTCTGGTAGCAGAACCCTTATATTCATAAGCATGAGATAACCGAATTGCAATTTATCATACAAGTAGCCAGCTTCTGAGTCAGTGATAATGTTACTTTATGTGCTGTGTTCTGCAAGGAAGACTGGCGGAAGAAAGGAGATGTTCAGTTCCATATTAAAGAGAGGGTTCAAAAGGAAGATAGAAAACGCAAAGAAAACATTGGGAAGAAAAAAAGTAGAGTTTTGCAAGGCCTTCTATTCAGCTGAAAAAAATGTTAATTAGGGAAGCCATTGATATTCATATTTATTCAACCTCTAAGACAAATCCTGTAGTTTTATCATTCTCAAAAGTGTAATGATCCCTGGTTTGATCTATTTAAGATTAATGTTTTTGTCATCCAGATAGTTTAAGAATCTGGAAGATGTCCAGAGGAGTGTGACCAAGATTCTAAAAAGCAAGCCCTGTGAAGATTGGTTGGCCCAAATAAGAAAAAGCTGGAACGTGATATGATAAATACCTGAAAATATATGCAGAGTTGAAGGGTCAGATGAAAGATTTAAGCTGAAAAAAGAATCTTCCTGTGTGGGGGACACAAAGCAGTTCATTCAAATTACCTGCCAAGAGGTTCCAACTCAACATATTCCATCAACTAAAACAATTAAAACAGTCAAGCAAATAAAACAAATAGAATAACAACACATTACATACATATAAAGTGCATAGTCCCATTCATCCATAATTCTTAATCCTTGCTTATTGCATCCATGCCAGAAGTACAAATGACTGTTTCTGTTACTTGTCATCAAATCAGCTCCAATTTATAGTGACACATGAACAAGAATTTGACTCATGAATTGGGCCAGGAAACAAATCGGCAGGCAGTGGAACATTCTCAACAGGGGAGTAGTATGTTCTTTAGAGTCAGCTTCACTGAGTAACCTGGCTGCTGTTCTCTGAACAAATTGTAGTTTCTGGACACGTTTCAGGGGTTGTCCCATGTAGAGTGCATTGGAGTAGTTCATGTGGGATGTAACCAGAGCATGTACCACTGTGGCCAGGTCAGATTTCTCAAGGAATGGGCGCAGCGGGTGCACAAGTTTTAGTTGTGCAAAGGCAGTTCTGGTCACTGTTGTCACTTGCACATTCAGGTTTCAAGCAGAGTCCAGAACCACACCCAAACGGCATACTTTAGATTTCAGGGGAAGTGTAACCCCATCCAGCTCCATAGTTGGATCCCTATTCCCGAATCAATCCTATGTGATACCCACAGTACTTACATCTTATCTGGATTAAGATTCAATTTGTTTGCCTCATCCAGTCCATTACCACCCTCAGACACCGGTTCATGTGCAGAACTGCTTCCTTGGCATCTGATTGAAATTAGTAATAGAGCTGAACATCATCTGTGTACAGGTTGCACTGAACTCCAAAACTCCAGATGATCTCTCCCAGTGATTTCATGTAAAAGTTCAATAACATCGGGGATAACAATTGTCAGAATGGGACCCTCCTGGGGTCTTTGCACAGCAGAATTGAGGTTACCAGATCACACAGACGCAAATTATAACAAACTGCATTTTCCAGTTTCAAAATAACAAAGTCTTTACTGAGCACATTTCTACATGTCCATTTTCCAAGCAGGCTACATCTTGAAGACAAAACTATAAAGCACAGTTTAAATTTCATCTCCTTATCAGTCTTGGCTGAATCCTCCCTTTTCTTTCCCAAGCAAAGGAAAATGTCTTATCTAACTTTTGCCAAGGTCTTTACTCTCTCTGCCTCTAGTGACTACAATTCTAGCACACAGCTGAACATAACTGAACCCATTTTGGATACATATGAAAAACATGATTATACATATTGAAACACATTGAAAAACAAAACATACATACTTTCCATAATCCTGACAACAATGAGCCTTGCAGTACCCCACAGTTTATAGGCCATAGGGCTGAGTAGGTTTTCCCAACATCACCTTCTGGAGATATCCTGTGAGGAAGAACTGGAACCACTGCAATGCAGTGCCTCCTAATCCCATCCCCGCTAGTCACTCCAGAAGGATGCCATGGTCAAGGGTATTGAAAGCCACTGAGAGATCTAGGAGGGCCAGCAGAGTCACACTCCCCTGGTCTAGTTCCCTCCAAATATCATCATCAAGGCAGCCAAACCCATTTCTGTCCCATGACCCAGCCTGAAGCCAGATTGAATTGGATCTAGAAAATCTTCATCCCCATCACCAAAAAAGCAATGACAGCTGTTTCTTGTAAGAACTCTCTCCACTGAGAAGGAACTCCCATGGCTTCTTTATTGGAGGACAGAAGGAAGCAGCTGGCTCCCACTCCTAGCCAAATGATCAATGGCAGCCCTTCCTTGCTGGGGATGGCATGCCTGAACAAGGCAGGGAATGCAGGAGTCAAAAGACAGTGTTATACCAGCAGTGTGGGAATCAGATTGTGTGATCATGGACAAAAGCACCGGGAAAGAGAGGAAAGAGACAACTGCAGTAAAAATTGATGCAACACTGATATGCTTCCATAATTAAATTAGTAAAATTGTTCAGGACAGAAGGCTTGTGTGATAAAGTCCTAAATATAGTTGGATCAGTTTTCCCATCAAAATGTAATGAAGATGGAAGGTTGAAGGAACATCTGGTTCCTATTTCAAACAAACAGTTTGAAATCAGTTTGAAATCCTTCCTACAAAGGGAGCATGTTTTGCATTGCCCATGATTAAGGCGAATGTCAATACAAACTTTTACTGAAGCCAGATCAGGTGAAATTCTCATTTGGGAGAGATTTACTCTGGAGGGATTCAAGCTTTAAGAGAGGCATATCTGCCTCATGACTGGTAAATGCTTGTCTGCATTCTTTCCATATATGTCACAAACTGAGGTAATATAGTTCTTGCTAGGTGATAGTTTTCTTGACTGTGAATGCTATGCTTTATTTGATTCATCCGAAGGTTAAATTGCATGGCATTTTGTTGTGTGTCTCATTTTCTATTTTCAACCCAAGCTGATGTTTTATACCAGCCCAGATTCTGGTTTCCTTGTGCACTACTGAAACAGTTGTTGGAGTAGTCTATCATGGACAAAGAAAAAACAGTGCATCAGCACACTATTCCAACTATGGCAGAATGGATTGATGAGTGCTTTCTAAATCACATTTTATGCCTGGTGGAGTGCACAGATGACCATTTTGCCATAAGCACATCAGAATCTGGACTGACAGATAGGAAATGAGTATCTAGCCACATGCCTGGACAGTGTGTGAGCCAGCTTTCAACATTTTCAAAACATTTTGATGCAATAGCATGGATTGAGAAATATGCTTCCCATGGAAAGTGATGAGTAAGATTACAGAACAGAGCCTTTAAAGTCCCACTGATTTTACAAAATTGTACCACATAATGGATGTGATGGTAGGAAAAAGTATCAATGTTAGCTAAGACTTTTTGTACAAATGTGTCCAAATTTTCAAAATAATTTATAAATGTAATTGAAATAACATGATAGTAAAGTGGTTTTTTTTAAAAAAAAAACTGGTAGAAATTAACACTGACAAATTTGCTAAATTAGACAGATATAACAACAATCATGATTAAGTTCAGAAGAATTTGAAAGCAAATTTTAATCATGATTGTCATTTACAGATTAGAATTGATACTTCATGCCTTTTTCTCTTCCCAGTATTTGTATTCTCTTCCCCTATTTGTCTTTCACAGCTGCCTGACAGGGGAGTTCCATTTTGTTCTCTCCATGGTTTATGTAGCAAAATCACTTGCATTTTATACTCAAAGGGAGTATTTGGACTATCCTGAAAACTGTACTTCAGATGAGTGAAATAAGTCTCTCTATCACAGTATTATGCCAAATTATAAATACTTGGATTTATTAGGACAGTAGCATGGCACAAAGTGGTATAAAACTTCAAGTATACTTTATTCCTCTAGCTTCTACAGAAGCAAAAATGTGAGAAAAATTGTCACTGCAATCATGTCAAATTATTTCAAAGGCAACAAAGGCAATAGTATGATAGCTGGGACCCTAGGCTAGTTGGGTCTGAATTAATGAAGGAAACACGTGTACGAGTGAGCAGAGTGAGTGAGAGACACAGTTGGGAGAGGAGAGCAGTGAAGTAATTTAACTCATGTGTGACAGGAGAAGAGTGAAGTAATGTAACAGTTATTTAATGCTAAATGATAAACAGCAGCTTACAAAGACCTTAAATGGGATAGAAATGAGCTATCTGTGCCAAAAGATTGGTCGTATTTCCTCCCTCCTTTTTATCCTTCCTTTCATTTGTTGTATTTCCCTCCCCCACTTTTTTATCCTTCCTCCCATTGGTCATATTTTTCCCCTCCTTTTTTATCCTTCCTCCCATTGCAATGACTCTGCCGCAGCTGTGTCTCTCACTTGATGCGCTCATTCAAGCATGTGTTCCCCTAATTCAGACCCGCGTTGCACATCCAGTTTAGCGTAGGGACCCAGCTATCATACTATTGCCAATTAGCCAATTAGAGAAAGCATTGTTGCAGTTAATATTATTGAGGGAGGAGGGCGGATGGGTTAGAATTGTAAAATCCAAGTGTTGATCTGTGCCCTGTAGTGAACTTGCTGGCTGAAACATTCTAGGAGATTTAATCCGAAACAGATACATTTCAAATTGTTTTATTTTAAGCATGCAATCACTTTTCCTTCATTAACTGCTGTAGATCATCTAGAGGTAGCCAGTACAAATTTTATAACAGTTTTGGTGCTGTTAATTTCAATGTTTCAGGTCCAAGTTAAAGCTAAAAACATGTTACCCTGAGTGACAGGCTGACCACAGTAGCTCTGATTAGATTATTGATCCGGAGAGAGTATGTTGTGCTTCTTGCCATCATAAACTGGAGTATATAAATGAACACCATACTTTTGTGTTAAAGAATGGACCTTTTGGACAGCTTCTTTCTTGTATATAAATGAAATCAACATGTATCAGGTTTTGTAGACTCTTTAAGCAGACTGTCATGTCTTGCTGCAGTTGTGCCATGTTTTACTCATCCACTTTATATAACAATATAGAGTAACCCCCATAACAATATAGAGTAGCCCCCATCAAAAATTTCAAATCTTAGAAGACAAGTTCCTTGAGAAATGTAAATCCATCTGTACCTGTTCATTATCACTATTTTCTACATGTGGAGAGCAATTGGTACACTGGTGTTAGAGTATGTTCATGATACATGAGTATAATGCCTCCAGTCTGGGTGTGTGAATCCATTCTGTTTTTGTTTCGATTTTCAGGTGTCATCTGTTTTTTGGGGGGAAGATTATGGGAGGTTAGGAGGAGGGGGGCTGTTCAAATTTGCAATTTGGCACCCTGTGTTCTGTTTCCGTTTCAGGAAAAATCCATACCATTTTAACTGCTAGGACTTTTTTCTATGGGTCCCTTGAATTTGTAGTTCCGTGCAATACTTAGAACTCTCTACTGCAGAGTACTAAGGTGTACAAGAACTCTCCAACATAGAATTCCAATGACCATAGAATGGACCTGGCATGTACAGACCAATGCTGTTATAAAGTACTACTCAAACTTAAAATATTGTGGCAGTACTATATCATAAAATTATATCCTTAGTTTGGAATGGGATTATAGAAGATGTGGTATTATACCTTATGGCAAGGAAAATAGACAAGGTTTTTTTCATGGTTTCCCCCCTCCATTATTTTCCTCCAATTATAAAAACAAATAAAGCAAAATGACTATATGGAATAGACATGAGAAACAAAAACCAGTCCTAATTGAGTTTTGGTTGTTAAAAAGCCAGTCAATATTTTAGGCACATATTTATACTTTATACATAGGATCTGATATTTTGCTGCCTGAAGTATTTCTGCAATGGCATTTACTATCCACTTTAATCTTGGCACACAATACCCTAAGTAACCCATAACTTAAATCTTCTGTACACCATCCCCCCAGAAAAAAGAACCAGTAGTACCAAATTAAATAAGTTGTGATTTACTGTTCTTTTGCAACATTTACTTTGCTGAATCTAGGAAAGCCCTTGATATAAAATTGTAATGTATGATCATGCATTTTTTTCCTGCACATGATTATATAGCAGAAATGAGGTCCTGTTGTATTCCAGTTGTTGTTGAGGTCCAGCTTCCATTGTCTCCAGACAGCATGTCCAATAATCAGTGATGATATAAATTCTAAAAACCATCCACACTGCAGAATTACAACAGTTCAACATGTCAGTAGCAGATTTCTGTTGTTTGGAAAAGCATCATAAATCATTTCCATGACAGTTTGAGGCCAGTAGGAGGCACTGGTGAGGGACAGTGGTGGCACCTGGAATTGCTGAAACTCTTTCTCATAGAAATACTGTGATAAGAGACTTGGGGGGGGGGATGTGTGGAATAGACAAGAGGGGGGTTGAAGATAGTGAGTAGAAAACCCAGGACTTTTATGCATAGACAGCATTAAAAAAATTCTTTGTTGTAGTAATCTAGGCAATAAATCTCATTCCAAAGAGTGATTTGTGTGTAGATTTTATTGCTGGTGAGATCCTGCAGTGGCGGATACAACATCACTTTTACTGCTATACCACTATCCAATGGAATCCTAGGACTTGTAGGGTTTTTTTGTGGCACCACAACTCTTTGACATCTAAACTGGCAATTTAATGGGTCTTCCACCAGCCACACATTCCCATGTGCTGCAGCATGAATTAAAGGGTATACAGAACACTGGAGAAAGTTGCAGGACAGTCTGACTTAATCTCTTTAATGCACTGCAACAAACCCCAATATACCCTAGATTTCAGAGTAAAATTGGATTTCATTGTAGACACTCAGTCTTGATGAAGCCCTGTAGAATTTGGGACAAGGGGGTGAGGAGGCTTCTGAAAATTTCCCCAGGGCATGGTTGGCTAGCAGGGTAAATATTAATTATCTCCACTTCTAACTGTGATTTTCCTTTTTTCCCCTCCTTCTATGCCTCTAGAGTGCTGGTGTGGATCTTTCCTGGAAATCTGGGGTGGACACAGAACGAATTGAGATCAGATCCTGTGGTTAATGTTATCCCCTTCCTAGCACCAAACCAATTCCAAACCTGTTGATCTAATCACCTTCTTAGTGACATCAGTCCCTCCCAAATCAATTCTAAGCTGCATTATAATTTTACTGTAGACATATCCATAGAAGAATAAATATCTCACAAAGCTACAAGCCCTAGAATCCCCTAATATTGAGCCTTGGCAGATTATGTGGTATCAAACTGCTCTAATTTTGCAGGATGGACACAGCTATAATATCATAACATCGTCCCTTGTACTTTTTATCTCTCCTGTATGGCCTTATACAAATTCTCACTATTTCTAACTGTCCAGTTTAACTGCATATACTTCTGCCTTGGGGAATCATTACATCAAAGAAGAAGAAAAATATAAATCATCAAGGCTTCTATCTTTAAAATGTTTACTCTGAAGTTGTATCATCACAGAAGAACTAGGACTTTTTAAGGATAGTTCTAAAATAATGAAGCTGGACATAAAGCAGACTATGCTTTTATAACCATTGACAATTACGTTCAAAAACACTGCCCCAATCTAGTACATTTATAGAATATTCCATATATTTTTGCTTGACTCTCGGGTCTCTGCAGTACACATACTCAGACATGGGGAAGGAAATTAGATATAATCATTGATATCAGATGGCTCCTTTCCTATTGCTAATTTATCCATGGAGTATGGATGTATTTAATTTAGTCTGAAATGAGGAGATTGCATTTGGGAATGGCTCAGAGATTAAAATCTTTGTATTGTAATGGGATGGGTTGTGTTTGCACAATTTCCCATTATCATTACAATGTGAGTGGGTTCATGTTGATCCATATTCTCATCTCATTACCTCTCATGTCACAGTGATATAACACTTTCCTTGTTTCCTAAGGGAGGAAATAGCATGAATATGCTGATCTGTCCATTATCACACAAAAAGGTGGCCACTGCGACTATTATTCCTTGAGCTAAATTAGCAGTAGAGAGTTATTCCCAATATTGGATATATTCCTAGAGGGTGATGGACTACTGCTCTGGAGATTCTTTGCAGAGTACCTTACCAGGAAACACCTAAAACTGTGAATGAAGCTGTTATTTATGAATAACGCTGTAGCAGCAAATTTTTAAATTCAGAAACTCATCATGAGAGCTCTTTGCTGTATTCTCTACATAGGATTGAATGTGTTCCCTCCAACAGCTTACATGGAGGAACGTTTGCTAGAAAAGGTGTGGCAGACTGACCAAGATATATCTACAGCCTTGTGGGCTGACTGGACAACTGAAGAACAGCTTGGATGTGGGGGGGGGGGGGGGTGGTGGTGGAGAGAAAATAAAAGCACTTACTATTTCAGTCTCAAACTGCCAGCAAAGGGTTGAGAATTCTCAGGAGGCTGTTGTACCTTGTGAGAAAGCATGTCTTGGTCAAAACTGAGATTATGATTCCCCCCCCCCCCCTTCAGAACCCTAATTATCACATTGCATCTAGCATAGAACCATAATCAACTGCTGTTTTTTAAAATTTACATAATGCAGGCAACCCATTTTTTTCCTAATCATATGGATCAGTTCTCAAAAGTCTCTGTTTCATTAAATACCTCATTTTTATTATTTCTCCCTATCCTTGCTTATCTCTGATTGAGAGTGTCTATTTGTGTGTAGGTGTGTTTTGCTATATTGTGTGCATTTTCTCATTGTTGAAATACAGTTAATGGATGGTGGGTTGTTGTTTTTTTTTTTGGTTTTTTTTTTTTGCAAAGACATAACTTTGAATTTTACACTTTAATTTGTGTATACTTCAGAAGGAATATAAAATGAGAAAAATGTGGCTTCTGGTCTCTTCCCAATGACAGGAGACTGGAAGAGCTGGGCATCTTTCCACAGCTTGAATTCATAGCTTGACTACCTATAAATTGGGTGAAATTATGTTTTTCTTTATTTCTGTATCCCTATTAATTTCTTATCACCTGTCCCATTCCCAATTTCTTAATGGATCAAGGCTCTTGTGGTATTTAGGAGTTCATTGCAGAATTGACATAGACATAATGAGGCATTCTGTTTAAGTCATATGCCGAATTCTATCAGTTTTTTGTTTGGATCTAAATCTTGATGCAAACTAGAGAGCTAGCTTTCTTTAGCAGGAAAAATCAGGCGACCTAGGATGCAACCCAATCTGGGGAATTGGGCCACATGTTTTAAAAACTTTTCCCCAACCTCACCCCCCCCCCCCCAAAGAAAAGCAGAAAAGTGAACTGGTACTTTGTGGGTTTTTAAAAGCACATTCATACTGCATCACAATGTACATTGGAAGAAGAGTAACACACTGTGTTCCAACAGAACTTGGACTGGATTAAGCATACATTATATTGTATGAATAGTTTCACCCATAAAAGTAAAAGGAGAAGCAATAGTGGTGACAGCAGCAATGATTAAACTATAACATACTTTCAGTAAAATGTTCACACATATGCACCCCACACACACACACACACACTTAAATTAAGCAAGTTTTAGGCTTAGATATATTTTTTCCTTTGTTTCCCTTCTTCCTTGGACAATAATCTGCACTCTCTTATGTCATTCACCACTCTATTGCCCACTTATTAAATTTGGAGATATCCTTTTCTATAAGACTTCCTAGCCTTCCAGTGCAGATCCTCATCTAAAAATAATTTGTCTATTGAAAGTTCAAATAGAGATCATCAGAACCCCAAACTGTGAGAAGACTGACAATTTACTCCAACCTTCTGCCTCCTGTCCTTCAATTTTAAAGATCTTTAAAAGATCCTATTTTCTCATCCTGTGACCACTAGATATTCATTTTATTCAAAATAAAAAAGAGATTTTATAAGAAAACCCTAAAAGCAGTCCAAGTATACAATATGTATAAGATTTACGATTTGTTGTTACATGCCTTCAAGTCATTTTCCGACTTATTACTCTCAAATGATCTTTAAAATGAATGAGGTAGGAAGCTTCACAGAAACCATGCTTATTTGTTTTCAGCAGCCTCTGTCCTTCAATGTACTTTAACAGAACGTTTCCTTAGTTTACATGGATCTCAAATGAAGCTGACCTATCTGAAATTTCCTAGATTCCCATGCACTGTGGACACTAAGGAGACGGTTGGTGAGGGATAACATGAAAGGACATCTTCTTCTTATAAAGAACAAGACAGACAAAGAAATGAAAGAAGAGGGAGAGAAATAATAAGAAGAAATGAAAGTGAGGTCAGAATTGACTGCACTGGGACAAGAGGGAGGACCTCAGGAGGATGGCAGGTAGTCAGGACAACATTTACTCCACTTTGGGTGAGGACATAAGGACAGAAATAATAGCATCCATGTCCTTCTGTGTGGAGACTACCAACTTGGACTCATGTGACAAGCAATGCTACAGGGAAGGAATAGAACGTTGAAACCCTTCATGGTAGAAACCAGTGTTCTTTGGGTATGATATAGCATGCCAGGATGTGCATGTGATGGAGAGAAATTGGAGGCTCTTTAAAGCTTGATATCACCCTTCACATTCCTCTTTGATATTTTGCAATGTGGCCCATGCTTGCATGTTCAGCATACTGTGAGACTTATCTGGTTGCTTTGGGGAGAAGTAGGGATTTCCTTCTTTTATGTCTGCTTTTTTCCCCCATGCCCTGTGTCTGAGGGACATAGACAATCAGCTTCAGGTGACATCATTAAATAGGTTTTCTCCAGGCAAATGGTAAGGGGAGAATACCACTATTTTTGATTCCTGATGGCACCCTTTGGGGAATCTTAAACTTCATCCTGTAGGGTTTTGAGTCACAGAGTTTGGAGAATGAGATTACCCTTGAGATTAACCTCAGACCCAGGGTCTCACTTGTAGAGTTAGGTATCCTATTTATTTATTTATTTATTTATTTATTTACAGCTTTTATATTCCACCCTCCTCACCCCGTGGACTACAGTGTACACATTTATGGCAAACATTCAATGCCAATTTTTGACATACAAACATATACAAACATACACAGAGGCTATTTAACTTTTTCTGGCCGCCAGGGGAGCTGTCACTTTCATTGTCCATCTGCGATGCTGATGAAGTACTTCCACATTCCCTGCATGCTTCCCCACTGGAATGCTTTGCTGGAGTCTTCTTTATGGCCTCATAAATTAGTTACTTTAGCCTCCCCACACTTTAAGGTGGTACCTAATTTTCCTACTTGACAGATGCAACTGTCTTTCAGGTTGCAAAGGTTAACAACAGGCTACACAATTGGTTGGAAACCCACTCCAACCCAGGCTGGCTTCGAACTCATGACCTTTTGGTCAGAGTGATCTTAATGCAGCTGACACTCAGCCAGCTGCGCCACAATCCCGGTTATCTTGGGAATACAAGTGTAAGGGGGGAAATCCAAGTATTTGGATTGTCCTTGGAACTAAGATATTTCACCCCCTCCCAAAGGTGGAGGAGGTTGCCAAAAGGTTGATGGCTGGCTTCAGGTATCAATCGACATCAGGTAGTCCTAATTTACTTTCCTTCGAAACATGCAGTGTGTTATGCATACTATATTTGTACATGATCTTTGCAATTGCTGTTTGATTCTTTTTTAAAACAAAACTATAGTTATACATTTTCAGTATAGTTCAGTACATAATACTGTGGAAGAAGAATTCTCATTACTCTGTGGTAGGTTATAAATGAAAGAATGTGGGTTTGAATTTCCTACCTTATCCAAAATCATGAAAAATGTGTGTGTGTTTCTAAAGCTATTTCATATTAAAGGTCTCAAATAATTATTTATTAATTTGTGTTTTGTAGTTCTAAATCAGAGGTGGGGAGCCATCAGCCCCTGGGCTGCATGTAGCCTACAGGGACTCTTTGACATATCATGTGTGATCAAAGATAAGAAACAAAAACCTATATAAAACTCAGTAAGCTGTTTCATGGACTGGATCTGTGTTTTGCATGTCAAGAAACTTGGACACTGGGGCTTATTCCCAGACAGACATAAAATGCAGCTGCCCTTTGCAATACTGATTGCTGTTTTATTTGGGTTTACTTCTGAGTGGAGACACTCTAAAACAGAATTGTACTTTGTATGATTAGTGGGAAATGTCCAGTTGGAAATAATTGCATCAAATTCTGCCAGCTGCTAAAATGTGGTCATCAAATCAACCTCCCTCCTCCCTTTCCTTTTAGCACTGTTTAGATGGATGCATGTGTTCAACAAACATTTCATCCAAAAGTTATCCTGGTGAAAAGGGAATAATTAATTTAACCTCATAACAACCTTTCTGTCCTTGAGTGCAGTCTTTATGCTAAAAAGAATATGAAGAATAATTCACATTAACTATATATCTCATTGACTTCATTGGGAGGGTTCATTAAAATGTTCCCCACTGAAATTAATGGGCCCTGGTTTTGACTGGATTGTACCTTTGCTTTTAAAGATATGACAGTTCAGATTGGTACTACAGATATATGTAGGGTTGGTCTAAATACATTCTGCCTGAGAGTGCGTCTACACCGTAGAATTCATTAAGGGAGTTGTAGTTTTATAAGTTATTTAGCCTTGTCTGCCAAAGAATGTAGGTGCTCAACAAACTACAAATTCCAGAATTCCATAACATTATGCCATGGCAAATATAGTGGTGTAAAACTGCATTAATTCTGTTTTGTAAATGCCCCAAGGCCGAGGACAAGATGATTTCAATACCTCATTTTCTCTAAATGCAAGATTGGCTTTCACACTTTGTGGTAGTAGATATAGAATATTTGAAAGCACCATTGCAATTTCAATACATGGTTTATTTTTCTATCATCAGCAGTATAATTATTTTCTAAACTATTTTAGAGAAATGTCATCTTGGTCATGAGGAAGCCACAAAATGTATTATTTAGGAGGTGTTTTTCTTGCAAGGATTAATATTTCATACTTAATATTAATCATAAATAAGTAAATTTGTGTCTTTTATATCATTAATGTTATGAGAGAAACTTGCATCCAGGTGATTTGCCAACAGGCACTGTGTAAATGTCAGCCTGGTGGGAGAGTTTACTGTTCACTGTTTGGTTGACTTGTTTTGTAAAGCTTTAATTAAGACAGAAAACAGGATTCAGAATAATTATGTGTACTGTATCCTGGCAGAAGTCTCCAACTGGAAATATATGGAAAATATGACTGATCGGAATGACACATCCATGTCAAGAGCCCAAAATAAACTTGATTTCTTTGAAACGGTGGCCTCAGCAACATTCTGATTGTATTAACAAACTTCAATTACAAAATGTGCTGAGGCAAGGGCTTTATTTCAGGTGTCAAGGGCTCAGAACGGGTGTGCAATATATATTGGCAGTTCAGTATTGAGCTATAGATAAATAGTGCTTGTAACTGTATGACTTGCACCCCCTTTTAGAGGCTTGTACATTTTTCTCCAAATATTTTGATAAGGACTTCTCCTAGTAGCTTCATGACTAAGCTACTTAATATGTCTTGTTTCCCTCTGTTTCATTTGCATTAATACCATAAACTTCTGCAGATATATTCAGACTCTGAATAGTAATGTCAAGGGGGGGGGGGAGAAATCACAGTGGTGGTCCTGGATATGGACATGTCTTACCCTAATTCTTTGCCTCTTAACCCCTGAAATAACGAGACTGGACAACAAAAGTTTGGATTCAAATTTGGGCAACTTTATTAAATGTTACCTATTTAACTTTCACTGAACTAAACTATGTGTCTAGGAACTTGGTGGCCAAACCGAGGCAACGTCCTCGGCTATTCAGTGTATAATATCAGTGTCCCCTGGAGCCCAAACCAGGCAACCAGGTAAAGGTCTGGAGAAGCCTGCCTCAAATTATTGATATCAGACTCCCGTTTCTGTGCAATGTGATGTCCCCTCACCCATTTGATGACCTCTAGGTGAGTGTTTGTTGTGTAATGACCCCCACCTTTAAGGGGTGCCTTGTGTATACATCAATATCTGTGTTTTCCTATGCCTATTTAAAACACACCATCCCAGCTAGCCCCTAATAACAGTATAGGGTAGGCGAGAAAAACCCCAGAACATAGGGGGCAAAAAATTCCTACCCAGTTCCTGAAGGCAACCAAATAATTATACTGTCAGTGGGTGGGTGTGGTGGGTTGAAATCTCATGGTAGAATGAGGGAGGAGGCTGGCTGTATCAGTCAGCCAGGTTCCGCCCTCGTTTCCAGATGGTTCCATTGGAACCATCCATTCTCTCCATTCAGGGGGAGAGGCAAATTGCTCCCCCCACCAACTTTGTTGATGTGGAGAGTCCCTTGTATTAACTACATCAGATCCATGAAATCAATGGGAACATATGAGTTTACCATTTATGTGTATTCACAGTAGTATCACTAGGGTTAGTGTCTTCCATGGCAGTAACACATGTCATCACCTTCATGGCAGTTGCAAACCCAATGTGAGCTTGTAGTAGGTGGAGATGTAACTATGGCCCATCTATATTGACCATTTAATACAGTTCAAAGCTAGCTAGCTAGCAGACAACAAACACACACAAAAGAAAACCCTTCATGTGCATCAGTGCTCTGTTGTTTGTGTAATCCCCATCTGGGCCTCAAACTGGTTCCAGAATTAACTATGTAAACATCTGCACAGCGAATCTACTGTTTTGAATATAAGTTTGAAACCGCATTCAATGGTTAGTTCCAGGACCCTCTGTAAGCTGGTATTCAGATCTATGGATACTTGAGTCCCATTATACACTATGGTATAGTGAAATGTTGCCCCTTGCATAAAATAGCCAAATTACAATTTACCTTTCATTGGTTTAACCTATGGAGGCAAAAACCCATAGATTTGGGTGGCTGACTGCAGATCAAATTTAATGTCTTATGCATTGCTATTGATATTTTTTTTTACAATAAAATAGAGCTTTTTAAGGTTATTCAACTTGGTGCTTCAGTGAATTTGAAAACTTCTTATAAACTAAGGGAGTGAATTATGAACCTTCTCTAATGTTATAGTATTGGCAGTCATATTTTTCCCTGTGGACTACTATAGCCATAGCTAAGGGGACTTACAATCAAATAAAATTGTTGGGCTGCATGATTCCCATCCATGTGGCCATCATTCCCTCAACAGTATACTCTTTATTTTCTCTTGCTCTGTCTCTCAATCTCTCCCTCCACCCCACCTTGGTGCAATTTTCCCACTTGTAGTCTCGACAATCTTTATCACAAGCTTGCTTGGAAACATGATCAAGTTAGCTTTTCATACAAGTAATATATCAGAATTAGAGACATGTTCCTCAGAGTGTGAACTTCTTTTTCCACACATACATTCACAGATACATTTTTTGGTGGGATTATGCCATTTCCCTGAATTTTTTTTTCAAAAGAAATAAATAAAAAGCAAGAAACAAGAAAAAGCAAGAAACAAGAAAAAGCAAAAAGCAAGAAAAACAAGAAACAAGAACCTGTGTTTCTATCTATTTGTTTTCTTTTGCAGATGTTGAAACGTGTATTTCCACCCACAATGCTTGACTCAGGACTATATTCAGACTTGGGAGCTGCAAAGTGGAAAATGTCACATTAAAATGTGAACAAATTGCATACTCATTCTTATTGAGAAAACCAGTAAAGACATTTCTTAAATTGTCTGAGCACTCGTTCCTTCTCTTCAATGAATTTGGGGCAAATGCAGTGTTGTAAGAAGTATGAGGATCATTGAAGCAACTTTCATTGAACTACAAGTCCAAATATCTTTTAGAAGATCCCAACAGTTAAAGCAAATTTAAGCTTATAAGAAAGATAGGAGACAACTATGTAAGCAGTAAACAAGGTTCTTACAGAGGGCAACTGCAGCATTCTCTAATTTATATGCAGCGTAGGAAAGATGTCAGTTATCATTAGGGAAATTAAGTTAAAATAGGGTGATTTTATTCCACACTTTATTGTCTTATATGCGAGTGCTATTTCAGTTCTTTCTATTATTAGATCAAAAGGATGCACGGAGGTTTGCTAAAAGCCAACAACTGGACCCCCCCCCCCCCCCAAGTTCAACCTTGGTCATGTGGAAATTATTTTGACTCAACTGCTACTGATGGGGAAGAGGAATTTTAGTTGAATGATGGCCGTGACAATAATCTCTTGCTACTTATCCGTTTTATGGGAATGAGCAGACCTACACATTTATTTATTTATTTACTACATTTATATGCCACCCTTCTCACCCTAAAGGGGACTCATAGAAGCTTACAATTAGATATTGTACTATGCTAATAGTATAATATATTGTGTGTGCGTGCGTGCGTGTGTGTGTGTGTGTGTGTATACACACACACACACATACACACATGCATTTATTTACTACAATTATATGCCGCCCTTCTCACCCTAAAGGGGACTCATAGAAGCTTACAATATATATATATATATATATATATAAAATATAAATAAAATTTGAAGAAAACGGCACTCTCTAACTTGACACTTTCCAAAAGTTTTGGGCAAATGCGCCCTTGATCCCCTTTATATATATATAAAGCTTCTATGAGTCCCCTTTAGGGTGAGAAGGGCGGCATATAAATGTAGTAAATAAATGTGTGTGTATACACACACACACACACACACACACACACACACACACACACATACACACACGCACACACAATATATTATATTATTAGCATAGTACAATATCTGTATTATATATATATTGCCATATTGTACTATACCATTATATTATAATATCATTAGTAATATTACATGTAATATAAAATATATAATTATAATATTGTATTATTATTAGTCTTATATTGTATTACATCATATTATTAATATTATATGTATATACACTATATTATATTATATTATATTATATTATATTATATTATATTATATTATATTATATTATATTATATTGCGGCGCTCCATGCAGTCATGCCGGCCACATGACCTTGGAGGTGTCTACGGACAACGCTGGCTCTTCAGCTTAGAAATGGAGATGAGCACCACACCCCAGAGTCAGACATGACTGGACTTAATGTCAGGGGACTACCTTTACCTTTTATATTATATTATATTATATTATATTATATTATATTATATTATATTATTATATTATATTATATTATATTATATTATATTATTAGTAAAGCACAGGAGACATGATGGAACATATGTCCTTAATGTAGTTAAAGTTCATACCTTGGATGACATGAGTTTCCAGAAATAAAACACTCCCAAGTTCAGATGAAAATATACTACATTTTAAAACAGATATGGAAACAAGTGGCTTCTGGATTATCCTGATGAACAATGAGCATTAAATATGATTCCAGAAGGTGACTGTGGACTTGGCAAGCACAAGCACAGAAGGTTGTCTTAGAACATTTGTTATTTTTGTCACCTTCCTTAAATGCCCTCTGTTTAAAAATAGCTCTGATACTATATTTACACACATATACACACAGAGAGAATAGGTTTGTGTTCTATTTTGAGTTGTTTATAACAACAACAAAATCAATAAACCACTTTTTCCGTTGCAGCAATGGAGTCTCCAAGGCAGGGTCATTATATTTATCAAATGGCT
Organism: Anolis sagrei; assembly: GCF_037176765.1. NCBI lineage: Eukaryota > Metazoa > Chordata > Lepidosauria > Squamata > Anolidae > Anolis > Anolis sagrei. The sequence continues at coordinate 97,601,082 of NC_090024.1, forward strand.
CTCTGTATAAAATGCAGAAAGCTGTGTGCTTGCTTTAACCAAATAATCAGGAACATTTTCTATCTAGTAACACTCAGAGAGTTAGACCTGCCTGAGAGATAGAACATGGCATTTCTCGGACCTGAAAACAGAAGCAGGTACCAATCAGTGTTGGGATTGTTTTCTCTTTTGCATTGGAAGCCTGCATTTCTAAGCCACCACTATCCTATGCTTCAATTACTGCAGCCATTACGCTGTGGTTGGTATGCATGCATTCATCATTCCACTATCGCTTTATCTATTATGACTGCTGAACAGAGAAGAAAAGTGGACTTGTCATACTTACCATTTCAATGCATTCATCACGTTCTATCAGTAGGAGAGAGCTGGAAGCCATCAAATAATGCTGTAAAATTCTGCCATTGTGAGTGGCTCATGCATCAGTCTTCCAATTAAAGAAATGCTCAGGTAAAGGCAATCAAATTGACTAATATAGATATCTATACCATTTATGCTACTCATTTTCATTCCCCATCTTCACTTCCAAAGTGGTTATTAAATGTTAAACAATCATGTGACTAATTGGAAATGTATATTTAAAAATGGGCTGCAATCCAATATTCTTATTTCAGTAATAGGCTTCTATTAAGGTTGCAGCACTAAATCCTGCCAAGCAATGGGATTCAGGGTGAAATCAAATGTTCTCAGAACTGTTGGAGATATACTTTTTTTCTTGTGAGATTTGATAGATGCACAACACAGAGAGAGGCAAATTGAATTCTCCTCTTGAAATTAGTAAAGAATTCAAGTATAACCTTTAAGCTGGTGTTTGGCTTTAAATGTATATCTAAATATATAGTTGCACTTTGGAAAGTATTTCTGTCTCTTAATAATGAACCAATAGCTCTTTTAAAGCTGAAACTTATTTTTTTTTTAAATTCCCAACCTCTCACATTTGCTCTTACCATATGCCATACTAGGAAAAATTACTTTTGGACTACATGTCCATGCTGGCCAGGGGATTCTTGAGCTTTTGACTACAAAAGTTCTGAAGAGGGGTTCCACCATCTGCTTTCTACAAATTTCTTACTCATACTTTATGTTGCCTTTTTTCTTTCTATCTTCAACTATCACTCTGTCTTCTGTGGATACTGAATGTCTTGGTACTCATTGTACAGTGTATGGTGGTGGAGGTAAAGGGGAAATAATCCTTTTTCAATATTTGTTTGTACTGATGCAAACCGAAACCTATTTGTTCTGGTTTCTTTAAGAATCTGTTTTAGCTCCACTAGGTTCTTGTGGGTTTTTTCAGGCTATAGGGCCATGTTCTAGAGGCATTTCTCCTGACGTTTTGCCTGCATCTATGGCAAGCATCCTCAGAGGTAGTGTTTTAGCTTCAGTTCTTGCAGCACTGACCACCTGAATTCATTCCTCAAGGAACTGGTTATGCACAATATGCTTATGTTAGGGTATATACTGAATCCCTTCCCTTCTACTATCTCACTAAAATTGAATAATTTGGACATTTCCCCGCTGGCAAAGCACCAATAAGTGAAGACAAAGGTGGTTGTTGTTTTAAAATAAATCTTTTAACTTTCTAAGACAAATTATTATTACCATATGTTGCTAATAATAATATTCTTAGTACTATGTAACAAAACTATTTATAATTAATAATTAATTAATTAAAGTGAATTTTTATAATGGTGATCTATACAGGTCTATCTTTCTGTTTGTCTATCTCAATTGTGTAACCATTTAAGGTTAGTCTGTACCAAAGCCAAGTTCATACACATCAGGGTGCTTTTTTTTCTTTTTGCATGGTCTGGGGAGAAATGACTATACAGATAAAGTCTAATACTATAATGCTGAATACATTTTGCAAACACACCTAATAGTAATAATTGATCAGTCATATTAATTATTTGTTTATTTGTTTACTTTGTTTATTATGGGCTTGGCATTGTAATGTTAAAACTCATCATTTGATCAAAATTCATTACAATCATCATCATCATCATCATCATCATCATCATCTATTTTACCTAAAAACTATTTAATGGGGTTATATCTGATATAGATGTGCAAAATTTCATTTTTAATTAGTAAGTCGTATTTAATTCATAAGTTTTGTATATACAAACAGATATCAAGAAACCTGAGGCAGAGGGGTTGCCCATGCAAAAACTTAAGAATCATAACTCACCCAATACTTTTTGTTTGAATTTTGTAATGCTTGGAAGCCTATCAAAGTCAATTTCATTTTCAGTGCAAGTGAGTGAAAGCCAAAAAGTATTCCATTCCTCTTTAAATTAATAGCCTCTCATCATGAGGAGACGAAAGCAACAGGGCAGTACAAAGCTGTGTGGGCTGGCAAAAAGACTGAAAGAGCACAGAATTCTGGAAAATGTAGTTTGGGAAAGTGAGGAGCCCTGTGGCAGAGAATTCAAAAGACCCTGCTCTAAACTATATTTCCCAGGATTCTGCTCAGCATCAGAAAGCTCCAATTAGGATAGGGGAAAGATTTTTCCTTCATAGCAGCAGCCAGAATTACAATAGATTGTAGAAACACCAAAGAGGAGGACTGACTGATATTTCAATGTTAGTAAATAAATTTGTGCTAGGCTGAGAAGAAATCTCTAAATGTAAGTTCTATTGGTTAATATGAAAGACATTCAATGAGATATCTGTTGTGGCATTTTTGTAAAAAAAACAAACAAACCAATTCTTGTCAAAACTTTTAAAAAATCCCCCAAATCAGTAAATGTATGAATATTTCTGAAACTTGGAGGGAATTATCTCATTATCTTGAGTCAGAACATTACCAAATCAAGTCATTTATTTTGGTCATAGACCAGCACAGGAAATAAAAGTCACAGTTTCATAAGACCCTGATACATTTACAAACAAACAAATTCTTGTCAAAACTTTTTAAAAATTCCCCAAATCAGTAAATGTATGAATATTTCTGAAACTTGGAGGGAATTATCCCATTATCTTAAGTCAGAATATGACCAAATCAAGTCATTTATTTTGGTCATAAACCAGCACAGGAAATAAAAGTCACAGTTTCATATGAACCTGGTACATTTAGTATATTTGAAATATGAATATGAATATTGTCTCTTGAGTCGTTGTATAGAAAATTCACGAAAATAGCTCTTGTCATTTGTTTTTAAAAAAGTTTGCAATTTTTTTTAATTCCCCCCAAATTTGTGGATGAATGAAACATTCTGAAACTTGATGGGCTAACAGTGGTATATGTGTTCTTTAATTGTAGCAAGTTTCATGATAATATCTCTCTCAATGAGGGAGAAAGACACCCCGGAAGTTTCCCCATTGATAATTTCTTAACAAAAAGTAAAGAAAAAGTAGTTAACTCATTATAGTTACAATAAAGATCCCATCCAATTTTGGAAACACTTTAGAAACTATTTTTCCCCACCCCCTAATTTCATAATGAGCATTGAAACTTGTTTTTCGTTGATTTTAAGGCCTAATATTTGAGTGATAAGAAGAAGTGGGGGAACCTAATGTGGATTAAAATGAAAAACAAGACAAAAACAAAAAAATTAATGAGGGAAATCCAATCAGTCCTGAAATGACCAGTGAACTTGAGTCAAAATTAAGAGCACACAGAGATATGAGGGGGAAAGACAGACTTAGATACATAGTCTTCTATCTCTGCTTCCTGTACATTCTGTATCCTGGCTTTCACTGCAGTTTTTTTTTTAACCTACAGTCCTGGATGTGAAAACTGCTTATTTAAAACCTTTTCTTGAGTTGGATCATCTGTTTTATGATCCAACTATCTGCATACTGCTAAGATGCTTATGTGTTTGGCTTTCCATCTACAAATACACCTCCCTTTTCAAACATTTGTCTTCCCATCCCATGCTAATAGCACATTAACAACTATTGTGTGGCCACTTGAAGGTAACACTGCTGGTGTCTCTTAAAGTTTGGAGTTTATGAAATAGCTAGGTATCTTAGAAGTAATTATTTGTAGTAATAATGTTCAGTAAACAACCCATTAATTGCTACCATTATTTACAACAGACACATATGCTTTACTTCTTCCTAGTATATGTGGCGACTCTTTTGCACCTCCGGAGTTTGGAAAGTTACTACAGAAAGATAATAATTTATAATTGTAGAAGTGATTTATCATTACAGTTATATTTTATGGAAAAACACGTTGCTTTCCCTTTTGTCAAAATAAATAAATAAAATAACCAGAACAGTTCATTTTTAGTTATTTTAAAGTCTACCTGAATCTTGCAAGTTTGTCCCTGTGCCACACAAGGGTTATCGTTTAAAATTGTGGCATAAAATTTTGTTAGAGAAAATAAATCTCTCCTCCTGTCCACTTCATTGCTGCCCATTGGAATCCTGGAATTTGCAATTTGGAGAGGCACCAACATTCTTTGGAAAAGAAGACATTTGAAAAACCATGACTTCTATGATTCCATTAGAATTTAGCCATGACAGGTGAAATAGTATCAACTTGTATTAGTTCTACAGTGTAGATGTACTCTTTCTCCAAAAGTTTATGCTACCAACTTTATTCCATTAGTTAGTCTCTAATGACCTTATCTGACTTGTTACTGGAATACCATGCATCATGGCAAATTCAGAGGTGGAAACCATCGCCCCATGTCCAACATTGCCTGGCTTTCCCCTTACCTCATCCCATAGGGGGAAGCATCTGTCACCTGGCTTCTCACTATTGGCTCCTATTGAATGATGGAAACCTCCTGTGTTGCTCCTGTGGTGGTATGCCCCAGTTCATCAATAATTTTATGACAGAGCCCCGCTAAAAGTAGTTTTTACACTGCAGGATGGGAGCTGCCAAAACCTCCATGTGATGAGATAATTTGATGATACAAAATCTGATATCCCAGAATAATATGGCTATGTCTATTAAGTCATACTGATATATATTAGTATGAACTTTACTTTCTTTAATTATTGATCTGGAAACGTAGGCACAGTAACAAAGCATAACTGTGATCGTCCTTTTTCAACAGCTGTGATAATGACAATTGTACTCCCTATGGTATGTACCTGGTTCAAAGCATAGGGCTAAAAAAATGACCTTCCAGAAGTTTGTATCCTACTTATGTGAAAGCTATTTCACTTCATGCAGAGGGAAGCAGAATTGCCCAGATTTTATGGGACTTCTAAAATTAGATTGATGGTTCATTCTAAGCTAATAGCAGAGGACTGGATGAAGGAACATTCAAACCAACACCTTCTCTAGCAATATTAAAATACATTAGGTATTGCAATTTAATACCTTGAGTTAGGTCTAGAGCTTAGAAATAATTAATAAGTAATCTCGCAAATGAGTCCAGAAGAGTTCCACAAGGAAGGCCACATTATTTCTATCTCTGAATTTAAGACTATTTTAGTTACTTTTGAGAAAAGGGCAAGCAAAAAGTTCCTTCAAGTTATACCAAGGATGATACTTAATCCAAAAGCCTAGGAACTATGGATGCAACCAATTTGGAAATTTAATTCTTTAGGCTCTATTTGGATCAAAATACTTCCTGAATTGGAAAGCTGGAGGTTGGGGTGTTATTTTAGAAAACAAGTCTGACATCTTCCAGTGGTGTCTCCCTCCCCCTTCCCCTCCCCCCAATATATATCTATATCTATATCTATATCTATATCTATATCTATATCTATATCTATATCTATATCTATATCTATCTATCTATCTATCTACCTATCTATCTATCTATCTATCTATATATATATCAGGGGAGATCTAAAAAACTTGTTCCAGCTCTTGCTCAAATTGAAGTTTATTTATTGGGATGTGTGTACAATCATGAAAGAAAATAACAGCTGCTAGTTGGTGTGAACAAGCCTTTAATAATATAAAGGACAGCAAGTTTCAGCTGGCCCTCTCTCTCTCTCTCTTCACTACAAAAGAACAGATGATTTATTTGTGGGATATTTTCCTTTTCACAGCCAGATATTGAGGCTGTCAGACACTGAAAAACTACTGATATCAGTGGGAATATTTCATCTGGTTGGGATCTGTGTCTAAAGAATCCCGGTGTTGACAAAGGGAATGAAATCTGCATTCCAATTTAGCATTAATGATGCTCGGGAAATATTCTTTAAGTCTGCATTCAGTTAATCAAATCTGAGATCAAGAGAGTCTTTGGTTAAGCACAAAAGCAAATCTATGTGTTATAAAGAAATGCCAAAATTACTGGTACTAAAATTTCTCTCTCTCTCTCTCTCTCTCTTTGGTATTCTGGGTTTTTGTCTGAGGATGAAGATATCCACTAAAGCATTGCAAACAAAATTAATGCAATCCATGAAAGATTTTTTTCTCCCACTCTTCTTTAGTAATGCACTGCTAGCAGTACCTGTTTTACAATGGTTGAGCTAAATTCGTCACCAAAGAAGCATCATTATATCCTGCAGCATTTTCCTAATTGTTCCATCTGCCTGTACTTCTTCCTCATAATATGCCTTTTTTCTCTATTGTCTCCCACCTTTTTCTGCCTCAAGCAAGTTGCTTAACCTCATTTCCTTTTCCTGAGCTCCAATATCGATAAAACATAAATAGCAGGAAATACTGACTTGCAGTGGACCTATGTAGATGCTTTGTACTAGGTGAGAATCTTTGTCCATATAGCCTGGTAATATTGATCAGAGGTTATTCACATGATTTCAAGCTGTACCCTTTCCCAGCTTTAGCTGTAGACTTAAGACATTGAAACATGGAGCTTTTGCATTCAAAGAAAGTTCTATAGCTCTACATCTTTATCTCTCCACAAGTATGCTATAACATTGTGTTCTCAAAAACTGGCCCTCATTAATTGTCACAATTTCTATTCATAGATATGTTGATTTGGGTTTCTGGGAGTTAAAAACCATTGCTGGAGAATAGAAGAGGACTAAAATTCAGATTTCAACTAGTGAAGACCCAAAAAATAATTCTAGCAGTTTTCTCTCTAATGCAAGAAAGCAGTTGACAAATGCAAATTTGAAGATTATTTGTAATTTGGAAATTATGTGTTTCAAAATGCATGTGGAAATTTTGTGCAGAGAAAATGTACTAGGCAGTAGGTATTTCAGTTGATGAAAGAGCTGTTTTTAATTCTAACTGGTGGCAGTGGCTTCCATGCCAGTACCATGGCAAAACTGTACCGTATTTTAGTTTTTATTTTAAATGAGTTTCTCAAAGTGTAGAACCCTATCTTCAAAATTGATTCAGCACCTTGGAGAGCTCTTTTTAAGTTTAAACCCAGTACAGACACTGCAGACTTAAGTTTCATCTGTCATAAGCTTTCATGAACTCCAGCCCACTTTATCAGATTATATATCTTACAAAGCAGTATGGTGAAGGTGGAAAAGCTGTTCTGAGAATAAAGGCTTGTTTATGCTAGCCAAAAACCAAGGAATTGACTGAAATCGAAGACTTGCGGTCTATGATACACAGCAACTTCCAGTGATTATTGCAATTTCATATTCAGGGTGGTGGCAGTGGAATTTTTTCAAACAAGGAAATAGTACCACATTTTGACCATCGTCAGACAAGGTCAGGAGACTGCTCACATTTTGCTGGAAACTCTGGAGTATCCACAGCTTTCGCATAGTTTGGAAAGATAGATTGGTGCAATCCGGTCCTATCAGCTTTCCATCCCTTCCCCTGTGCTCATCAGTGCAGGAAAATGGGATGGATAGTGGTTCTGTCACCTACATTCCTACCTGACAAAGGAGCTCCTGACAAGATCCTAGCCATTATATCTCTTTTGACATCAGATTGGGGGCTACTCCAAGGTATATTTACATCAGATTGAAGTGGCCTGTGTAGATGAAGCCCAAGTATGCATGTTGGACAGATTAACATGGAAACATAATGCATTGGATTTTTTTAAAAAATGAACAGAATATGGCATGTGTCAGAAATAGCTAGCAAGTGAGCTAGCTAGATAGCTAGATAGCTAGATAGCTCACCAGAGTGGTGTACAGGGAGCATACTACCCCTTTGCTATGTTATCTCCACTGGCTGCCAGTCTGCTACTGAGAACAATTCAAAGTGCTGGCGTTAGCCTATAAAGCCCCAAACAGTTCTGACCATCTTACCTGTCCAAATGGATCTGTCTCTATGAACCATCTCTTAAGATTGTCAGAGGAGGCCCTGCTCTTGATACCACCTCCTTCGCAGGTGCAACTGGTGGGGACAAGACAGGTCCTTCTCAGTGGTGGCCCCTAGGCTGTGGAAATCCCTCCCTAGGGATATTAGATTAGCCACCTCCCCCTTGACCTTCTGAAAGAAAGGAAAGACGTGGCTTTTTGATCAATCCTTTGAAAATCCAATGCAATAGATAAAATTGGAATTAAATGCAATGACTATTGGAATGGCCTAGACCAGGGGTCGTCAAACTTTTTAAACAGAGGGCCAGGTCACAGTCCCTCAAAGTGTTGGAGGGCCAGATTATAATTTGAAAGAAAAAAACCCATGAAGGAATCCCTATACACACTGCACATATCTTATTTGTAGTGCAGAAAAGCACTTTAAAACAATACAATAAATAAAATGAAGAACAATTTTAACAAATGTAAACTTATTATTATTTCAATGGGAAGTGTGGGCCTGCTTTTGGCTGATGAGATAGGACGGTTGTTGTTGTTGTGTTGTGCTTTCAAGTCATTTCAGACTTAGGCTGACCCTGAGCGAGGGCCAGGTAAATGATCTTGGAGGGCTGTATCTGGCCCTCGGGCCTTCGTTTGAGGATCCCTGGCCTAGATTATGATTTTGGATAATGTGGTTTACAGTGAAGATATTGTTTTATATCTTTAAATGTTTTAATCTATTTTATGCTTTGCTTTAAATATCTATTTTAACTGAACATTGTTTTGAAGGCATCAAATAGTTGCCTAAATGTATGCCACCTTTAGTCCCCACCAGGGTGGAGAAAAGTGGGGTAGAAATGTTGTAAATAAATAAATTTGGGAAAAAATGTCTCATTGGGCAACAGCTCCAAGAATCTCCCAGCCCATATAACAGTTTTTTAAAAATAAATAAACTCGAATGTTTCCATGGTCTGCCCATTTTTCTAGCTTTATCTTTCAACCCCTAATTAAAGCTAACCAGAACCTGCCAAATATATGTATTTACTTATTTATTGATTGCATAGCCTGCCAATCAATGGCAGGCTATTGGTGTAATAGCCTGCCTCGGATTACTGGTGTAATCCCAGGCAGGAAAATCCTGGCTCCACTGGGTCACCAAGGTCATATCCTACCTTCATATCCTGCCTTCCTCACAAGATAAGATTCAGTATCTTACAGAAGAGGCATGTTATATGAGTAAGAATTTCAGATATCATTGTTCCTGTCCTATAATCCATGTTGAATTATATCTTCTATCCATGTGTAAAGAGAAAGCTTCTATCATCAGAGAAAGCTGTAACAAGTTAAATTCTTTGTCTCACACTGCAAGTGCTGGGAAGTTCAATTAGGAGAAGGTGGGAATTCTGAAATTGAGAGGATGGATCTCAGTCTCAAAAAGTGCATTCACTCTTTCTAGTCATATTGGAAGTCAGAAAATGACTTATCATAAATCTCAGGTCTAGGCTTGTGTATGGATTTGGTTTGGTCGATTCCCTTTGCCCAATCCAGCTTGTTTGGCTGGCCATAATGGTAAGGGTTCAGCCGCCATGTTTTTTTTTTTTGCTGTTTTTTTTTTTGTTTTTTGCTGAAACAGGACACGTGGCAGCCAGTCATGCAGCATGCAAAGAGGTAATGGTGTAATCCCAGGCAGAAAAATCCCTGCTCCACTGGGTCACCAAGGTCATCAATAGAACAGAGGAGATGTTCTTAAAGTGTACCTAAAAGCCTTATTGTCCTCCTTGCCATCCCAAGCATTTCCACACCCCCTCCGCCGATTCCCTTACTGTCCAAATATTATTTTGCATGCTCACCTTCCTTGTGGTGGGAGCATTTTTTTTTTTTTGTGCTGGGAGTATACTTGTCGATTTTGCATCAGCTGCCCCACACAGGCCACCAGCTCCTTTTCCCTTGTTTGGTCTGCTGCTAGACTTAGAAAGGGTGGGGTGGCCAGCCAACCACTCCATCTCCAACCCCCAGCCATACTGGGGATCTCCTCCTTCTTTCCAAAAAAACCCCCATTCCTTCTTTAAAAGATTGATTGGCTCTTTGTAGGGAGGGCTGCCAGCTGCCCACACCACACTGCCCACCATCTCCTTTTCCCTTGTTTTGCCAGCTTCTAGACATAGAAAGGGTGGGGTGGCCAGCCAACCACTCTGCCCCTGACCCTTGGGTTTCTTGGGGGTCTCCTTCTTCCCCAAAAAACCTTTTCCTTCTTCAGGAAACTAATTTAGCTCTTTTTGGGGCAGATGGGAGTCCTCTTGCCTGCAAAAAGCAATCCTGCATCGCCTGTCCCACACAGGTCACTAGCTCCTTTTCCCTTGTTTGGTCTGCTGCTAGACTTAGAAAGGGCACGTGTCCAGCCAACCACTCTGCCCCTGCCCTCTGGCCATCCTGGGGATCTCCTCTTTCCCCCTCTTCCCCTTTCCTGCTTTGGGGCACTGATTGGCTCTTTGTAGGGAAGGCTAGCCAGTCAACCATTCCACCCCTGAGCTGAAGTCATTCTTCTCTCCACCCCCACCCCCCCCCCCCCGTCCCTGAGCCCCTCTATTTCCCTTTTTGGAGGCTGCTGTCACCACCTTGCCTTTCTGAATCAGTGAAACTGATGAACTGCTCTGAACCTCTAAGACTTAAATAAAACATGGTTTTTCCCTCAAACATGGCTAGATTTCCCACAATACATTATGAATTTTTTCCCCTTGCCACCAATGGGCCAGATCTAGCTGCATTTTTGGCTGTGGACTGAAAACGGCTATTTGGCTCTCCACCTGTTTTTGGAAGGCACACAAAAATATATCCGGGATTTTTCCCAAAATTCAGCCAGCAGAAATGGATTGAGGTTCAGCCAAAATGCACAAGTCTTCTCAAGACTTCTTTCACTGAAATCTAGGATAATCCCTTGGAGACTTCCAGTAAAATAGCTCACTCTCATTAGGAAACTGTAGATGATACTCAGCCTTGTATTTGTGTATATGCACATGTATCCAATCCATATTCCCTTCACACTTCCCATTCATAATTATGTACTTGCCACGTAATGTGCAAATAAATCTTACATAACACAAAACTTTGTGCATTGAAAATGCTACCTCGAATATTTCCCAAGAGGATATAGGAAAATGCTGCAGGTGTTGAAGCTATGGTGTCATTTACTTCTGACATACACAACCAAGACAAGTGGAAACTACTTTGAATTCCCAAGGCAGTTAAAATAGTTCAGAAAAGCAAGGCAGCCCTTTAGGGATTAGGCAAAGGTTATCTGTATTGACATGTGCAGTAAAACTTGATCTCTTGATTAATGTGAATCATCTCAAGACAAACATTGCATAGGATTTTGAGCATACTGCTCTTCTCTTAAGCTGTAGTTATAGTCTAACCATGCCATTGATTTCTGTTAACATTTACCCTCCCTGTTCTCTATAAAAAGAAACAAAAGTCAAACTTTGCTTTTGGCTCTTTGTGTGTGTGCATTTTTGAAAGGGTAACAAATGAGGCTAAAAAAAAAAGTTCTAAGAAAATGAGACCTATTCCTCCTTAAAATCAATAGCTCTAAATTAGTAACAACTAATATACATGTTAATATTTTAGGGTTCATCTATATGAATGATATATGATTTAGCTCTGTTAAAACCATAGGTTTGGGGCCCAGAGTGCCAAGCTTCCAAAGAACCAGATAGGACACAGATGGGTTGAATGTAAAATCAGAGGCTTTGTTCTCAATGGTCAAAGAGGATGTCAGTGGAGACATCACTGTACAGAACTGACATACCTGCAACTTTGAACCCATGGATTTATTAACAGTATATTTGACAGCATGACAGAATAGTACAGAACAATTGAAAATTGCCACACGGGTTCCTCATTAATCCTGGAGGGTGTTGGCTACGATCTATAGCCTCATTGGCAGAGGAGCAAGTCCACTTTTATTTCTGAGCCAATCGGAGGCAAAGCAGAAAATGTAATAAAATGTCATTCGTGGATTTGAAGACTTATGTTTGATAGTGAGTTCTTCCCAGAAATTAGGTGTGTCTGAGTGGAATGCAGTTTGATGGGCATTTGATGGGTCCTGATGGCCCAATGCCAACTAAACATGCTGGTGTCATGGATAAATATGAAGTATGGTTTGAATTTAATTGTGAGAAAGGTGTATGATTGGGGCTAAAGATGCCATCCTAAGAGGCTAAAGATGTCATCCTAAGATTGAAGCCTGGAAAACTACTATGCAGCATGAACTGTAATTAAAAGTTTCTGTCCAGGAATTTATGGGAGTCAGCATGTTTTGACTGGAAAAAACAACTTGTCATTCATTTACAAAGACAATAAGAACATAAGAAACATTTTACTAGTTCAAAATTTATGGCAGACCGGAGGAGTCTGGTCCACCTGCCAATCTTCTCCAAAGGGGTAGAGGAAGATGGTGCATTCATAGAATGGTAGATTTGCAAGAAATACAATTTATTTATTTTATTTATTTATAGCTTTTATATTCCGCCCTTCTCACCCTGCAGGGGACTCAGGGCGGATCACAGTGTACACATATATGGCAAACATTCAATGCCAATTTTAACATAAACATATACAGACATACACAGAGGCTATTGTTACTTTTTCTGGCCACCAGGGAAGCTGTTGCTTTAATCATCTATCTGCGACGCTGATCAAGCACTTCCACATTCCCGCATGCTTCCCCGCTGGAATGTTTTTGCTGGAGTCTTCTTTATGGCCTCATAAATCAGTTAATTTAGCCTCCCCACACTTTAAGGTGATACCTTATTTTCCTACTTGACAGATGCAACTGTCTTTCGGGTTGCAAAGATCGACAACAGGCTACACAATTGGTTGGAAACCCAATCCAACTCGGGCTGGCTTCGAACTCATGACCTTTTGGTCAGAGTGATCTTAATGCAGCTGACACTCAGCCAGCTGCACCTACTTTGAGAAATCTTTTCCAGGAGAAGGAAGAAGAGATGGTAATGTATGCTTGATGAGGAGTGAATGTGTGTGTGTGATTTTAAAATACATTTTGTATATTTTATATGGTTCTTTGTATTTTGTAGTCTTTGGAAAACCAGTTGTTTATGAGCATCAGTGTACAAAAAAACTATTTTCTTTAGAAAGATTCCTTTAATGTACATCATCATGAGTATCAGCTCACAGAAATAGGGTTGAAAACAAGTGTGTGGGTAGTGTCCTTTCAAGTTAAAAAAGAAGACAGCAACTCAGGGGAACAATGAGTTCAAAAAACACTGAAAGATTGGACATTAGGGGGCATTTCATTTTCCTCGTTTTGCACACTTCAACATATACAATTCAATAATACAAATGGAACATCTTGTTTGATGTGTCAGTACCAGACCCCAGGTCACAGGAAGAAAATTAGATCAGATTGTGTCAGGACAGTACTAAAAATCCAATATATAAAACACTTATCTTATTTATTTGAAATATTTTTGGGTATTATGATTTATAAAAAGACTCGAGGGAAGGAAGGAAAAAACTGTAAACATGTTGTATCCATGTTGCTTTATTTAACTTTTGACTAGCTATTAGGGCTGGGCGGTTTCGTTTCGTTAATTCGTAATTCGTTAATAATTCGTTAATTTTTTCAATTACAAAACGATAACGAACCATTCTGGAGCAATTATTAAAAAAACGAATTTTCAAAAACGTTTTGTAAATGCTTCGTATTTCGATATTGTATTCGTTTTGTTATTGTTTTGAGGTCGTTTCGTTATTATTTCCGCATGTCTGGGCCAGTTTTATGGTTTAATTAGTGAAAAAAATTATATCACACCAACAGTCAACAACAGAGGGAGAGGGAAGCTTCAGAAGGTTTTGGAGGTTTTTAGCGTATTTCGTGGTCGCGTCCGCCATTAACGAATCGATTCGTTATTGTTTCGGAAATCGATTCGTTAATTTTTTACCATTTACGAAATTTCGTAAATATCGAATTTTTTAAAAGGAAAATTTTGTAATTATTTTAAATATCGAAACAAAAAAAAACCCCCAAATACAAATCGATTTTAGAAACAAATTTTTCCGTTGTTACCCAGGCCTACTAGCTATGCCAAGTTTTCTTCAACACAAGCTAGCATTCAGTCTTACCTCTAATACAGTAACATATTGACCTCTTTGGATTGTTTTTGTTCTTCTTGTTTCTCCAGCAGAAACTTATTCTATGCATTTATTTATTTATTTGAAGTAGGTGTTGATTTTATGACAGAATTAGAATTAATTTTTCTGTAACATATTTGCATAAGAAAAGCCCTTGTAGAATTGACATGAAGCTTCCCTTGAGTTTTTTTTATGTTCTCTCCTCATTAGGAGCTACTCTAAAATGCATGACTAAGAATTAGAATGCATGCATGTTTTCAATGTTATTTTCTTTAAAAAATATTCACTTCATCTTAGAGTGGCTTAGGGCAAAAAATGTATGAGAAAAGACTACTTAATGCAGTGTACAATTTTTGTACTCCCTTTCACCTTTTTACAACATTCTGAGTTTCTTTATGTGGGGCTGGGTGAATGAAAATCCCAGGAGCTTCCAGAAAAAACAATTTTCCCTCTTTGGGGACCAGTAAATAGTGCATTGTGTGGCGTTTGAAGAAATTGTTGACATGGGCCTCAAATCTCTATTTTGTTCATCCTTGAATTGGGGTACATTTACATTATAGATTTAATGCAACTTCACACCACTTTAACTAGCATGGCTATGGAAACATGGGAATTGTAGTTTTACACGATCTTTAACCTTCTCTACCAAAGAATATCAATGTCTACCCAAGCTACAGTTTCCAGGATTCCATAATATTGAGCCATGGCAGTTAAAGTGGACTCAAATTGCATTATTACTACAATCTAGGTACATCATAAGGCATGTTGCCAGTTCATGTACCTACCAGTTTTACCATGGTTACCCACACTGAAAATCATTTATGTAGACTTCATAATCTCTCTGAATGTCTTTCGTGTAATTACAATAGTCAACCCGGTGATTAAAAACAAGTGATCAAAAATATGATGCCATAATTTGGATGGCATGGGCAACTATGATAATATAATATCAAAGTGAATGTAGATTTTAATAAAAATTGTGTGAGATATCTCCAGGTTGACCTCTATATGAAAATCTCAGGGACTGAACTCGAACCTTTTACATTGAAGAAGACCATGCTTTTCTGGGCTACACTCTACACATTTGCTGTCACTGCTAACAGACTGCACTACTAAAATTAGTGGTACCATCATAAGAAAACTACTGTCTTCTTCTTTACCTTTTTTCCAGATAGAAAGGATGTTCTCTGTTCTGAGAGTAAAGGGGGGCTTTGGAACTGGTTAAAAAAGAACCACTGAAGATGGATATTGAATTTCAATGGCAGCATCAGTGGCAGAAAAATCAGTGACACCTTGTGAATTAGAGCAGCAGTAGAAATGCAGCATTTGGGGTTGTTTCATTGCATCTTACATCCCTGGAAGTTGCCAACCTTCAATATATGTAGCACCTCTGAATTCTATGAATTACTCCTCCTTTAGAAACATTTCACGAGAAACAATAACAGTAAATGTCTTTAGCAATTAATACTTTAAATGACTGATGAATATTCAGCTGATCCATTGACCCTTGGTTCGTCAATCAGCCACCTTGAATCTCATATAAATTAAACAAATAAAAATACTGCATGGAGATGATGATGATGATGATGATGATGATGATGATGAGAAAAGTTTATTTTTGTGGGTGTTTATCATTGAAATGAGTTCTACATTTATTTAATTTGCTACCAATTTGATAACCCTGTTTGGATGAAGCATATCTCATCTGGAATATAACTTGCATGCCAAATAGCTTTTTCTTCCTGCTGACAAATGTGTCAGGCAGAATTTACTTTCCTCCCACCCACCCAACAATATTTCTTTGCCATCTGGAAGATGTGTCCATCACAGTTTCTGTTAGACTGGAACCTAAGTGTGCCACTCCATACTTAAAGGAGAACCTATGAAGTCTCTCAGTTCTCAAATCTCTTCATGTGGCTAGCATCCTGTATTAAAAGAGATTCCCTCTGTCTGTTTTACTTAATCAGCCATAACATGTTCAGAACACCGATGCACCTTGGAAAAGGCAGCCTTGCTGGAACGCGTTGCCTTTTGAAATCGTTAGATGGCTTTCCACTGTGCGTCACCCACCTTGCAAATTACAACCTCAGCTGCAGCAGCACATCTATTAATCTGGTAGAGATGACGCTCCCAAGTGGCACTGGTGCCTTATACAACTCCCTGGTGACCCACCGATCCTCCTGGTGCACTCCGTACATGTAGGAGTGTGCCGTGTGTTAATCAGGTCAACGATCATCCACAGCTCAGGGACATGATAGAAATCTATCACAGCAGCCACCGGATCCTGGAGGCTTGAGCACATTTTGTCAGATCTCCTCCTCCCCCCTGTCAGCAACAGAGCTTTTGTACTCTTTCACTTACTCAGGTCCCTCCGGAGGATTCCAGCTTATCTTTCCTTCTCTCTCCTTTTTCTAGACAGTGAGGAGTTCAACGTCAACAGCAAAGGACAGCCCAGGATGTCTCTCTACCTGGAGGGTGCTGATTGAAAACTTCAATTGTTTTCCAAATAAACAGTTGATTGCAAGCGCTTGCTGCTTTCTCTTAGCTTTGTGAAAAAAGAGGATTTTCAATTAAGGTAAGTGCTGCGTTATCTGGTTGACTGCATCACTCTGAATTTTCTGCATTGAAAGTTCTAAATGAGTAAACTGACATTCTGCACTGCAGCAGCTCAGTCAGTCTGTGGTGTCAGGAAAAGAAAAGAGGGGGGGAGGACTGGAGGTGCTTACTTTAGGGGGAGGTATCCAAGAATAGAACAGTTGTCTCAGGAGAATATTTGTTTGTTACCACCTGCAAAAGTGCAAACTCTTTGCGGAAGTATTGGATGGTGCTTTAAATCTCACTAAAATGCTTAGATTGTCTATGTAGATCTGTATGTGTAGGCACAGGCATGTGTATGTGATGAGTTAAAGCCACATTATTATTAATATTGTTTTCATCGGAGAGCATCCCTAGCCAAATAGAATCTCATAATCAAAGCCTTTCAAAATTCACCTCGGGGGCAGTCAAGGGTGATTCAAATGCATGTGGGGAATATTCGTTCAGCCTTCCAGAATGGAAATGAGACTGAAGAAAAGCTGACTTTTATCCAAGCTATATATATTTGACATTATGGGGGACGGGGAGGGGTGAAAGGAAATATTAAACATGCAGCATTTTTTTTACACAATCTCTTCTTGCAAGATTAGCAGCTGAATTGCATGCAGTAGAGGTTGCGGGCAGGGGTGGGGGGTAGAAATAGCTTCTGATGCGGTTGGGGAAATGAAATCTACAGTTGTCAGCAGTAATAAAGTGTGACGTGAATAGTCATTTTGATTAAAAGGTCAGGAACAGATAGAACAAAGGAAGCCTGGTGGTGTGTTAAGAGAGAGAACTAAACTGACAGTCGAGATGTTTTATTTGAAAGAGGGGCATGGCAGGTGAAAGTGGCACGTCTTGAAAAATTAGTGATTTTTTGAGTAAAAGTCTTCAGATGTTTACATCTGAAACTACTCTTAGATAATTGTGTTAAGAGTGGAAAAGTCCAAGATGGGCTAGCTTGAGTATTCTTAATCTCAGTTTCTAAAAAAGTTGAGAGAATTGGGGGTTGGAAAAGTAGTGCGCCATTTAGAACTTTGTTAAACTGCATGTGACACAGCCATCCCACATTCACCTTTCTTGACATGTCAGTGACAAAGTCCTGTCATATAACAGATAAAACTATCCTGTAAGCTCGATGGAACCAACTTATGGAACGTTACATAATACTATGCCACTCTACATGCATTTGCAAGGTTGATTAAAAAATAGCTCAGAAAGATGTACTGGGACTGGTCCATGAGTTATGAGTTGCTGGTCTGCAGCATGTTTCAAGAAAAGAAAGAGCAAAATGTTTGAGGAACAAATGTTATACTGGTCCCTGACACATAAGGGGAAAAAAAGGTCCCTCAGATCAGAGCACTGCTCTAAGAAACGCCAACATATTAACTTTCTTATAGCATGGGGAGATCTGTTGGTGAAGGGTGTTAAAGCAAAGGAAAAAATAGTTTGGCTTATGAGGACCTTGTGAATTTGTGGCAAAAGTGAGATTTAAGTAAAGGACTTTCTGAGTCATAGATGTCATGATGCTACATGAAGTATCAACATCTTCTTTTAGTTTGTTTGAAGATTCACTTTAAAGGAAATCCTTTAAAGGAAATAATCTAAAATGTAGCTAATACTTCTGTACCACATTGTACAGAATGTGTTCAGTGAATACTATTCTGTCACATAATGATAGGTGCAAAATTAACCCAGTGTCCAGACAGAATGTTGTAAGTATGCTGTATTATACAGCGTTTATGCTCCTTTATAATCTACAAGTATGCAAAGTTATCTTGTCCCAGGTCATGATTTTTGTTCACTCAACCTAGTAGTATCTCCTCTGATTTGAAGCATCTCACATTGTCTTTTCTATCAGTTGCTACCTGAGCTTTTAAATCAGAAATTTCTGGTTGTTTAAACTTTAGCCTGAACTCAGAACCCTTTACATGCAAATCATATGTTATACACCAAAACTGTGGTGCCACCTAAAAAAAAAATATGTTGTTTGACTTTAGAGATATGTAGGGAATTGGCACTGCCAAGATTTTGGTATGTGTGCTTGACCACATTTTTATCTTTATGATTAATCAGACCCCTAGATGTAATTGGTAGTCAGAGGTCCATACAATTTGGTGGTTATGATGTAATCAGTGAAATAATATGCTCATAAACAATGTGTCATGTACAACTAATGTGCAAAAAACACCACATTTTTTAAAAAAATGTGTAGAAACATGCTGTCATCAATAAGGCATTTGTCTCATCGTGAATACAATTGAATAATGTGCACAAATGTAAACATTTATTTTATAAAAGCCTGCATGGAAGAAGTGAATAAACTTGCAAATAAGTAAAGGAGAAAGTATGCAAACACAGACAGATCAGCCCATTTCTGTTGACCCTCAAATTAAAATCAGTTCTCATGTCCTACACATATATGGTTTGGCTTAAATATTCCCCATAATATTTCATTTGGATTTATTTTCCACTCTACCATAATCACTCTACATGTCTTTCTTTCTTTCTTTCTTTCTTTCTTTCTTTCTTTCTTTCTTTCTTTCTAGAGGTAACTAAGTCAACTCATCCTCTATCTTCACTTTTATTTGTATTTGTTTAAGTTGTACTAATTATCCCCCTGTTCTCTTTGACTCAAATATAGAAAATGTTTTATAAATAATATATATATATATATATATATATATATATATATATATATATATATATTTAAAGAGTGTATAAGTGCACTCTTCACAGCAATCATGTTGCGTATTTGTAATATGTTTTTGGTGTGTTTGATGTTTGTCAGGCAATATGGAACCTGAGTTCAAACTGTCGTAAGAAGACTAATGGTGCAAAATGCTAGGAGCCAAGATCAGTGTGTTATACCTCCAGCCCAGGAATCATAGATAATGTTATCCCTTTCAGTTCAGCTGCTCACTACATTATTTTCTCCATCCATTTCAGACAACATGCTGCCATTCACTTGTCTCATGCTTCCCATTATGCCTTCATCCCAGGATCCATATTTCCTCACTACCAAAAAGAGGGATTATTGGTGGGTAAATATGTGACTATGGTTTGATATATATGAGGTGCCATAAATAGAAAGTCAGTGTGCCGTAGTGGTTCCAGTTTCAGGCTAATATCATATCTACTCTAACCATTTAGGCTGGTGTGGAAAGTCTGTAGTGGACAAAATTCTGCATAGGGCAGCATTAACTCAAAGTTGCTTAACTCAGACTTATCCTAGGTTAAGCTAATTTAGGGGAAAATCCAACCCCCAAAGTTTTTGCCTCCCTCCTCCCAGTCTCATTTGCAGACCATACAACCCAATCATAGAAAGGAAGACCCATGAGAATAGGGCCCCTTCCACACAGCTGAAAAAAATGACATTTTCTGCTTTGAATTGGAATATATGGCAGTGTGGACTCAGATAACTAGTTTAGAGCAGATATTGTGGGATTTTCTGCCTTGATATTCTGGGTTATATGGCTGTATGGAAGGGCCCTAAACAAGGTAACCATCTCACTGCTACAGGCAGTAGTGATACAGAGTGGTAGAGTGGCAGCTGAATTCTTGTCCAGAGGTGTCAAATTGTCTTCAGCACATCTGGGTAGTGGGAAATTAATACCACCACCATGGCAGCTTAGGGAGCCTGTTTCAGGCTGTCATGTGAGTTTGAACTTCTGTCTGGAATGCCAGCTTGAGCCCACCTATAGTGTCAGTGTAGAACTGCTCTAAGACCTCAGATAACTAGGATTCAATTTCCTTCTCAGTCTTGGAAACCTACTGATTATTCTTTGATAAATCATAATCTCTCAATCTCAGAGAAAGGTAACAGTAAATCTTTTTTGACTGAAGAGTACTGGGGCAGGAGGTGATAAGGTCATCTTAAAGGTAAAGGCTTCCCTTTGACATTAAATCTGGTTGTGTCCAACTCGGGGGGCGGGGGGTAATGCTCATCTCCATTTCTAAGGCGAAGAGCTGGCATTGTTCATAGATACCTCCAAGTTCATGTGACTGGCATGACTGCATGGAGCACCATTACTTTCCCACCGAAGCAGTACCTATTGATCTACTCACATTTGCATGTTTTCAAGCTGCAAGATTGGCAGAAGCTGCGCCTAACAGCAGGAACTCACCCCGCTCCCCAGATTCAAACCACCAGCCTTTTGTTCAGCAAGTTCCTCAGCTCAGCACCTGTGCCACCAGGTGCTCCTAAGGTCACCTTAGGGTCACCATAATATGGACATAACTTGAAGGTCTACAACAACTGTTCAAAATATTTAATATTAGCGGTGCAAAAGGCCTAGATTTAAAGAAAACCAAGCAAATCAGAGTTTAAAATATTACAAATAGGGTCCTTAATTTTTGTTTTGAAAATCATTTTTAAATGCCAGTCCTGCAAATTGCAGGAGTGGGGCTGCAATCAAAGTCATCTCATGCTAATCTGAACATTAATTTTCATATACCATAACAGTTTTGAGAAATTAAAGCCTTTCCCTAAGCTTCCAAAGTTTTTTTTACTTTTGTAAGGCAGGAGTAGGAGTGCTTCTGCTGAGCACAGGTAGATATGGGAGAAGGCCAAGGGTTGCCTTAGGCATACATGCCAGGGACTGTTGAGAACTACAAAGTAATTATTAACACCTTTACCTATGCCTGAGTTTATGCGAGAAATAGCACAAGGAAATTTATCAACATAACACAACCACAGGGTATTAGGTTTTTCGAAATAAGGTTCAGAAGTGCAAAACTTGAGGAGTGACTTTTTTAGATAATTTCTGAATAGACTTATCCAGCTGATGGTATCAAAGCATTGCAGGTATGTGTATGTAACAATGCTTGCAGAGCAGTGTCAATGTGCATTGCTTATTATACATTGCTGCTTCTATGACCTTTCATTGTTTTTTGTATGTTGTATTATAATGAAAGTCAATAGAGAGTTTGTGTACTACTTTGCTATTGTGTGCCTTCAAGTTGTTTCTGACATATGGGGACACTAAAGTGAACCTATCTAGTGCTTTCCTGGCCTGAGAGTGTGTAACACACACAAGGTCACCTAGGGGGTTCCATGACTGCAGGGAATTGAACCCTGGTCTTCAGATTCATAGGTCCTTTCTCACCAAAACTGTAATGCAGTTCAAAGCTAACTTCAAACTGAGGCGACCCTCTCAAGAAAAAAATCATTCAAATTAAAGTTGTTAATGTACATCAATACTCTGTGGGTTTTTTCACAATCCAGGCCTCAAACTAGGTACAGGATTTCCTATGTTATCTTCTATACAGTGAAACTACTTTCTTCAGTACCAGTTTGAAACTGCATTAAATGGTCAGAGTAGAATCACAGATTCATAGAATAGATGTATCCTGAGTCCAGTGCTGAAACCACAGTGACTCTCTGTGTACAACTAGGGTAGCATAATTCCAGAAGTAAATATCTACACTACATTCATAAAATGTTGTATCTCAGCTTTTACAAGTAACAACGATACTCTAAACAAGGATGAGGCTTGCACATTCCTACCTTCCTCCCCACATTTGTAAAAGTGTCATTCTTTGCTCAGCAAGATTACATTTTGCCCATTATAGTCTGCCATTTAGAGGAGACACATTGTTGCTTGTATTAAATATATGAAATGGTCAGGGGCAAACTGCTGGACTTAAAACAAGAGCTCCACACTGCTCACAGCAGCATACTGAAGTACTGTTTGAAAGGAGTTTCATCATTCATCCAGCCTGGCCAAAAAAAAAAAAAATGAGATGAAAGGGGAGAACTGAACGTGATATAAACTACAAGGCTGACCCTTCTGTCTTTCTTCTTCTAATGTGCACTGTAGTTTTTCTTGTGATCTCCTGATCTCCTGACACTGAAGGAGAAAGTCACAAGGACTATGTGCTACATCCAGGTCCAAGAGGATTATGCATCTAAATACAAGTAACTAGAGAAGATGAGCAGAATAATGATGTTGCTTGCATGTCTTCCTTGTTTGTTCCCCATAGCTAGTTCGCTGACATGCTGGGCTAGATAGGTCTTTGGTCTGACCCAGCAAAGAAGTTCCTACATCCTCTGTTATTGATAATAGACACATTACAATATTCTGTAATGCCAGTGGAAAAGGGAAATGTGCACATCTAGGGACCATGTATGAAGTAGATTGCCTCCCAGATTGACCATACATGTTCATTTATATTGTAGAATGGTGTTCTTCAAAAGAAAGTACACATAAAAAAATTCTGCATTTCATTTTTTTTTCTGTTGAAGTGCAGTACCTTCCACTTCTCATGTTTCAAATTAATTCTGTTTGTTTTGACACAGGTCTCTAATCCAGGGGTCCTCAAACTTTTTAAGCAGAGGACCAGGTCATAATCCCACAAACTGTTGGAAGACTAGATTATAATTTGAAAAAAAAAATGAATGAATTCCTATGCAAACTGCACATATCTTAATTGTACTACAAAATACTTAAAATAATACAATAATTAAAATGAAGAACAATTTTAACAAATATAAACTTATTAGTATTTCAATGGGAAGTGTGGGCCTGCTTTTGGCTGATGAGATAGGATTGTTGTTGTTGTTTTGTGCTTTCAAATCATTTCAGACTTACGTTGACCCTGAGTGAGGGCCGGGTAAATGATCTTGGAGGGTTGTATCCAGCCCCTGGGCCTTAGTTTGAGGACCCCTGCTCTAATCTGTTAAACTGACCCTGTCCTTTGGAATATTAATGTTGTGTCATATAGACATTTGGAAAGCATGACATCTATTATATCATCCATATCATTGATAAAGATATTGAATAACACTGAGCCCAGGACAGGACCCCCTGGCAGCCCACTAGTCATTTTTCTCCAGGATAAAGAAGAGGCATGGTGATGAGGACTTCTTGGATTCAGCATCCTGGTCCAGATTTTACAAGCTTGTTTGCAATAATTTCCTGGTCATAGTGCATGAAGTATAACACCTCCTTTTGATCCTTATACAGTCCAATGCATGCTAATTATTTTACACCTCCTGTACAATGGTTAGCATCTTTGTAATGCTGCATGGATGTGTCAGAATCAAATGAATGTGACGCATTCCACTTGAGATTTGACATAATTTGGTTTGGTGAGGGATTCATCAGTATAGCCTCGAGAAT
Source organism: Anolis sagrei (assembly GCF_037176765.1). NCBI lineage: Eukaryota > Metazoa > Chordata > Lepidosauria > Squamata > Anolidae > Anolis > Anolis sagrei. Next base: position 97,625,012 of record NC_090024.1, read on the forward strand.
GAGTGTCTAACAGAACATAATGCTAATTGTGTCACTTACAATCATGTCACTTAAAAAAAACCCACACACACATAGACAGGTAAGGACCATGTAAGCAGGGAGGGAAAGTATAACACTTTCTTCCTCTGCCTTAATCATACTGAACTCTGCTCTTAATGTATTAAAGTTTTCCTTAGCAAAAAAAAAAAAAAAAAGCTTTCATTAATACTATGGAAATATTTTCTTGTTACAGTATGAGAGAGGGTCTTTTGCATTGCACTTGTGAATGGTTCTTTGAACACAAGACCATGCAGCCATGAGTGCTGTAGGCAAGGGGGTGGCTTTGATGGCCTTCCGGGATAAAGGTCTATTAAAAATAGCTTGGCACACACACCAAGGCTGTCCACATGTGGAGGTAAGAGACAAAGACTATTAAAAAAAATTTAGCCCTCACATAGGCCTTTCTTTGAATTTGCATGATTCACTCCCCTGTCTTCAGTGTAGTATGAGTTGATCTAGTTGTCCAATTTTCCCCCTCTTTGTGTGAGTGGGTGTGCCTACTGTTTCTAAGGGACTGAGGAAATGACTTCAATTAAGCTTCATTGGCAGATTTGAAGGGAGGAGAGAGAATACCAAATATTAGTGTGCACCTTGGCACGATTTGGGTGAAGGCTGGGGCTTTGAAATGACTTTTTGGGGATTCTATGGCCTAGGAACTGGGAAAGTGTCTGCCCTTGGGATGACAGAAGGGAGGGCTTGTTCTTGCTTTTTGAGTTCTGAGGCTTGTATATCTGCTTTCTAAAACATGCAATCTATGGTGAGCAACCCATAAGACTGGATTGCCCTCAAGGTCAGGTGTTTTCACCAAGGGGAGTATGGGGAGATTTGCCACATGTAGTCACCTGCCTCAGCTACCACTCAAATCAATTTTCTTCCCCTCTCTAGCATGTTTCCCAGGCTTTAATTTTAAATAGTTTAATAGGTAAAATAAAGTGGCCCTTATTTTATCCAACCTTATGTGTATGTCCTTGTTATTTCAAACTTAGCAATGAAAAATGTCCTGTGTGCTTCACTCTCAGGGATGTTCCTGTTAAACCTGCAATTCAGTCATGAGTAAGGACCTCATCAGATGGAAGTCCTTAAGCTGGGGAAAACTGGGGGCATCCATGGGGAAGTGGGGCAAATCTGGTAGGTTGCAGAGGAAACCATTTCAATGTGCAACATCACTCACATTGCCTCCTCCCCATCACATGGGGGGGGGGGCTGCTGCCACTCGGCTTTCCATCGTGCTTTCCCCAGCTTGTTGCGTGAGAACATGGGAAGCCTCCTGTGTTCGCAGGACTCCATTGTAGGACCCTGTCAGGATGCTGGGAGGATGGAGCCCCTCCAAAAGAAACTGTGCATTTTCTGATGAGATCCATCAGGCTTAGTCTTCCCAGAATTCTGGAAGTGTCCTAAGATACTGAAATTGTCAAATGTAATGAGGTCCTATCTGAGACCTTCAGGATGTTGGGCTGCAACTTCTGTCAAGCATAGCCATACATCTAGTCATTCTGAGAGGGGATATTTTCCATCCAAAAACATCTGGAGAACCATGGTTGCTGCAATTGAATAAGGATAATAATTTACTTTTATACTTCTGCATGTCAATATTTGTATTCAGCTCTGTATTGAAAGGTCTCAGGAGAAGTAATAATTGAAAACAACCTTCATCAGTTTAAGACAGTTAAAAAACAAGTTAGAACAGCCTAAATCTATAAGCAAACATTTAAATTTGAGTGTACACAATATAAACAATCTGCAAGCTAATAAGCTAATGAGTCTTAGTCCTGAAGAACTTCAATGCAAAGAGAGCTTTTAATTTGGCTCTAAAATGAGACATCAATAGAACATCAAGGAGAAGGCATTCTTCAACCAGAATATCAAAACAGAGAAGGCCCACATACATGTTTCCACGTAGTATTTAATTTCCACTGGCAAGGCACAGGAACATTTGTCTCACCCAATGTCAATGCAATAGACATGGCAGAAATGCTGCCAGGTTTGGATTTTTTAGGTATGCATGTGTTGTTTGTGTAATTTCTCCTCTGTGCTCCACCATTAGGAGTATACTAGACTTGGAAATAATATTTAACTAATATTTAGATAATGGCCAAAATCCCATGTTTTTCAAATGTCAAGCAATTCTGATGTTAAGGATCATAGACAGGTCAGAATCTCTGCAATTTTATAGACCTTTTATACAGAATTTGCATTAGATGTTTTCCTCTGAAAATATACTTTCCAATGTGTGACATAGTATATTTTGATATATGTGTTCTAGGCCTGGGTAACAACGGAAAAAATTGTTTCTAAAATCGATTCGTTTTTTGGGGGGTTTTGCATTTCGATATTTAAAAGAATTCCGAAATTTTTCTTTTAAAAAGTTCGATATTGACGAAATTTTGGAAATTACGAAACAATTTCGAAACAATAACGAATCGATTCGTTAATGGCGGACGCAATTGTGCAATACGCTAAAAAACCTCCAAATGGGACAGGGGGAACTTCTGAAGCTTCCCTCTCCCTCTGTTGTTGACTGTTGATGTGATATTATAATTTTTTTCACTAATTAAACAAAAAACAACTATAAAACTTGCCCCAGACATGCGGAAATAATAACGAAACGACCTCAAACCGATAATGAAACGAATACATAACGAATCCGAAGCATTTACGAAACGAATTTAAAAATTCGTTTCGTTTTTAAGTTGCTCCAGAATGGTTCGTTATTGCTCCGTTATAAAAAATAATGAATTTTTAACGAATTACGAATTAACGAAACGAAACCGCCCAGCCCTAATGTGTTCCTTAGACATGGAACCACATTGACATCCTTACCTTTATGTGGTTCCAGTGTATTTTAGCAAGACAGTAGCCACTGTCAAAACTATAACCAGTTCTTGTACTTTTCATGGTTGTGTAGAAGGGGAAATTTCAGCAGATGCTGCTTTTACCTGTTTGTGTGATATTCCACTGTTACTGACATCTCCCCTTTTATGAAATGAAATGTACAGGAGCCTTCCACAATTCTCAATTTTGCAACTGTATTTTACTGGGATGATAGGAATCACTTTAGAAGCACATTTATGATTCTGATCCTGCACATCCTATTTTCAAGGGGTGGAGGTCAAGTATGTAGCACCTAGCTTAAACATTGTCCACTTTCTTTATTAAAACAAACCTACAAAACTGGAGCATGCACCTTTCAACTTTCCCTGTATTTTGCTGCTGTGGAAGGAGCCGTTGAGTCAGAAGTCACCAATCCCACAGAGCAAGACAGGGAGAGAGAGGGAGAGAGAGAATGCTGCCTAAGCTAATGAAGTATCTCCCTTATGCCCTTTGTGCTATCACTTCCTTAAAAGAAGAAAAGCATATCTGAACTATGTGATTAATGGTGAGAAAGGACTGGATTGACTTTTATGCTAAGTAAGCTATAGAGCTGAGGCCTAATTTCCCTAGAGCTCCTGTAATCTAATTGTTGGAGAGCACATCTCCTTTCCCCTTTGGGCTCTTTTAAAACTTTTATAATCAACACTAGCTTACATTTAAAATGTTCTCATTGTGAACAATTGCCTTACCCTTTTCTCCCATAAGTTGTGGACATGCATAGTTCTCTCTTGTTTGGCTCCTCATGTGGTCAACCCATTTAACAAATATTGCCAAACTTCATATTTAATGTTAATTAGCTGTCCATCCTGCATTTAACTTATTACTTATTTCTCCTACAAAAGAGTGTAATAAGGCAGAAAATCCACTAAAAAGATCTGTTGTGTATTCTATTGTGTTGGATTTTTTAAAGCACTTATTATCTATATTAGCTCTATGTGGGGCTGCCTTTAAAGACTGCTTGGAAGCTACAAATGCTCCAATGGGTGACAGCCAGATTGCTAACCGGAGCGACATACAGGGAGCATACAACCCCTCTGTTACATCAGCTTCACTGGCTGCCAATCTGCTACCGAGTACAATTCAAAGTGCTGGCTTTAGCCTACAAAGCTCTAAACAGTTCTGGCCCAGTTTATCTGTCTGAACATACCTCCCTCTATGAACTACCATGGAGTTTAAGATCACCTGGGGAGGTCCTGCTCTCGGACCTGCTTCCTTCGCAGGCACAATTGGCAGAGACGAGAGACAGGGCCTTCTCAGTGGTGGCCCCTCGACTGTGGAACTCCCTTCCCAGCGATGTTAGATTAGCACCTTCCCTTATGGCCTTCAACAAGAGAGTAAAAACATGGTTTTGTGACTAAACATTTAAAGAACTTGTGAAATAGATAGACTTGGAACAATCTGCAATGACCATTGGAATGGCCCAGATTATGCTCGTGGATTATGTGTTTTAAAACATTTTAATTGCTTTAATGTGCTTTTAAATTCCATTTTAGTATTTCTTTAAGTGTATATTGCATTTTAGAGCATCCGATTGTTGCCTGTATGTAAAGCCATGTATGTAGGGATGTCCACCATACTATGGGGAAGCATATGAATTAGTTTAGAGGCTGGGTAGCCATCTGTCAGTAGAGTTTTGATGGTGTCCTTCTGCTTGGAAGAAGGGGGTTGGACTAGATGGCTCTTGGGGGTCCCCTCCAACTCTTGGATGCTATGAAAGTGCAGAATTGGTTAATATTGGTTTCTATTGGTTAATATGAAAGACATTCAATGAGATAGCTGTTGTGGCTTTGAAAAAAAATTGTCAAAACTTTTTTTAAAATCCCTAAAATCAGTAGATGTATGACTATTTCTGAAAGTTGGGAGGAATGATTCCCTGTTATCTTGTGTCATTATATAGAAAATTCAAGGAGATAGCTCTTGTAGTTTCTTTTTAAAATGTTGTTTATTAAAAAATGAAAATTTCCCAAAAATCCCTGGATAAGTGAAACCTTCTGAAATTTGGTGAGCTAACATGAGTAAATGTTTTCTACCATAGTAGGAAGTTTCACCTCAATAGCTTTAAAAATGAGGTAGAAAGGAGCCCCTGAAGTTTCCCCAATTATAGTAATTTATGTGCAATTACTTTAATGAAATAATAATGACATTTCATTACTCTTGTTATCGTAATGGACTTTTCACTAACTGTACTTTAGAAACACTTCAGAAATGAAATGTCAGCACACCCAAGTTTAGTAATGATATTGAAACAATTTTAATGGATGGCACACCCCTAGTATGTATATATGTATGTGTGTGTATTCTGGCCATGGATGTTGTTGAACTCCAATGAAGGCTGTGAACATAAATGCATCGTATAATTATAAGGCCACACAAATAGTAAGCAAATCACATACAAATATGTTTACTCTGAAATCAAAAGGATTATAGAATTTTTGATGTGAATGAGTTAAAATATTTCAGGATGAGTTTAAGAATATAGAATAATATTAACTCTGCTGTTGAACATCAAACATTTAGTTGAATGTGTATTGGACGTTACAAAAGAAAGAGGAGCAATTTATTTCTGTGAGGTTTGTATACAATTTCAGAAAGCTTTTCTGTATTTCCAGACTGTAATTTTAAGAAGAAAGCAGTAGCAATCATCACACATATACATGCAACTGTATTGACCTTTCTATAAAATTCCTGTTCATGAGCTCTTTATGTAATACATAAACAGTGGCTGCCCTTCCCATTAATGAATCTATTAATGTGACTATTAATATTATATCTATATCTGACCTTTTTCCAGTTTAGAAGTTGGGGAGAACTTGCAACATTTATAACACATATTGCTAAACTATTGTATGTAAAGTTACACATTTTATTAAATGATGTATTAAGAAATAAAACATAATCCATTAGTGAAAGACAACAAATTGAAAATCCATCATATCATATGAGGAATATCCTTCTTAAGCAATTAGTCCTAATGTGTATGTTGAAAACAAAATGTTTCTATCCACTTGCAGAATGATAGCAGGGAAGGTACCACTCTAATCTTGCTGGAAAGGGAGTTTCAGAATCCGAAACAGCCTCCACATATTCCTACACAATTTGTTTGTCAGGTTGGTGGGGCAGAGAGAAGGGCCTCAAATAGCTCAAAACATGGATAGGCTCATGTGGGAAAATACAGTCCTTCAGATAACCCAGAGCTGACCATATAAGATCAAAACTAACATTTTGAAGTATGCCTAGAAGTGAACAGGCATTCACTAGAGCATTTGCAACAAGGGAATTGTATGCTCTCTGTAGTTTGCTCCAGTTAAAAATCTGGCTGCACTCTTTGGAGCAGATGCAGTTTCTAAACACTCTTCAAAGGATGTAATTAAAGCATGCATCATCATATCCCAATCTAACATTCACACCTAGTAAAGTAAACCTTAAATGTGCACATGGACTCCTACTTATTGCTGAGTGTGTGAGTTTGAGTATACTATAGATGAGGATCAGAGGGAGTGTAGCCCTTTCCAAAACACTTCCTCTGATCTGTCTTTTGATTGGCAAGGGCTCAAGCAATGTTTTGGGATGGAGATGGAAAAAAAAGAGTAATGGAAGTGAGTGTCATCTACATACTGATGGCACTGAACTCTGAAACAACCTCGCTTCCCATGTTATTTACACCAGGGCTTTAAAGTGAGCAACCTCACATTTCTGCTGCCTGCAGAATTCTGGTACAGGAAGGCAAAAATCTCTGTAGCAGAGAAGTCAAATGGTCCCACCCTAAATTACATTTCTCAGAATTCTGTAGGTGGCAGAAATATGGGGCTGCCCGCTTTAAAGCCCTGGTGTGATAATGTCACAAGTTTCATGTATTTATGATCCATGTCCTGATAAATCCCACAAGGCAATAGTCAAAGGGCTAAACAGGAGCCACCAACACTATGTTCTGAGCTCACCCCACTAGGAGGAAATTAAAGCATTGTGAAACTGTCAGTAGGAGTAAAACAGTGTTTTTCCTGGGCAGATCTACATAGACAAAATGAGCTTCATGTACACAGCCATATAATGCAGTAGTAGAACGTAGATTAACTGCATCAAACAGGATTATATGATAGTGTAGATGTATATAATCCAGTTCAATGCAGTTGGATTGGCATAACATGAGTCTACACTGTCATTACAATACAGATCACACTGCATTATATGGCAGTGTAGATGGGGCCTTAGTATACTGAGAACCTGCCACACTGAGGTAAAACCACATTAAACAGCTGCCGTGGCTTATTTTGGATCAGACCTGTGTGGTGTTTATGAAATTGGAGGGGGTGTTTTTGAGGGTGTTTCCAAAACTATGGACCTAAAAAAATTGCAACGATAATGAAGTAACATTGTTGTTACATTTTTTTAAAGTAGTTAAGCGAAGGGAGACTTCTGGGGCTCATTTCTCCCTTATTTTTTAGAGTCATTGTATCACACAGTTTCCACTGTTTGCCCATCAAATTTCAGAACATTACAGTAATCTACTATTTTTTGGGGGAAGTTTTGATTTTTTTAACAAACATTTTTTTTAAAAAAAAACCTACAAGAGCTTTCTACTTAGATTTTAGTGATTTGTTTGCATAAATCTAATGAACTGCTAACAACTTACAGGACTAACAATTGTTTTGCACAGCCCTAGTGTTTAGCTGCCACAGGGCTGATCACTTTTTACACTGACCTGAGTGTTCAATGTAGATGGGTCCCTGACACAATTTTCAAAAGTACAAAATGTTTCACTTACATTTTTCCTCTAATCTTTACAAAAGCTTCTGTTAGCCAGTCATTTCCCTGCAATATAGACCAGGGATAAGTGGCATGAAGAATGTATGTCTCCCACTCCCACTTCCATTCTGCAGCCCTTACTGCTTCTGCGGCATATCATCCACAAAGATGTTAGATGGTTGCATGAGATGTAATAAGAATGGTGGGAGACTAAAATCCAGGGTGGATGCTTTTGATATGTGTGCTTTTGTCTCCTTCTGCCCAGTTTTATGGAATGTCTCCTTCCACAAAAAAAGACTGACGTTTATTCAATGGCCATCTTACATTCCATAGATACTTCTCACAAAATTGATTGTGCACTATATAATGATGATGATGATGATGTATGGCTCCACAATAATAATATGGTAGCTAGCTACCCATATTTTGTTTGAACTGTGAAGGAATGAGCATTTGATTGGCTTCAGAAATATTACTAGAGTGAATTGCTCACCATGTCACAATATTAGAGTGGTCTACCTACCACTCTTTTTAATGTAGACAATCAAACATGTAATGTACACAGTGATATGTATGAAATAGGCTAGTCCAACAGAAATAAACAGTTTAGACAGCAAATGCAACACATGCAACAATCTAATCAGCTGTAATAGGTCAATTTAAAGTGGAAAAAAAGAAAAGAGGACTTAAATACATCTCGACAACCTCTTTCGATGAAAAAAAGATCTATTTTCTATGCTTGTTATTTAAACTCATCATTTCAAGCATCCTGAAATTCCTTGAGGCATTATCTTCTGACAAACAATGAAGGTTTTTTTTAGCACAAATGCTATGGAAAGGTCACTTATTTTAATCAACTCCCTTATCTCTGTAAAAGCTGGATGACATTTTTTTGGCCTACTTCTGGCCAATGAGCATGCATATTTTACATCAGAAAGTGACACACTTCAGTGTATTTTGGAGCATCACCTTTACAGAGCAAAACAATCTGCAAAGATATGGCCTAATTCAGAGGAGATATACAAAGTTCATTTAATTGCCATGGGTTGTGATAAAATATGGATGGTAGCATTTCATTCACTCACATTCTTTTCTGCACTCCCCTCAAAGGACATCTTTACTCAGTTTATAATCATGGACATATAAACTTGTATACTGTGATGTGCAAATCCAGCCAAATGTCAGATTTCTCAACTTGTATGGAATGCCTTTCAACAGATGGAAAGTGCTATCATTCAATAATAAAGTGCCTATTGTGCAGACTTAAGGATCCTGATTCAATTACTGATATCTTGATTTGATGGATATCAAATAGGGTGAGATGAGACGTCTTCCTTCAAGGTCCCGAAAAGCTGTTACAAGACAATATTTGGCTGAATTGCATTCAGCAGCTTCATCTGTTAGATAATGGTCTCTATACAGTTTGGAGCAATTTAAGACTCAAACGATGTTTCTCAAACTGTGTTCCTCCAGATGTTTTGGACATCAGCTCCCAAAATCCCAGCCAGCTTACCAGCTGTTAGGAATTGTGGGAGCTGAAGTCCAAAACATATTGAGGAGCACAGTTTGAGAAACTCTGGACTAGAAAATCACCTAGAAAATTTTTGGACCCAGTCTGAGGCTCAGATGATGATAACACAAACCACAACAATTCAGTGCCCCTGCAGTTCCATTATAAACAATGTGTGGGCCTAGTGGACCCAAGTCATGTGTTCTGCCTCCGAATGACAAATATAAAATTACAAAGTATTCACTGAAAGAGTAGATATGACTGTATTCGATATCATTACTTAATTGTGTCCCACCCCATCTGGTAGAATTGCACACTCAGTCCAGTCAGGCAGTCATAGTAACTGCTGATAAACTGCTGAAGTTTTGTTTCAGTTTTTCCTTAATATTCACATTGTCCTTGCTGGAGATGAATAGCGTTGAAAAACCTAAAGACAGATTGTATCTATCAATCTGTTCTACATGCTGCTTAGACATAATAAAATGTTGCTGAGATGTACAGTGCATGCTCCTTCAGCTTTATTCCTCTGTTCAATGTTTATGAGACTTGTTAATGATTACAGAGTGTGCATAGTGATTAGCAGTTTCTCTTCCATTATTTATTGCACACCGATATTTTCAATATTCATCTCGGATGGGAAAGAGAAAGGGGGAGTGAGTTTAATTTAAGAAAAATGGGAGCACATTGATCTTTTAAATTTAGTCTTTGCTTGCTCTGGGATCCAAAATAGGGAGAGCAACTGCGATTTGTTGTGTGTGATGAAGGGGAAAATGTTGAGTAATTATAAATTCATTCCCTTCAAAGATAATCCCACCTTATTCATTGAATCCCATTTCCAAAAAAAAAAAATGTGTGCAGAGTTTGAAAGCTCTTTGGACTTCATCCCATGCAGTCTTTTCTCTGTCTTCTTTCTGTTCCTCTGCACTGCTGAAACAGGGTCCCTCAATGGCCATCACATGACACAAGGCCACTTCCAGTTGTTACCCATGGGACTCTGTTGCATCAGTGCAGGAAAATGGAGGGAATGCCAATTTTGCAGAAATCAAGTGCTACCGAACTCCAACTGAAAGTAGTTGAAGAGAAGCTGGTTAGAAGTGGGGAATAGTGGGAACAGTGGGGAAAGGACATAGGATGGCTGCTATTCCTGAAGATGGAAAAGCACATAACCTCAGCAGTAGTGGACGAAAGAGGACAGTTCACTCCACTTTTCCCTGCTTTCTCTGCTGTCATGTGATGAGGTCCTTAGTCACTTTTGGCAGAAATAAATAGGAAATTGGAGAGAATATCTTAGTTTTGGTTCTTTCATTCTGGTTATGGTTTGAGCAAATATGTGTGAAATTAAACTCGTAACAGAGAGAAAAATGTTCTTGAGAGAAACCAACAAACACACCATACACTAGGGAAAAGCAATATCTTGTCATCTAGATATTTTATATAACTTCTGTACAGTCTCTTAACATTGGTCTTGTTAGATGAGCTGATGGCAGATGTAGGCCAAAACATTTGGAGTACCCAATGTCCCCCACCTCTGCTATACAGAAAGATAGTCCACATCTGCATTATGAAAATTACACATCTTTTATAAATTACTAGCTATTTATTATTTATTTATTTACAGTTCTTATATTCCGCCCTTCTCACCCCGCAGGGGACTCAGGGCGGATTACAGTAAACACATATATGGCAAACATTCAATGCCAGTTTGACAAACAACATTTAACACACAAATACACTGAGGCTATTTAACTTTTTTTTCTGGCCGCCAGGGGAGCTGCTGCTTTTCATCGTCCATCAACGACACCGATGAAGTTCTTCCGCATTCCACATTCCCCGGAGTCTTTTTACTTTTTTTATGGCCTCATAAATTAGTTAAATTTAGCCTCCCACACAAGGTGGTCCCTTATTTTCCTACTTGACAGATGCAACTGTCTTTCAGATTGCAAAGGTCGACAACGGGCTACACAATGGCTGGACACCCACTCCAGCCCGGGCTGGCTTCGAACTCATGACCTTTTGGTCAGAGTGATCTTAATGCAGCTGACACTCAGCCAGCTGCGCCACAATCCTGGTGCCCAGACAATCCCGGACAATTTGGGCTAGCTACCCCCCCTGCCACACGTTGCTGTGGCCCAGTCTGGTGATCTGGAATATAAAGTAATGAGAAAGTAACTATAATCCCAGTAACTATAACTCCCAAATGTCAAGGTCTATTTTCCCCAAACTCCATCTGTGCTCATATTTGGGCATATTGAGTATCCGTGCCAAGTTTGGTCCAGATCCATCAATGTTTGAGTCCACAGTGCTCTCTAGATGTAGGTGAACTACAACTCCAAAACTCAAGGACAATGCCCACCAAACCCTTCTAGTGTTTTCTGTTGGTCAGGGGAGTCCTGTGTGCCAAGTTTGGTTCAATTCCATCATTGGTGGAGTTCAGAATGCTTTTTGATTATAGATGAACTATAAATCCCAGCAACTACAACTCCCAAATAACAAAATCATAATTTTTGAGTAAAGGTCACTCCTTGTGTTGTGAGACATTTAGTTGCTAAATTTGGTGTGATTTCGTTCATTGGTTCTTTTGTTTTTAAGGTACTCATTGTGCACAGAGCATTTATATATATATATATATATATATATATATATATATATATATATAGATTGTCCTCTGAACATGCTGTATCTGAACTGAGGAAAATGTGTGCATATATGCAGAAAGAAAGGGATAGGCTCCACACATTCCTAGTGTAATGATTGCTTTGTCCATCCAAGTTGTGAACTTGCCTGCAGGCAATTCTTGAGTGGCTATATATTTAGAGAAAATAAATGACACTGCAGAAAGTGGTTACAGAGATGAATGAGGACTGTAGTTGCTCGATATTCATCCCTGTTAGAGAAATTTGTATATTTGGAATAGTTTACCATTCCACTGAAATGAAGGAAGAATCATGTAACCTGTTTAATATATCTGTTGTTTATGTTTTTCGGCTGCCCTTTTCCAGAAAATGATTTCCAGTTAATGAATTTCCATGGTTGCGTCTCATAGAATGTATAATAGTGCAATGTATGAATCTGGATATTAGATCAGTTTCCTGATGGATGATTTATTTTATTTATTTATTTCTCACATTTCAATCCCGTCCTTTTCAACCCCTGAAGGGGGGCTCAGGATGGCTTACAACGGGCCCCATTCCGAAGCCATTATGTAACAAATTACAAAATTAGAACCACAATTAGACATAAAAGCATAATTAACAATACATAAGCCATTGTTAAAACAGTAAAACAGTCTCATCAGCCATATCGTAATTCCAGTCACATTCCCTTAAAGTGCTGCTTGCATCTATTGTCCAAAAGCCTGGTCCCAAAACCATGCCTTTAGTTTCTTTCGAAAAACTAGGAGGGAGGTGGCCGATCTTACCTCAGTTGGGAATGTGTTCCATAGGCGGGGGGCCACTGCCAAGAAGGCCCTGTCTCTTGTCCCTGCCAGGTGCATTTGTGCTGTTGACAGGAGCGAGAGCAGGGCCTCCCCGGATGATCTTAGGTTTCAAGGCGGGACATCTATTCTGCACTCTAGGAGACCATTGATGTCAAGAATCACAACATATAGACTGGACTGCAGACTTGAAATGCCTCTCCAGTTAGGAGAGTAGCCTATGGGAAGCCCATTCTCTCTTATCCAGCCCAGTATCTCCAGAACTGGAAGTGAAAATGTGACAGAACAAGTAGTTTAAATAAGAAAACCACCAAGCTGACTTCACAAGATTTTTTTTACCTGTTATGTTTATATTGTGAAAGTAATTACAAAAACTGTAGATTGCAAATCACAATTTCTATATTCTAAGAATGTCTACATTGAATGTAACATGAGAACATTCACACGGTTAATTAAAGACTGTTTATAATTGGAAGCTAATTTTTCAATACTTTGTTAACACAGTAAAACTAGAGCTTCCAAAATCACAATTAAATAATGTCAGGCACAGTGACACAAAATAACACTTCCTATATTATCGAAAGATCTTCTTCCATAAACAACATCAGAAACAGTGACACATGGTTTATCAATATTTTGTCAACACAATGAACTTAGAGCTTCCAAAATAACAGTTAAACAATATCCGGCACAGTGGCACAAAATAACACTTTCTATGTTGTCAAAAGATCTTCTTCCATAAACAACATCAGTGACAGTGACACACAACAAGGTCTCCCGGGTTGTTTCCCTTGTTTCGCAATGTCTTCATCAGGTGTTATGATGTTGTAATTCAATTCTAATAGGTAGCTATCAGTTCTGTTTTGATTTCCTATCAGCATTTATAGTCTTTGGATTCAATTCCTGTAAACAGCCTTGGCTCTGAGTAAGGAGTTCTGAATTGAGAATGTAACTGTGTGAATGTTCTCATGTTACATTCAATGTAGAAATTCATAGAATATAGAAATTGTGATTTGCAATCTACAGTTTTTGTAATTGTTGTTATAGATATCTGTGCATGTTACAAATATATTGTGAAGGTAACATGTTAATGTGTACTTTTCTTCTTTCAAGGGAAATGTAATTTTATCCCTCTGTAGCAAGTGGCCTGATATATTAATATCATGACAGTTCACAGTCAAGGCATCTCCGTTACTGTAAGGATGGGTTCCACATCAATAGAACAAGGAATCTTTGGACTTGGGTCTAAACTTTTAAAGAACTATAACTAAATTTGCCCTCCCCCCCCCAAAAAAAAAACCAGACTGCACATACCCTTTCCCAAAGCAAAGTGCGGATTCACTGCCCAAAGGTGTGTCCGTACTGTAAAATTAATTCAGTTTGAAACCACTTCAATTGTCATGGCTCAATGCTATGAAATTATGGGAGTTGTAATTTTACAAGATTTTTAGCCTTTTTTCCAAATAGTATTGGTATCTCGCCACACTACAATTCCCTTGATTTCATTGCATCATTGGTTAAGGCAGTGTAAAACTACAGAGCCTACATACCCTAAATATCTTAAGAGCCAGCAACTAACTCTGAGGTTATATGAGATCCATCAATTTCCTTGTAAAAATAATTTACCACTTCACCCAATTGTTCATCCACTCCTTTTATTATTTCAGCTTTCTCCCAGAGGAGGAATCAATATGGTTTACATCCCAAATCCATAAATTTCTAAAAACATGTTTTAAAGAATATAACAAGAATGGGAAACAAAAAAGTATAACACATTTAAAGACATTTCCACAACATTCAGTTAATAGTAAGAAAGCTTATCTGAATAGGGACATTCTATCTCCTGTATATGGAGGTAGAGCAGAGTCCAAAAGTATCCAGCTTAACCTTCCATCCAAGGCATTTTCACAGCTTGGGAATTACCACTAGTGTGTTTGTGGGGAAGATAACATCAAAATAGACAATTTCTTCAAAAATCTCAGAACTCAGGTAGGCTATGCAGCTGTTGGAAAACAGGACCTGAGCCATATGGGTCTTATAGGTTGTATTCATCACTCTGAATAGTGCTTGGAAATGTGCCAGTGCATTTGCAGTGGCCTCGACTTTCAGTTCTCTCTGTTATCAACTATGATCAGCAGTCTAATTACTGCTGGAATTTCTACAAACTTTTGAAAGACCAACTCATGTAATGTGCATTACCAAATGTAACCAATGTTTAAAAGTTTCCTGGCTTTGCCATCTTAAACATAACGAAAGACCCCCAAAAGCATTGTCCATGTTTTCAATGTCCTCCCAAGATACAATTGCAGGTTTTTATCATTTTCTTTCTTTCTTGGATCTGAGTACTTCTTGTGTTGCTGCTTCAAAAATTCCTTTCAGGGCTGCAGCGAGAATTCATTTCAAACCAAGTACTGTACAGATAAGATTCAGTGCACTCCATTTTTCATTTGCACTCTTAGCATCAGGTTTCCTCTATCAGTGGTTTCCTTAGCACCTATTTTAATTTCTTTACATAACACTTTGGCAATCTGTTCCCTGCACTGCTGTGTCAGTGAACCATTCACTATTTAAAATGGGATTTTCTAGCAAAGTGTAATATAACACTTACATTGTTTTGTGTGGAAACATCCTTTCATTTTAAAGTCTTTTAGTGTGAAGTTTGAGATAGTCTTTATATTAAGTTGTTGGGAAGGGAGAGAAAGAAAGAAAGAAAAAAAGAAAGGAAAAAAAAGGGAAATAGGTATGCATCTATCTTTCCACATAACAGACTTGTTCAAAAGTGCCTACATTGTTCCATTATAAAATCAATACCCTCTAATCCCTTTCCTTAAATAGCATTTTTAGTATAGCAAACCCAATAATGTTTTACTGCCTAGAAAACTAGTAGCAGCTTTGAGTTGCAAGACATAACAGAGCTCCAGCATCCATAACCTGGCCCACGACATCATGGTTCAATATGAGGATTAATCGTGGAAATGATTGTGTTAGTTTTCGAATTATTCAAATCTTAATTACAACTGTGTTGGCCCAATTAGTTTAGAACACAAGGCTAATGTTAGGGCTGGGTGGCTACTTGGCATCTGTGTGCAAGAGAGAGGCATCTGTTGCCAAGCGCTGGAGTGATGGGAAGTGTCAATTTGCCAGCTGTGAAGCCAGGAAAGCTGTTTTAAAAACAAATTTCAGCCAACATAATGATTTAGCACACTTGGGGGGCTGGAGAGCTTCTTGGACACGTACAGCTACTCTGCGTGTATCACAAAATGGGATCAGAAAAACAGTAGGAATGTATGAGTCTCTGGTTGCATCTCCAACAATGTTTTCCTTGTCAGAGGAGAAAATTTTGGCTTGGGTGTCACATCACTGCTTATTGTTGCCTTGGAAAATAATAATTCTGCCCAGCTTTCCTTTAATAAGACACCAATGCAGGCAGGAAATCTGACCCAAATGAACAAACAAAACATAAAGTCCTTTATCTGACTTGTACATTTAAACAATTGGGGAACACAAATCTTTCAAGATAGAAATATTTGTGACAGTGAAATCAATAGCAAAATACCCCAGTACAACCCCAAATATGGTTATTCTGATTTTCTGTGGGCAAACAGATGGTGACTGATATATGGCACATGTTTCTAAAAACAACTAGAGCTGATGGGAGAAAACTGGTGCCATTTTTGGAATCAACAGGTTAAATATACACAAAAACAGGGCTAATATTTGGGGCACCAAAATGTGTATTGGCTAGTGTAATAATTCCAAGCAGAAATAAAAAAAAGAACAACGCCAATTACATCTTTCTCCAAATAGTCACTAAATAATATATTTTTTTAGGTTTAACCTATAACGTCTTCACTTTCAATTGATTTTGTTGATTTCTAGTATCATAGTTGCCCATTCCATCCAAATTGTGGAATCATCATAATTTTTAATCAATTGTTTTAAATCACCATGTTAAATATCGTAATTACATCAAAGACAGATGATGACATCTACAGACACATTTTTTTACGTGGATATAACCATGGTTAAACAAGTATTACAGAAACTGACAACATGGCTTAGGGTGCATCCACACTGTAGAAATAATTTCGACACCACTTCAACTGCTATGACTCAATCCTATGGAATCCTGGGATTTGTATTTTGGTGAGGCACCATTGAAGAAGGCTAGAGATTTTGTAAAACTACGTTTCCACAGCATCAAGCTATGTTAACTAAAGCAGCATCAAACTGACTTAATTATGTAATGCAAATGTACCTTTACATCTTTGTTTTAACATACTACATTATAAAAAGGCTTTTCAAAATAGGCAGGTGTCCACATGTTATCCAATGTATTCCTGATTTGCATCCTGGATTGGACTGAGAAAGTAGTACACCACTAATGATCTCTCAGTCTGGAAGTGATGTGTTTCCTGTTGCCAGACTCGTGTATAATAACTGGGCTGCACATTCTGTACTAGTTGGTGTTTCCAAAGCACCTTTAAGAGCAGCACTACATAGAGAGTAGTCTGTAGTCATCCAAATAAAAGGCTGCCAGGCATAGATGACATGAGCCAGATCCCTGTTGATTTTACTTTTTCCTGAACACACAGCAGCGACTAATGATGACATGGTTGCTAGGAATCATTATAATACAAAGAAGGAATTGAATATAGTGAATCTTTAGAAAGTAAACTGTCACCTTGGAAAGAAAAAATAAACTCAACCATTTTAAAATAGTATTGTTTATGTTGTTTAAATATAAATTTCTCGTTGTGTTACACAGTCTAAGAGATAAAGAGAAATGTTGCATTAATTATGAACAGCAGCATTTCAGTTGCTTAAACCTATCTGTCAAGGTGAATTTTATGGCTCTGAGAATGGAAACCAAACTTAGTAACTTGCTTCTAATATTGCCTTCCTCTTTTGATGATATTAATAGCATTGATAACTTTATGGTGGCATGCTTGATATTAACATTTAATGAACACATGGAAATGTTTCTGAAGGGTAATCAATTGACAAAAAGATAGAAAAAGAAAATAAACATTAGAAGCTGGAGCAAAATTGTATTGAACTCTAATACATTTGTTTTAAACCTAGTTTTTATTATGGATCTTTCATTAGCAAACATTTGGGGCCTTTGAGGGTGTGTGTGTGTGGGGGGAGGGGGGGGCATGCAAATGGAGGTGCATTTAGGTTCTATTTCTTTGAACTGTAATTTAATGTTTGTAATTTAAATTAAAGGCACTGGAGGATGAAGGAAATCCCTTCTCTCCCATCTCCTCATGCACCATTTCAGCATGCCAGAACTTTGCAAGCAGGCTCTGTGCCTAGCAGCCAGTTTCAGGTATTTTTAGAGGCTAAATTTAGGGCTGAGGGTGAGGGGCTGAGTGCCCTCTCATGCCTTTGGGCTGCATGCATTAACCCCCGGTATCACAGAACGTGACCCCAGAAGTCAATCCCCACACGACCAATACCTCATTAGACCCAGATCTTTCACTAAGATTGGATCTAATGAGGTATTTAGTTAATGTGGAGTAAATTGCCAAAATCCAGTTTACTCCCCATTAATTCATGTTTATTGGAAGCATTGTTTAGACTTCTCTGGTAAAACCAAGACAGGTCCCACATTTTTGGGCTGTCTGGATGGGCCCTTAGATTAGTTCTGTGCTTGATCTTTGCATATCACACAGTGACTACCATTGCTTCACTGCATTTCTATTAGATTACATTTTTTTTCATTGTATGTATAGGGCACTTATCCACAGATATTTGCTTGCTTCCCTCACTCCCTGTTTCACTCCAGAGCAGGAAACAGAGCCCTCTTGTCATTAATACACCACACCTTGGTTTAGGAAAAATACAACCCTTTTTATTGAATGATGAATATAAAATAGATTGAAGTCCAAAGGTTAAAAAAAAGCCAAAATGAAACAGCAATGTCCAGAAAGCTTGCAGAAAATCCAAAACAGTAATGTCCAGAAAACTCTCAATAGAAATCCATGAACAGATTAGCCCTGCTAACCTCACTTGAAGCCAGAAACTCCCTTAGAGACCAGACCACTGGAAACTGGAAAACCCAGGAGGTTTGTACTTGATACTAAACAATTGGTCTGAGGAAATTCCCCTCACAGGCACTTTTAAATCCCAAAAACTGATTCCGTCTAACTCTAACCTTTGCTTTCAGTAGTCAGATTCTCTCAGACCTACGTACACATTGAGCCTCACTGTGGTTCTGGCTTATCTCCAAGCTACGACTGTTATCATTGACCTGACCAGGTGTCAAGTTATCTTGCAAGCTCGGGCCAGGAGGAAAGGGGAATGAATTTTCTTCTCTCAGTCTGACAGAAACTTTCTCATGGCTTTCCCCCTGAAGCCTCTAAATCAAAGCCTGTAGGATTTTTGCTGCCCAAAGTGTCTCCATCTTGAGCCTCGTCGTCATTGATCACCTCAGCCTCACTATCCAAACTTGGCCCATCAACATTAACATCAACATTAGCATCAACATTTGCATCAACATTTGCATCAGCATTAGACAATACAATCAGAAATTCAGGCTCAGGTTCACACACAGGCTGAGTCCCAACACTCCCTCCCTCTTTGCAGTGGGAGTGTAACTTGGGGACAAGCAAGATATATTCTGAAGGTTTGTTCTGAAGTTGAATTTGTATGTACGTCAGAATAGGTACATTTTTAAGTGTGATTCCAGATATATATATATATATATATATATATATATATATATATATATATATTGGTTTTCCCCTGTCATTAAGTTCAGTCATGTCCAACTCTGGGGTGTGGTGCTCATCTCCATTTCTAAGCTGAAGAGCCAACATTGTCTGTAGAGTAAACACCTCCAAGGACATGTGGCCAGCATGACTGCATAGAACGCCATTACTTTCTTGCCAGAGCAGTATCTATTGATCTATTCACATTTGCATGTTTTTGAACTGCTAGGTTGGCAGAAGCTATGGCTGACAGCGGAAGCTTACGCTGCTCTCCGGATTTGAAACTGTGACCTTTCAGTCAGCAAGTTTAGCAGCTCGGTGGTTTAACCCACTGCACCAGCGGGGATTCATATATGTGTGTGTGTGGGTGTGTGTGTGTATATATATATATATGAGAACACTTAATGTACATAGTTTTCCTTTCATGTTCACACTACCCCATATCCATATTTTTCCAATTGTATATGTGTCTATCAGAAAACAAAAAAAAATTGCAGAGCATTACTAGATTCAAACACTTCTTTGTAGTGGGTCCATTCTTTTATGAAAGAATAGTTTCAGAAGGATTGCAAAAAGGCCTACCAGTGTTCAAGCACATATAATTTCATGAAACATGGGTAATAAACTTCTCTGTTGTTTTTCATTTGAATGCCCTTCCCCAAAAAACAGCCTACCTTGTCCCTTCTGCATATATTTTCCCCAATAGCTTTTTGCCCACAGACATTCCATTTCTTGGGTTGATTGCGGCAATATCTTGAAAATGTTTTTGTGAGAACATTGATTACTATTTTCAAAAGGCTATGCTATCTTTTAACTCCTTTTTTTACTAAAAAAGGTGATATGTTGTTTTTTAACAATGTGAAGAGATGCAGATATGCATGGATGTCCTCACATCCTTAATTTCCTTAGGCAAATGCTTGTTCTCTTACACTGTTGGAGAAATTGGGTCTCTCTTTTTCCAGCTATTTCAAGTGGCTATTTTTACCTGTAGATAATTATCCTGTATTCAGCAGCATCCCTTAATATAAGATGCAAAAACAGCATTCCGCCTATCTTGCAGATGTGAATCCTTACAAAACAATTCACTAAAAATATAGGGGTGAGTGCTGCTTCTCCAGCTGAGCCAGGGGGTAATGAAGTGTAAATTTCAGTACCTGAATAGATTGGGCTAAAGTTAATTTGGAAAGCACTTTCATTCTTCCAACTCACCTTATGAGAGGAAGAGGGAATCCAAAAATTCAGGGAATAGTTAATATGACTAGCTAATTGAATCACTGTTGGACTAGAGATGGAATGTGGTAATCACTTTTTGCTATGATTACTAGACTATTTCCACTGGCAAATAACCAAAAAAGTTGCTACTAAAAGTTTCAAAGGGCCAATCTGCACCTCTGAATGGTACTTTAGACAGTGGGTAAATATCTAGCACAGCTATTAATGTTTCTGTTCCTTCTATTCCTGATGGACATTGCTGCAATTCACCTACAAAATGTTCCTCTTCCCCTTTAAATCACTCAGACAATAGAATAGCACTTGTATACTTTTACTAAACAACTTACCAATTCAAGGGGGCTGCCTGGGCTGCATGATGTGAACTGAGAAGTGATAAAGCATGGTGCTGTTTCAGTAAAATAGAATAAGAAATCATTTTGACAGAACCTACATCTTGGTGTGGGCTTCTGAATGCATTTCTCTCCCCCCCCCCCTTCACTTTCAAGGTCGATGTTCCTTATTTCATGTGGAGTACATCTTGTATGACAGCACAGGAAGAAACACGGGCAGGCTGGGTTAATGCATTTGGGGTCAAAATGGACTCACAAATGAAGGAAAGCTGCCCCCATGAGAGATAGGACTGGCACTGGAAGTGATTGTTGATTAAGCCTCAACTGCTTAGAGTGCATGCAACAGTCAGAAAAGATAGTGAAAGAAGAAACACAGATTAAGCCCTTAAAACACAGAGAGATATTGGATTTGTGTACTGTCAAAGAAGCCTTGAGTATATACATCTATATTTTATATATATTACATGAAGCTATGATTTGATTGTCCAATTTCTTTTGCATCCTTCCCCCTTCAGGGACTTCTATTTGGTCTACTCTTACTGTCACAACAATTTAGCAAGGTAAAATAGGCTGAAAGATGGTGTATGAGAGTTAACCATGTCTAGGGACTCTGTCCCATGGGGTGGGGACTTCATATTGTCCCATGGCATTATGTCCCATAGTGTTATAAAGGACTTGCTTCTGTTTCCCATTCCTCTTCACACATTGCCTTGTCTTGCCAGTTTTACTGAATTTATCATTTTTCAGATTTATCCAATGAGCTAGTGTAGTCCCTGCCCACTCTATTTTCAAAAGAAAAAACCTTGAGAAAAAAGCTTTATGGGATACTTAACTTTCACCTCTGATCCCACTACTTTAGAGTAGACCCAAGTAATTGATCTTAGAAATGGCATTACTTGGTGGAAAACCTGACTTTCACCTCTGATCCAGTTGTACAATGGAAACAGTTGATAGGAAAAATCAACCATTGGAAATATGTTGCTGAATAAGGGTTATGTGGATGCTGTGGACTGCATAAAGAATTGCATAAAGAGTTGAGCAAATCAACTCTGAACTCTCCCTAGAAATCATGATGACTAAATTGATGACTAAATATGACTACTTGGACATATTATGAGAAGCCATAATATGTCCAAGACAATAGAAAAGACAATAATGCTTGGTAAGAAGAAAGGCAATACAAAAATAGAAAGATCCCATTCCATACGGGAAGACTCAAATAATGAAGCGATGGCCCTGAGGAAGGCTGTTGGTAATAGAGTGACTTGGAAGACTCTCATTCATGGGGACACCACGAAGTCAACTTGATGGAAGTTGATGACAGCAACAGTTTTCATAGAAATCAGTTTCAATCTGAGAGAAAATAATTGCATAAAATCCTGAGTTGATACATTCTTTTTATTCATTTATTTTATTTATTTATTTACTATATTTCTATACCACCCTTCTCAGCCCGAGGGCGACTCAGGGCGTCTTACACGACCAACACAATTCAATGCCACAATAATATAAACAGTTAAAAGCATATAAACATCCATAAAAATTCCATAACAATAAAATCAATAAAATATAAAAACATAAATCCTCCGTATCTAATTTCCAGAATCATTATCCGATTACAATTGTCCAGCCATTCTGAGGTCAAGCAATTATTTGCTACACTGCATTTGAGAAAGCCTGCTCACAAAGCCAGGTTTTTACTTTTTCATGAAATGTTAAGAGGATGGGGGTCGATATAATGTCTCTGTGGAGGGCGTTCCATAGCTGAGGGGCCACCACTGAAAAGGCCCTATCTCTCATCCCCGCCAACCGAACCTGTGAAGAAGGCGGGTCTCTCCAGAAGATCTTAAATTCCTGGATGGTCCATAAGGAGAGATACGTTCGGACAGATAAACAGTACCAGAACTGTTTAGTAGGGCTGGGTGGTTTCGTTCGTTAATTTCGTAATTCGTTAATAATTCGTTATTTTTCTTGATAACGAAGCGATAACAAACCATTCAGGAGCAACTAAAAAATGAAACGAATTTTTAAAGCTATTTCGTAATTGTTTTGTAATTGTTTCGTTATTATTTCCGTATGTCTGGTGCAAGTTTTATAGTAGTTTCCCTCCCCTCTCCCTGGTTGCAAGCGGTCGGCATTTACCCCACTTCCGGGTCCCTGGCCTCTGCTTAAGTGGATCAAATTCTCCTCTCCTCCTGTCGTCACCTCACCTCGTTCCTCACTCTGGCCTGCGTGCATTGGGCAAAGAGACACAGCAGTGCAGCACTCAGAGACCTGCCTGTTGCCTGCCTAACCTCTTTCCTTCTCCAGGTTAAAACTATTATATTTATTATTATTATTATTATTATTATTATTATTATTAAGAATGGATGGCCATCTTTCAGTAGTGCTTTGACTGTGCCTTACATGCAGGAAGGCAGAAAGTGGTTTGTTATAATAATAATAATAATAATAATAATAATAATTATTATTATTATTATTATTGGGAAGCGTTGTCAAACCAGAATAGAGATCTCACCCCTCCTCTCTTTCCCCCCTCTTTCCTTCTCCAGGTTCAAACTATTATATTTATTATATTTATTATTATTATTAAGAATAGATGGCCATCTTTCAGTAGTGCTTTGACTGTGCCTTACATGCAGGAAGGCAGAAAGTGGTTTGTTGTTGTTGTTATTATTATTATTATTATTATTATTATTATTATTATTATTATGAAGTGTTGTCAAACCAGAATAGAGATCTCACCCCTCCTCTCTTTCCCCCCTCTTTCCTTCTCCAGGTTCAAACTATTATATTTATTATATTTATTATATTTATTATTATTATTATTAAGAATGGATGGCCATCTTTCAGTAGTGCTTTGACTGTGCCTTACATGCAGGAAGGCAGAAAGTTGTTTGTTATAATAATAATAATAATAATAATAATAATAATAATAATAATAATTGGGAAGCATTGTCAAACCAGAATAGAGATCTCACCCCTATTATTTTCAGTTGCGCAACCGCGTCCGCCATTTTAACGAATTGATTCGTTAATATTAACGAAATTTCGTAAATATCAAACTTTTTAAAAGGAAAATTTCGGAATTCTTTTAAATATCGAAACACAAAAAAACCCAAAAAACGAATCGATTTTAGAAACAAATTTTTCTGTTGTTACTCAGGCCTACTGTTTAGGGCTTTATAGGCTAAAGCCAGCACTTTGAATTGTGCTTGGCAGCAGACTTTTACACTAGAAGCATATCAACTGAAATAATGGAATTTGGCCTGGTGAGTAGAAACTGTCCTTGAGATGCTTTAGAACTATCCCCTTTAACCTCTAAGCACCACTGGTAGGGCAGTCGTTTTGAGTCTCCTCCTGAAGAAATGAAGCAGGATATAGATAAACATAACTGGTCGCAAAAAGACACTGCATCTTCCAGTTAGGATCTTCATGTAAAGAACTTCCTGTCAGCTCATAGAAGGGAAGGCCTATACTGTCTTTTGACCTCTGAGATACCTTCTCAGGCACAACAGACACAGCTATGTTCAAATAGTATTTACAAGTATTCCTAGTGTTAAAGACTAAATGGTAAGCTGATGGATTATAAAATACCAAACAGATTTGGTTATGGTCAGAAAAACAAGGGAATGGGAAGCTTCAAGCAGAAGATATAAAATGTAATTAAAGATAATGAAGCTTTTAATTAGTTGGGCTTACACACAAATATTCTAAAAGATATTCTAAAAAACCAGAAAAAATCCATTCAAAAACAAGCTGTCAACTCCTGTAGCAGTATAATAACTTGTACATAGTGCAAATAATCATCGCTCTTAGGCACCGATCATTCTATAGCCTAACAAAATTGGATGTATACATGTCTACAATATAGGTGGATTGCAATTTCTTAATGCTTCAGATAATCTTACATAGTTATTACAAGCTATTTTGGGGGAATAAAGTGCTGCGAGAATAATATTTTAAGTCCTGGATTAAAAAGCATTCCATTCATTATTCTAAAAGAGAAAATTGCCCATAAGAGTGGTTTCTCCCACTTATCCTGTTCTGCCTAGATTCTCTCCACCCACACTGGAAAATGTAAAGGGGAAACTGAAAAAAAAAATCACCCTCATGTAACTCCACCTCCACTTTTCAGTTTGTAATGATGAAAGCCAGAGGGATGAAGCCATGTGAGAGAGGGGAGATGGGAAAGGAGGAATTGCTCCCTCCTTTCCCACTTCCCTTCTACAGTTGCCTCATCATCATCCTGTCTACTGTCATTACGGGTGCTACCAGTACCATTTTCATGCCTAAGGGACACTGGAAAACCCAGAATGTTGGGGAAAAGGTAGGAGCCATCCCCTTTTTCAAGGATGCCCAAGCCTTGAAAAGTGGAATGATGTGAATTTCAGAAACTGTTATGAGAATAGATTATACAGAACCTGTTTGATGATGAAGTGTGGTGAACCTATATCTAGAATGTAAGAGTCCCCTTCCTTATAAATAAATAAAAAAGGAAATTTTTGAAAAATGTCATATCCACTTTATCTTCTGTACTAAGTTCTCCCAGACTGTAATATGTAATGTCTTTATTTCAATATGGGTGTTGCTAAACAGTTTTTCAGGTCATTCTTTAGAGGAGTCTGGAGGGTTCTCTTTAAAAGTACAGTCAGTTCCCGAGTTACAAACATTTGACTTACTATTTACTCATATTTAAAAATGGGAGTGAGAGAACAGGAAGTGAGAAAAATTTACCCCTCGGGAGTGGGATTCACTCTTGGAAGAGTTATCATAGCAAAAAGGTGTCTTCACTGAAGTTTTAACACCAATCCCTATTTCGACAACAAGCCATTTTTTTTTTCAAAATCCCACTATCACAGTGACAAAAAGTGAGGTAAAATCTTCTGAATAGGGGCATGGGCAGCAAACAAATCCTTTGGCACCCACCATTCTATAGCCTAACAAAATTGGATGTATAAATGTCTACAGTATAGGTGGATTGCAATTTGTTTGTAACTTGGTGACTGGATACAATAGCATCCTTCTGATATATCATGTTGGCATGTTCACACTCAATGTTCTATTCAATGTCTCCTTTAATAGGGTCAACATGTAAGCAATTAAAATTAGGAAAATTCAAACTGCTTTGGACAGTTCTCCTTCTGTATTTTTGTTCTATAGGTAGCTTACGCTTCTTTAGGTAATAAGATTTGCCAGCCATTTTTATTTTTCTGGGTTCTTGTCTGACGTTTATCTTAGGCTTACATTCAGATAAACCTACAGCTTAGGCACAGACTTTCTCAGATACTTATGTGAGCCTGTCTAAGTCTTAAGATCCTTGAGGAGGTGACTTGCAATCCTGCTATTGTCAGAGGTTTATCTGGAGAGGCCATATGAAGGGGGGTACATGAAGACCATTTCATATCTGTTTAATTCTCTTCCAGAGGATGTTAGCTAGCCCTCCTTCTGTCAGTTTGATATGACTTTACTTAATCAGACATTTTGCAATTAATAGGTTGTACAGAAAGGGTTTTTAGTAGATGGAAATACTGTATATTTCTGCTCATTATGTTTTTTTTTTATTTTGTAATTTCTGAAATTGCTGTAATTTAATAGGACAGCTACATTTTTTTTAAAAAAAAAAACAATCCTGTGGTGTGCTATTAACTAATTTATTTATTCTCTTGCCTTTTCTTTGATTCAAAACACAATTGTATTTTGCTTTAACAAGAGTTGCCAGTTGCCTTTAATCCCATTGCAGGAAAAGAATTAGAATATCTAAGACATGATGTTTCAAAATATCTATCCTAATGGCACCTATAATGATGAAAGTTTTGTTTAATATAAATATAATATTTGTGCTTTCTTGGTCATAGAACTTGTGAGCATCCTAAAACCTTTCAGGTATCTTATGGGTATACACAACCATTAGGGATGACCGGATGCATTCCAAAACATCTGGAGTTTGCAGGTCTTGTTGGGCTACCTCATGCTAGTAACTGACTTTTTCCTAATCCATCCAATTGTGTCCATAGGCTACAACTGTTTTCCCTCCAGAAAGCTACTGTAGACCATAATTTTGAGTAGTTCTTCTTGGGAACATCTTTGAAGACAGTTTCCAAACTATTTTTAAAACACCTTGACAGCTTCCAGTCTTTTCAAGGAGGACACCCTTCTCACTCTCTCTCATTTGGTTAATTACATTTTCATACTGTAATAGCAAGCTAACCCCATCAACACTGTCAATATAATTAACTGTTGCATATGTAGATATGTCATGGCTTGAAACACATCCAAGTCCCCCCGCTTTTTTTTTGTCCTTGAGCAGACCTCAGTTATTTGAAAGGTAAATTTTGGCTATGGTCCACCTGCCAAATGTCTTTCAAGTTTAGGAAGAAAGGTATTTGGAAGTGCCGTGCAATAAAATCTGGGTGGTTGCACAACCCCCTCCTCTGCTTTACAAATTCCACAAGATCACTCCAGGGCCAATGCTTACCCATTTACCTATTTAGACAGTGCTTAGCCTTGGAGCAATATCTGTGCATAAAACTCACAGGTATACAAAGAAGTACAACAATGTTTGTTTCTTGATTGCTTTGCATTAAGAATTCTATCACATATATTTACTTGTCTCTCCAAGAGCAATCAGAATATCTATAATTTTTCCCATAAGTGCTACATTCATTGCATTAGATTCCTTTTTTAGGTGGAAGCATGGCATCCAGGCAATGCTCTTTGCAAGGCATTTGTATGATGTTGGCAACACTGTGCATGTAAATATGCCATTGTTATTTTGAAAATATGCAATTTCCATGTGAGGGTAAATATAGAGGACTATAAGCTTATCTGAAAGTTAGAGCATGATAGAAAAGCACAAAGGAGATCTCCAAGGGTTGGGACCCCAATTCCTAGTGAAGGACAAAAAAGGGATTGAGATCCATGTGGAAAAGTCTTTAAAACCTACTTTTTTTGAACTTCAGCACACAAAAAATACCTAGTTAACATGGTTACTGGCTTAGTGGTTGGGAAATTACAGAAGTTGCAGTCCAAAAGGTAACTTTTCCAGGGTCTGTGTTTGACAGTTTATAGCATTGGGCTTAGTACTGCATCAAACCAGAGACATGTAAAATGATTTTCCTCAGCAGGAAGTAAACATTAAAAATAGAGGCAGAAACAGCAGGAGCATTTTTTGTCTGTTTGAAACACTAAAAGGGTGAAGAAAGATAATGCCATAAATACTCTTGGAGACAAACCTTTAAAATACAGTATTCTGAGGAGCAAGAAGGTCAGACTGAATAGAAGCTCACAAACTAAACTAAGTATAGAATGGGTGTGTAGAAAGTCAGGGATGCACAGGCCATTTAGAAAAGTTACGGGTGGCATAAGGTTTTGTGCTTAGTAATTCAAAAGAACAAAGGTACTTTAAACAATTTCCCTCAGCAGGAAAAGAGGCATTAAAGGGTCATTAACGAACAGGGGGTGAGCCAGCAGAGACATTTTTATTTGAAACATGTGAAAAAGTGAGCAGAAATCCAAAATGCAATACGTACTGTCAGAGACAAAACTAATAAATACACATTTTATGAGATTGGAAAGAGTAGTAGATCAGAAATAGTAAAATAGGGCTACACACACACACACAAGCACACATACACGTTTGATACCATTCTACTCAGGTTGCTCAGGTATTTCTAGGTAATGTGGCTTTGCCTCTTAGCTATCCATACATGATTAGCAACATCCTCAGCTATAATATATGTTTCTTTGTTTTTTAGGGAAGCTATCAAAAAGGCTTTGATGTATGCTAGGGTATTGTCTTTTCTGCTTGCTCCACCATAAAAGACAGAAACTCAGACTGAACAGAGGAAAAATATTTATGACAATAATATCAGTTGTTGAGTTAACACATCTTGATTCCCTTAGATGCAGGAGGTGCTTGGTAAACTTCACAAAATTTGAAGCAGAAAAGTTTGCAGTCCAGAAACTTCACTAAGTGTCAAAACACAACCAACTACCAAGAGTAGTAACTCATAAATTGAGGATTTCATCCATATTTCACAGGTCATATTCATAAGCCTGGAGAATAGACAAAGCATGAAACACGTATCCAGAAATCCTGTGTATATTCACATTACCAAAATGGCAGTTATAATGACTCAGATAGGATGGTGTTGGGATAAGTGTTGAGAACAGTCGCAATATATAATGATTTCAAGTCAGGAGACTTGGCTCCTTCTTCACAGGCAATATTTCAAAGAACATCAACCACCTCTTCATATTCAGAGTAATTAAATGAGTGCTTATAGGTTTCCTACTATATTCTAAAACATAATTCAAAGGGTGCAAAATAGTGGCTCATCTGCTCATGTTTTCCAATATGGTCTGGGGCAGTGCTACTCTAAAGTGTTGATCCCTAGACCAGTGCTGATTCATAAGCCTGTAAGTTTTCAGGAAAGAAAGAATAATTGTAGTTAATGGGAAAAAATATGGTCCCATCTCTGGCAAGTTGGGAGAAAAAAAAACCTCTACTGGTCTCCCATATTAAAAACTGGTAGGGATGTGTGAAATGGCAAAGAATCTATTCTGCTTTCTTCCCGATTCTTCCTGAAATGGAAACAGAACTCAGAGTTCCAAATTATGAATCTGAACACCCCTCCCCTCCTGATTTCTTGTAACCTTCCTGAAAACAGAATGGGCAGCAATCAAAATCTGAAATGAAAACAGAACAAAAACAGAACGGATTCACCCACTCCTTAAAAAAAATCAAGGAGGACTGGTTTAGAGCAGGCCTGCACAACATATGGCCTGCAGGCCAGATGCGGTCTACAAAAGACTTCCCTGTGAAAGGTGCGGGGCTTCCACTTTGCTGGTTGGCCCTTCCTCTGCCTGCCTCTGCCGTCAGGGAGGGAGGAAGAAGGAATTTATAAATAAATAAATAAATAAATAAATGGCTATTTACAACTTCTAAGTTGTGC
Organism: Anolis sagrei; assembly: GCF_037176765.1. Lineage (NCBI taxonomy): Eukaryota > Metazoa > Chordata > Lepidosauria > Squamata > Anolidae > Anolis > Anolis sagrei. The sequence continues at coordinate 97,654,843 of NC_090024.1, forward strand.
AGGCCTCATATACAGGATTCAAGAGCATACCCATATCAATTCATTCAAACGTTAAAGATATCCAATCAGGAAAGAAGAAACAAGGGAAGGACTGCAGTCTTATCACATTTAAAGATAAGTACTTACTCCTCAGCCCCATTTCAAAAAATCTTAAGAATTTGTGTGCTTTACAAAAGTGTCCAATCTTTTGGGAACATTTTAATGTTCTCTTTGAAACATACAATAATTACAAGCTGAATATTTCAGCTTAGCAGTAGAATATTCACTAAAGTTTTACAACTGGCTTGGTAGATGCAAGGGTATAGCTTTTTGCCAAGGGAGAGTGGAACTGACATTGCTTTGTAGATTATTTAAAGCTATCTGGGTGTTTAAGTAGTCACCCATTTTCAAACACTGCCCTCTCTTTATTTTTTTCCCCCCATGGGGCATGTATGAGGCTGTCCTGCACTCACAAGGAACTTTTTCATTTCTTGCTTTAACCACCATGCTAACCTTTTCTAATATGTCTTCACATCCCTGGTTTAGCCACATAATAGCAACATTACAACAATGTCATCAAGAATAATATAGCTAAATGTTGTGATAGAAATAAAAAGGTGTTAATGAGTCTAGTGGATGGAAGGATCAATAGCTGCTGAAAAGAAAAGTTAAAAGTAAGGACATCAGTCATCTATGATAGCACTGAAATTTAGTAATTATCTATTTCATATCTGCAAACTTATATTTGTCTTGAAACAAAGAATAAATTTTGGAAAAGGAATAGTTCCATCCTATTCTGTATCCCTGAGTGGAGAAAAATGACTGTTTTTCTGAAAGATCAGATAATAATCTAATATCTATTTGTCTCAATCAATAGGTTAGACAGAGAACAGATAATGAATTAGCATGTTTTTTTTAAAAAAAATGAGAAAAAATGCTCAAAGGGAAAAATCACAACTTGTATAATCAATATTGAAATCTGGATTTTAAAGAAAATGCTTAGAATGTGAATGATTCAATATTAGCAATATATTATGTTTTAAGAGGATTTGTTTGTCTACTTGTAAGCTTTTTTGAACTATATATCAACCAAAAATGAAAATTAAAAAATGGGACTTGAAATACATTGCAAAATCTCTATTTTAAATTCAGAAAATCAGCATTATTCCAAAGCTGACATTGGGATCTTTTTCAGATTCGCCACCCTTTGGGAAAAAGATGTGGTTCAATGGAGAGAGCTTTGGGAATCTGAAAAAGATCCCAAAGTCAACTTTGGAATAATGTGAGGATTAGCTCTAAATACTATTATGAGTGAATGATGTTTTTACACTTGCCATAATCTACCAGGTATGTTATAATTCTTACTCCATCTGATGCCTTGAGTTAGAGCCTGACTTCCCAACTATCTCTTGTAAAATTCTAGACTCCCCCTCTCTCTCAATCTCTCTCTCTCTCACACACACACACACTTTGGATACCATAGGGAAGGGCTAAAACTGTGATATTTGTTTTGCTCTCTGTGCCCAAGTTCAGAAGCTCTCACCTCACTTTCTGTCCCTGTAAGAGCTGGATTTTGGAAAAAAAATAGCTTATTGTGGAAACAAGGATGGATGATTAAGCTTCTGTTGAGAAACCTTTTCCCATGATTTTCCCTTCTTAGGAGTAGATTTAACTCAATTCCTGTTGTCTGATCCCCATTTTAACTATAAGTCATTTGTAAGTCAGATGTTTGTAACTCAGGGACTCCCTGTATGTATGAAGTAGAAGCTGAGCTTCCACTGAAGGTATTGAGAAATAGAAACCATTTTTTGCAATGCTAGTAATGGAGCTCATTGGTTCTTGATTATAAAGCAAGAAAAAAAAAGATTAACATGAAGCTTCATTAACAGCTAGTTATGTGTTCTGTGCTCTTCCATTTAAACATGAGAAAGAAAAGTAGAACTATGGACAATGAGGCCCAAAATGGAAAAAAAAAAACACTTCTTCACTTTTGTCCTTTGAAACCTTCAGTTTTGTTAAACATATTTGATTTTGGTGATGGTGGTACCCGGGAAAGGAGGGAAATCGCTTCATTTATTTTAATTAATTTAGAGAGACTTTAGGTACTGAATTAATACTCTTTAGGACAAAAGCATTTAAAGCTTCAATTACAATCCTTCCTATAGTAAAAATGACATGATCATTTTGACCCTTCCTGCTTCCTCAGATATACTACACAGAGGATGACTAAATTTGATATGTCTCTTGACTCACAGTAATTTAAATAAAAAGTAATGTTTGCCATAAGGATTTCTCTGTGCCCTCTTGTCCCAAAAGATTGGTGAAGTAGCAAATGTTAGAAGTGTACTTTTACATCACTGTGGATAATTGATAAATATACTCTACTGCTCATAAGGTTGTGTCTACACTTACTAGAAATCTCTTGTCAGAATCCAGATGCCTTTAAAGAGCCAGACACAGTGATAAAGTCCAAACAAAGTTTATTAAAGCCAAAACAAAAGGTTTCAAGCAGTTTGCAAGACACAAACTTAACTTGGCAAATAATCCGGATTTAACCGGCATATAATCCGGGATAAACAAAGGATTAAGCAAAATGTTCCAAAGTCTCAGAGCTCAATGAATGCAAGTAAACAAGGTGGAAGAACACAAAGCCGTAGTCCAAAAACAGTCCGAAGTCAAAGATATTAGAGTACAAAAAGCAGCGCCGTTGTCCAGGCAGTCCAAGGTCATGAAGAGGGGAAGTCAGCACTTACAGGAATCCAAAGCCAGTCAAGACACGGAGAAAGCAGCAACCTGTAGTTCCAGGACCCAACAAGATAATTGGCATCGACAAAGGCCTAGGCACGAATCCAACACTTTGCCTCCTGCAAAGTGCCATTACTCCAGAGCCTACATTTATCTTACAACTCATTATCTGTTGATGAGCTGTCCTCCACCCTTTCTTCATCGCTATCAGCTGCTCTAGCCTCCACAACTAATCGCCAACGCCCCTCTCACCAGCTTTTCCATCTCTTATCAAGACTTAGGTCTCCCTAACTATCACCAGATTGCCAGTCCCCAGAAAACCCTTCAAAAGTATCGCTGGACGTAGGTTGTGTACACACATCCCTAACTTCTTGCACACAAATCCAATCTAACCCATCCTCCTCCTCAGCACTACTCCCAGACCCATCACTTCCAGTGAATCCCATAAAATCTTCTTCAGTTGGAGCAGTAAGTATATCACGGATCAGTTTCCTCTGATGCTCCTTGTCAGACTCCTGCTCCCAAATCCGTTTTACACCCCTGCTTTCATCTCCTTCCTCCTCCATTTCTCCTTCTGAGAAACCCTCAAATGAGTCATCGTCTGTAGGGGACATGAATATCTCCCTAACTCTCTTTCTTTGTTGTTCCTCATCCAAACTTTGAGCACCTCTCTTTCCACCTCTGCTACTCCTCTCATCAGTAGTAACAGTACCAGGAGACTCAACTGCAACATCTCTGATTTAGAGGACTCCATATTTTCTCTGGGAGCCCTTTGACAATTCGCATGACCAAACATTCTCATAGTATTAATATGTTTTTTATTTTCAATTTACATATTAATAAAAACAATGAAACAAATCTATATGCATGTATATATGCATAAATGAACACAATAGAATACTTTCTAACATCTATACAATTTGGTTATACTCTCCCCCCCCCCACTCCTCCTAATTTAGTGACTTCCCATCCCTTGGGTTTGATGTATTCATATATAACACCATTCAATTGGGCAATCTTTAGAAGACTAAACAAAACAGAATGTATTTGAATAGATGGGGCAAGAGACTCCAGATGTTCATATGCCAAATTCCCCCCTCCTCTCTCTCTATATATGAATGTGTTTCTTTATTTCCTAAGCTGACTGGAAATAGATTATCAATTAATCCATTTAGTGTGGGTCCACTTCCCTGAATTTTCAGATAAAATTTTAAATATCACACTTTATTTTTAAAATGAAGCAGGGAAAGAGTTTACTGAGTGTAATTTTCATTTCCTTAGATATCTCTTCTTCCAGATTGTCAATGATTAACCTTTGTTTCAAAAAAAATCTCTGGCAGTCATTTGAAAGAAGGGCAATGGTGGAAAAGTTAATGACTTCGATCTTGTGATGAGCATGTGAGAGAGTTTCTATTCTGATAAATACTACTCTCCTTCTCCCTTTTTTAAGAAAATGAGAAGTGTTTTTGGAAAGCTGTAAGTTAATGAAAAAGTTTTCTTTGATGACATTAGGAGTCTTATTCTCACCTGAAGTAGTGGAGAATATAAACTGAAATTAGATACTTATATTGGAAACTGTGTATAAATTACAATTTATATTTTTAAAAGCAGTTCTATAGAGTAGGCATGACTTGATGAAACCATGCTTCTAAGTTTTGACTTTTTTTTTGTCCATTTAAATTGCCTTCTCGGAATTTCTAGCTTAAAAAAAACCCCAATTTGAATCAAATAGGAAAACTTGAGCTTTGATCCAGAAATTAAACCTAATGCCTAATACCATTGATTTCCACATCCTGTTAACAAGCATGGAATTAGGCATGCTCAGGTGGAATTAAATTATTTCAAGTAACTTGAAGGATAACATCATCCTTCTCTAGTTTGAACACATTTTGTTTTCTACTTTCTGTGGCAGAGGCCCTAATTTTAAAATCCACAAAAAGTAGATATAACCTTTCCTCATCTCCTCTCTCTCAAAATTTACAGATCTATCTATCTATCATCTATCAATCTATCTATCTATCTATCTATCTATCTATCTATCTATCTATCTATCTATGCTTTTCCTTAGTTATAGACAAGGATTTAGTCCTCTTTGTGGCTTCACTAGTTTGACTTGGGACCTTATCAAAAAGACCCATGGATTTGCCCCGCATTGGGACAAACCCATGGCTCCCAATAGGGGGAATGAAAAAACTGCTGATCCACAACTCACATTGCCTGCCTTACCTTATCCCTCATCCCATGGGGGAAGCATCACTGCCCAAATCCCCCACTGCTGGGAAGGCAAAACAGGAAAGCTACCATGTTGCCATGGCTGTGGCATGTGCTGCTTCCTCTTCCTTTTTGGCCCGGAGCCCGACCAGAAATGCCTATACATTGCATGAAGAGCTCTCTGTCAAAAATGGAGGGGAAGTAGTCTATGACTGGCAAATCGGTCCATCTGATGAGGTGATTAGTAAACAGAAAGTATTTGGATATTATCTCATTGGGATATATTCCATTTCGCATTGTTGTTGTTGTTGTTGTTATTCTTCTTCTTATTATTATTATTTGAAACACAACAAGTTGAGTCCACAACAGACAAGATCACTCTGTTGGCTGTTGTATTAAATCACACGTCAGACACTTCCCAAGTGTCTAGGGTGCAGATCCCAGTAAGGTGGCCTTCTACAGGTGGCAGATAGTAATTTTGTCAGTGCCAATTGTGTTTAAGTGCAGACCAAGATCTTTAGACACTGCACCCAGTGTGCCGATCACCACTGGGACCACCTTCACTGGCTTGTGCCAGAGTCTTTGCAGTTCGATCTTTAAATCCTCATATCGTGTCAGCTTTTCCAGTTGTTTCTCTTCAATCCTGCTGTCACTTGGGATTGCAACATTGACAATCCATAATAATAATAATAATAATAATTATTATTATTATTATTAAACCCAACTTTATCTCCCCTGAAGGGGACTTAAAGTGGCTTAACATAAAAGCATCAGTATAACAATTAAAATATATACAAATATACAAACATTAAAACAGAATGAAATATAACCAGTATTTTTAAAATTCCCATTTTTCAGACACATACTGATGGAATGGGGCAAACTTCATGTGATGGGACCTGTTCGGAATCATGTTCAAAAAATTTCAGAAATGGAGTATATCCCAATGTGATAAAATACCTAGCCTTGACAAACTTTTTTTCAGTGGGTAGAAGATTATATTAAAAGAGCTTTTTCTTGACTCACATATGCAGAAATTTATATGCTCATACTCTTTAAACATATTTTTCTGCTGTAATGTTGTATGTTAAATAAATCGAGCTGTTAACCATCAAACAAATAGGAAAGTGAGCAGGACTTGAGGAGCAGAGGTACATACAAAGAGATATTGTATTCCAAGGACCAAGACTCTAATGAGTTTTCATTGGGAAATATTGTATGTTTACATTGTCTCTCTGCCAAGTGATTGATCTTTCCTATAAAAAGGAGAGGCCCTGAATAGATCCTTGATTGTTTTTCTATTCAGAAACACTTGATGTTTTACTCTTTTATTAACCTGGTGCTCCTGGCTCCCACAGGATAGTTAGGAACACAAGATTAGCTGAATTGCTTAACACATTGAATTTTAAGTTTAGCATTAAAAAGGAAAAAAGTACCCTTTGAATTCTCTCTTGTCCTTAACTTGTTTTTATTCTATTTTCTGTGTAAAGGCACACCTAAAAATAGAAACAACAAAGACCCTATCTTTCTCCTCCTTCAAGGACAGAGCAAGATTTGGTTTCATGTGTCAATGTAAAATAGTTGTATGGATGTGCAGATGGAGATACCAATTGTTTCCAGATCATTTCTGTGAGTTGTTGCTGTGCAAAATTATTCATACAACTCTATGCATCATCAAACTACGTGAAAACAGATTCCATCTAAATATTAGGAAAAGGTTCCTGAGTGTGAGAGATGTTTGGCAGTGAAATATGCTGCCTCAGAGCATGCTGGAAGTTTTTAAATAGAGGATGGATGGCCACCTTCCAGGAATGCTTTGATTGTCTATTCCTGAGTGGCAGTGCATTGGACTGGATGGCTCTTGTGGTCTTTTCCAATTCTGTGATCTTGAATGCTTAGTGTGACTTTAGACTTCTAAAATAGACTATCTCAGATTACTAACATTTTTGCTGCCTATTGATTCTGCTTGTAATATCTTTAGGCTTCAAACCTTTAAAGATTACTTGGATGCATATATTTACACGCAATCATAGATATCATTTACAGAATTTTTACGGGAAAATGTGATCTAAAAGAAGAATATGTAGAATGACTTTAAGTATTTTCATTTTATATTGAGCAACTGGAGATGAAACATCTTTCTGGGTATTATATTTATTGGAAGTGAGTGGAAGTTAGTCCCAAGACTTAGTCTTTATTATGTCCATTTAAAATAAAATGATACAGGCACTCAATTTCAGGGCTCAAATATTATTTAATGCCTTCTAGTGATTGACCACATTTGGCAATGATTAATTGGACATCATAATTACATAAAACAGTCCTGGAAAAAGAATTTGTCAGTGATCGTTGGAGCATATTTCAAAGCTCATTGTAGTGTTTCATTTCTGTTATCAAGCTATGTTTGTTTCCTTTCTCTGCTCTACTTTGACTTTTGCTTCTATCATATTAAATGTGTGTGTTAACTTTGTGTAGAAATTTTAAACCTGTAGTTCGGTTAAAGTTATTGAATGCTACATCCACATAAAAAGGGACATTTACAAGTAATTCAATATACATGACAGCATTTGGCAATGGTTCGCATACATAGGTCAGTTGTTAATTCATTTACTAAGACTGACAGTCTGTTCTGCATCACAAAACTATATGCCATGTCTTGGCAATATTTTCCTGTTATAAGAAACCTAGGCACTCACATTTGGAAGGATGAGTCCAAAGGGGCCCAGGACAGATGGCCATTGTTGTTGTTGCTCTTGTTGTTCTTGTGTATCTTCAAGTCAATTCTGACTTATGGTGACCTTGAGTTGAACTGAAAATCAGGTTTTCTGGGGCTGGGATTGTGTGATGTCCCCAAAATCACCCAGCACATTTCAATGGCTTAGCTGGGGATCAAGTTGTAATGCCCAGAGTCATAGCAATGACAGACCTTTTGCACCTCAGTGGCTTAACAATTTCTGTTATTGAAAGGTAAAAAAGTTATGTTAAACTGTAGACCATATGTAAGTATAGAAACACATTTAACAGTGTTGGACATTTAGCCCAAATCCAGATTAAGTCTCTTCTTCTACACAGAGAGTGTGTTTGTGCAGTGAAATCCCTGCAACGTGATGCACATGCAAACCACTCATTTTGTTTTCTTGTATTTTCATGTGATCTATCAAATGAAAAGATTCAAGTCCCAGCTTCTGTTTGTATAAGCAGAAAGAAGCTACATCAAATAGGAAGAGCAAATCAAAGTGCCTTAAGAGAGTAGCGATTTAATTCTTTGCTAATTTTGTTCACAAGGGGAGCAGTGAGTAATTTTAGCAATTTTCTTACTGCTGCAAGGTTTTCCAAAACTTCACAGTTTTCAAGGATCATTTACAATATGAGACTTATTCTGCAAAAAAAAAATGCATGTGGTATTTTTGTAGGAGTATTTGGTATCTATAGCAGTATACAGTGCAGCATAGCCAGTGCTATGAATGAGGTTATGGTAGAAAACAAAAGTAAAAAGAAAAAAACCTTACTTTCAATGTTGCAAGTAAAATCTCTCAGATAAAAGAGCAGATAGACGAAAGAACATGAATTAACTTTGGTTCAAGAGTCCCTAATGCTGACTCTTGTATATGTGTGTCAGACATCTTAAGCCAGAGAGAAGATTCACCATGTTTCCTTCTCAGATAAAGGATATGAAGCACTAAAGACTTCTGGAAAAGAGGGGAATTGATCTCTACATCCAGTCAAGAAGCAAAATGCTCTGAGCTACATAGATCTAGGAAATAGGGGTGAAAACAAGACAGTAGACATTCATTATAGGGTTGTGTCTGTTCCCAAATGTTCTCCATATAAGTGTTGCTACTTCTACACTTCTACATTTTTTTATGAATGCTGTTTTCTATGCAAAATTCACATTGATCAACGCCAAATAAGCCTGTTTAGTGAAAGTTTGAGGAATGCTGTGATGTGCGGGAAGAGAAAGGGAGGGCAGAAACTAGAGGTTTGTCTAAGGCAGTGGTTCCCAACCTGGGGTCCCCAGATGTTTTTGGCCTACAACTCTCAGAAATCCCAGCTAGTTTACCAGCTGTTAGGATTTCTGGGAGTTGAAGGCCAAAAACATCTGGGGACCCCAGGTTGAGAACCACTAGTCTAAGGGAAAGATGAGATAGAGCAGTCAGGGCTTGAGGGCTCATCTACACTCTGTAGATGAACCCTCAATGCCTGACTTTGTAAAACTACACAGTCACTTAAATGTGGGGGTCAATCCATGGGAATTGATTCTTTGAACTGGCCATGGATTCAGCAGGAGCTATGTCCAGGTGGTTCGGTGGACTGAACCTGATTTAGTCATGCTGGATGGTCACCCTTATATGGATTGTTGTGTCTGTTGTCATACCAGTAGTTGTTGAGCTGCATAGAGCTCCTGGTCACCGCTTAGAACCTTGGACGACTTCACTCCTTTCTCCTAGTTTCTCAGGTGCCTTTGGTGATGCCAGCAAAGGTTCCCAGCAAAAGTCCAGTGCTCTCTAGAGCCCTTGGCAGGCTGTCATGGTGACAGGAATGACATGGGCCCGATTCATCTGCTTTTCTCTACACCAAGGGGCAAAGGGAAAAAAAGATAGCAGTGTCTGCCCTTGTGAACAGTGGGCTGTTTCACATTCAAGCTATGGGGCTGCTCCAGAAGTATTCAAGCCCAGAGAGAGGTTGGGGGAAGGGAGAGATGTATTTGAGAGCTGTGAATGAACAAAGAGATAAGGGAGTTCATGTTTAACTTAAGTCTTAAACAAATTGTTAATAAATTGTTACATGATTTATTTTCTATGACTGTGTCTGACTGATCCACACAGACAGTTGTCGAGAATAGCAATCACCTTGAAGCTTGATTACCAGATCCAGAGAGGGATCTTAAGGACAAAAGTACAATTTGAGTGACAGGAGCCCCAGGGTTGGAACTGGAAGGCCAGCCTAGGTAAGGGTTCTGTCTCTGTGATTTTTTTTCACAGAATAACTGTAGCACCCCCTACTGAAGCATTATTAGACTATAAATGTAGACATACAAGGGAACCCATTGGGGCACCTTCTGGGAATATATATATACAATTACTTTGTTACTGAATCATTGATTTCCATGATACAGGCTGTTTTGCTAATTAATGCAAAATTTTGCACATTGAGGCTAGTTTGCAGGCTATAGTAAGCAACATGTAGGAGAGAGAAGAGAAGAAGATGAAAACATCGGAACTCGTTTACACAAACTGAATATCTGCAAATGCAAAATATTAGCTATGACAGTTTCTGCTGGCTGCTGTTGGTTTGTAGATATGCTAGTAGATATTTTACTTGAACATGGAGTGCATCCCATAGATGTGGAAAGTTCCTGTTTTAGTCTCCAAATCTATCAGTAAGGCTATAAAATACACTGGTTGAAATACTGGAGAGGCATTCCTAGTCAGTTTAAAGCAGGAGGGACCAATTATTTGGTTCTATTAGATAATTTTCCAATTCAAACTCTGATTATTTTTGTCCAGTTTGTACATATCCATGAACTAAAAAAACCTATTCATATGGTGGAGAAGGAGACATGAACACGCTTCCTCAAGGTACATAAAATAAAATCTGATTAAACATCCTTAGTGTTGTGGCTTCATGTATGCAGATATGACTTTGCCATTTCTAGATTGACAGAGCAATCTGAAGTGTATGGCTGTGCATCATGGTGTTTGTTTTTCTGCAAACCATGAGAAACTACAGTCCCAGTAAATGATTAACTTGGTCCTATGGAAACTAATATCTTAAAGTAATGGAATATAAATAAGCTGAATATTAAACAAGTGTCTAGCTTTAAAGATAATATAATGGAAGTCTGTTGCTTGCTTGTGATGAAGCTTGCTGGTCACTAGATTTTCTGCAAGTAAGGCATTTGTTTGTGATGTGAAGCTACAGGCATCACACATAAATTTCAGCACTGAGTAAAATATTATCTGTGTTGCAGCCAGCTTCAGGAATATCTCATTTTAATACCTTCATAACTCAAAGAAATGGTTGTAATGCTAACATTTTAATTGTTATTTTTTGAATATCATCAGCATACTAAAGTGTTTGGCTTTGAAATCCAATTGTTTTCCTATCAGCCCTTACTCTATTATATATATATATATATATATATATATATATATATATATATATATATATAAAATAGAGTAAGGGCTGATAGGAAAACAATATAGAGCAATATTTTTTAAGTACGTTAGCATGGCTAAATAGCTCAAAGCAGTTTTCTTTATTACATTGCATCAGCTGCAGGGTGGATCTCAGTATTGGCTTTACATAAAATATTCTCACATAAAGACGTCAGCAACATAATATGCTGTCAGCTTTATTTATTTTTTTAAAATTATGTTCAAAAGATTGAAAACGGATACTTGCACATGTGCTCCCGCATCTTCATCTTCTCATTCCAACACTTCTCACGCTAAATCTGATGTATGTGTGTGTGGACAGGTGCGTGCATGTGCACGCATCTGTGTAAATGTAATACGTTCTTATCAAAGCCATGTCTTATTAAAGCCATGCCAGGAATCAGTCTTCCCCAATGTGGTGCTCCGGAGCTGTTTTGGACTATAGAACCCATCTCTCACTGCATTAGGTCATCACTTCTACTGTGCTTACTCTGACTGATGTAAAAGTATATAGAAGAAACTGTGTTAGAGTGGATTTCTTCATTTGACAGTGGTTCCAAAGTTGTCACCCAAGATTTGTAAAAAAGAAAGAAAGATGTACTACTAGATTTAATTCACTGTTGTCACTCCCAGCTTTGGCACGTAAGCAACATTCAGCAGCACATGCAAAAAAAGGAAAGTTTGTGAATAAAATAAACTCATACAGTTCACACATAGTTAGAGTAACCTCCCCTTCTCCTTTTATTAGCTTGATATTACATTCAGCCCCTCCAACCTGCTCTTGGGTTGGTGGCATTTATGGCCGAGCACGGATTAGAATCCTGGTAAGCATTTTACAAGAGTAAATTAACTGGCATTAACTCTGCAGTGGCTTTAAACTACAAATCTACTTTTTGTTGTTGTTATTTCTTTTCCTGGAAGAACAGCTTTGTGAAGCTAGTCACATAAAAGATATTGCCTACCTGTTATCTCACATTTTATGAGGTGAATGCTACAGAATTCTATATATTTCCCACCCAGATTAAAGCCTTGTCCAGAAGCCCTTTTTAGAAAATATGTACTGAGCCCATTGTAAAAAAAAATTCAACTTATAGATTATGTATTTATTAAAAAAATACTCTCACTTTTCTTACAGAAATGCTTCCCTGGAACAAGCTCAATTTTGTTACAGTTCTACTCCTTTTGTTATCAAGTCCTACTGATGAATACCTTCTCTCCCTCTGTTACATCCCCATACACACATGTCACACGCATGATGGTATCGTTATATAGTATCAGGGGTGTCTATTTAAAATGCTTGGTTTAAACTGTAGAAAGGAAACAACATTTCTGAAAATATTTGAAAGAAGTTGCTTTCCTTCATTGTTGAATAAGTGTGCATATTTCCCTTACAAATAGCATACCTGAATATGAAAATACTTGTTCACAGCATTAAGGAATTTTAGATTCAGATAAAACTCAAAGGATCATCTAGTCCAACTTCTTGGCAGAGTTGTACTTAGGGGATCAGAAATGAGGACTACCCTCCCACACACACACATGCATAAAATAATTCTGCCTCCTCAAATAAAATCTTACTGCCTTCTCCAAATTTCAAGTGTTAACAACAAGCAGCCGTGAAAGTAATTCTTAATAATTCCTTTATCCACATTCCTTTAGCAACATTGTTTTTCCCTTTTCTTTAGATTCCTACCTAGACTGTATTTTGAAATGCTCAACTGAACTTTCATGAGTCAAAGTGCTTGAAATTTGAGAACTGAAGAACATTTCATTGGAAGGAGCAGAATTCTTATTTATGGGGACAATGTACACATTTTGCCCAACTCCCACAGCTATACTCTTTCATCCATACAATGCCGTAAGACACAGCTAAAGGATCTCTGATAGTTGGCTATCAAATTTGTTACAAGAATTTCAGTGGAGGAGAATCCACACTTTTTGAGTTGTTTTATGCCATTGTTGAATAGATCATACTGATAAAAAAATAGGTCCTTTTGTTTAAGATTATCTTTTTGTGTAATTTGAGTCAACAAACTCATTAATTTTGCAATTATTTCTGAATATTTTCCCCAAGCATGAATTGAATGCTTGATTATCTGTTGATGTGTTCATTATAAGAACTGTGTTAGAACATATGACTTGTGGATATAAAATTTCTAACATGTATTAATTACTGATGTGCAGAAATGATAATTAATAGGATAACATTGTATTTCTGTTCTCTGCCTATGTTTCTCAATTATGTGGGACCTTTTTTGGAAACTGAGAGTCAGGTTGATTGGACTGTCCCTGTACCATTTAAATTAAAACCACAATGGCTTCAATAAAATTGGAATATTTGTGTTTCAGAATTAATGTATCTACACAGGCATTTGATAATTATTAATCTATATGTGCTTGTGAATGAATTGAGATTGAGTGTAGATATCTGCACACGCTGCTCAAATTCTTCTCCATTATGCAAATAGTTGTTTTAGGTTGTAACATTCTTGGTTTTTTTTCTTGACTATACTAAAGCATCAGTGCTTTTGTTCACATCTCCACAGACTTCACATATCCATTTGGTGTATGCAGTTAACAAATATAGCCTGTCAGTCTTGAAGGATCTGCTTTAAGAACCACATGAGTGATATACAGGATACTTACTTAGACATGTAATAGGCTTCAATTTTCCTATTAAATGAGATGAGATGAAAGGAAATGGATTTGAAGAGGTTGGGTCAAAAATAGTTTGTCTTATTAATAGATTAAGTGACAGAACTATCAAGGCCCATGACAGCCATCTAGTTACATTTATCAGTGCAGTGAAGCTCCGTGAAGGAGCCTAAAAATGTATTTTTTTACCTGCCTGATGTGAAACTTGAGATGTATTCTTTCTTGTCACCCAAGTCTACTTTACATACAGTTCCACGAGATAGCATTAACATGCAAAGAGCTTTAGACATCAGGTATCTCTAGCTAGGGATCTGTGACATTGTCAGTTTTTATTCATCTCAGTTTCTAATTTTTCTGAGAAAATGTGATTTGGGGTTTACAAGTGAAATCATTTAGCAAGGAAGCCTAACTTGACAGGAGACGTCTGCTGGAAAAAAGAGGGCAGGAATCATGATTTCCAGTGATCTCTTTGGATCTGCGGACTCTTCTACACAGCCATATAATCCAGGATATCAAGACAGGTAATCCACATTATTTGCTTTGAACTGGATTATCTAAGTCTACATTGCCATATAATCCACTTCAAAGCATATAATCTTGATTTGATACAGCTGAGGCTATACCACATATGTATCCCAAAGTCCAGAAGCATAACAAAAATGCCTCTGAAAATGTAAAGAAAGATATCCCTGGTTGTTAATGCAGTAAGAGATCTGGATATTTTTGAGGAAAGAAACAACGAAAGGTCATTGCTTACATGAGAAGTCATGGGTATTAGACCTATTTTCCAAGCCTTCCTATTTGAAAAGAAAGTAATGAAGTGATCACAACTAAATAAATGAATAGAATGGGGGTTTTCAGGAATTATTTATGATGCATTTCCATTTGCTTCTCGAAAGAGAAATGTTCTATTCATCAAAACCCTCGACTCATCTTTCCTTTTTTGTTATCTCAGGAGTATTTAAACTGATGGAATGTACAGCCTGCTCTTGATAGTACATCAGACACTCCTTACTGTGGAGGCAATTTGCAGCCATGTCTGGCTCTGTGTTAAGTCCTTCCTGTAGGCTTCCTGTAAGCCAATTTTTGCAAATTGCACTTGTGTGTACACTGGGATTGCTTGCCCTCTTTAAAATCAACATTAGTAGCAAATTAAAAAGCATTCTGTTGCATTTGCCTAGTTAAAAAACATGTTTTGAACACACTCAGCATGGTAAGCAACAGATCGGATAAAATGACTACAGAGAAAAGTTCACTGTGTGTTAAGATAATTAGTGAGGATACTTGTTCTGTGTTTTTTATTACTATCTTACTATGGCAGCTTCGAGTTTTAAAGGCACTGTTCTTAAATAGTATATGCCAGGTTTGTCTTCATTGATTACTCCCTCTTTCAGAGAACTGCTGTGATATTTAAGGCCTTTTTCTTTAGAAAATGAAACATAGATTTACTCATATACACTCATTTCTTTCATTCCTGAAAGAGTTATCATGGGGAAAAAATAACTCAGCTGAAGCTTTATCAACAATCCTTGTTCCCACAACAAGCCAAATTTTTCAAAATCCAATTATCACAGGGACAGAAAGCGAGATGAAATCTTCTGAACAGGGGCCTAGACAGCAACACCAATACCACAGAGGTGTTAACCCCTCCCTATGCTATCCAAAGCTCTCTCTTTCCCTTTCCCTTTCCCTTCCTCTTTCCTTTTCCCTTTTTCTTTCTCCTTCTCCCTTTCCCTCTCTCCCCCTCTCTATATACGTATTAGGGCTGTGTGAAAGATAAAAAAAGTTTCAAACTCATTACAAAATTAGGGGGTGCTGTTGTTTCATTTCTAAAGTATTTGTACAGTATTGTTAATGAAAAACATTTTACCATAATAAGAGTAACATAATTTTGTTACTTTTTCGTTATAGTAAACGTGCAAGTGTGGAAACTTCAGGGGCTCTTTTCTCCCTCATTTTTACTGATGCCGGGGTGAAATTTGCTAGAATGGTAGAGCACATTTTCCACTGTTATCCCATCACATTTCAGAAAGTTTCACCTATCCACAGAATTGTAAGGAATTTTCAATTTTGTTATAAGCAACATTTCAAAAAAAAAAAACAAAAAACTACAAGGGCCATCTCTGAATTTTCTATACAATGACACAAGATAACAGGGGATCAGTCCCTCCAACTTTTAGAAATATTCATATTTCTACTGATTTTAGGGAATTTTAAAAGATTTTGACAAAAATGTTTTTTTTTAAAAAAAAAAGTCACAAAAAACTATTTCATTGAATGCCTATCATATTAGCCAATAGAACTTCCATTCAGGGATTTCTTCCAAGCCAGGCACAAAGATTTACTTACGCCAGTCTCCCTCTTTTCAGATTTAACAATTTATGGGAACCAGATTCAACAATTTATGGGAACCAGATTCAACAATTTATGGGAATTCAGGCAAGCTTTTTAAAAATGAAGGGGTTTCAGACTATAAAGAGCTGCTGTGTTTTGTAATGTGATTTTATATGTTTTTATGGTTTTAACCTGGATTTTAAAAATATTAATGTTGTTTACTACTGTTTTAATATTTGTATATTTTAAGTTGTATTGAAATGCTTTAAGTTGTGAGCCGCTTTGAGTCTCCGTATGGGGGTATTCACCATCTTTACCATCATCATCATCTGATTTTAGGAGGCTTCTGAGGTTTACAAAATTCAAACAAAAAATATTCCCTCCCTGCACTCTGTTCCACCACAAAACCAAAGTAGTTTACCAGTGCAGAAAGCTTCCCTGGAGCTCCATTATGCTCAGAAATAATGTGATGGATTTTTTGAAAGGAATCCCTCCCACCCTCCATAGTGTCATTTCTGAGCACTACGGAGCTACAAGGAAGCCTCCTGCATCAGTTAACAAGCTGTTTCTTCATTTTTGGGGACAAAATGGGGCATAGGAACGTATGTGTGCAGTCATCAGCACAGGTTTGTATATGGCAAACCCCCCCCCCCATGAGATGGGGGGTGGCCTCTAAAAGTAACCTGAACTACCACATTTTGTATCACATTTTAACCGGTGTGAAAGGGACCAGAGTCTCAGTCCCCTTCTTTTATTGTATTTATTTATTATTATTTATTATTTAGACCATTTCTACACCACCCTTCTCACCCCCGGGGGGGGGGGACTCAGGGTGGCTAACACAGGCAACAATTCAATGCCAACAGTATCAAAACAACAATATAAAAAAGCAATATAAAATCGATTACATAACAATTAAACAGTGATATTAATTAAAATTGCATAATCACATAGAACAAATCACATAATCACAGGTCATAAACCCATTTCCAATTTTCAAACAATCCTATTGTCTGAGTTCAATGCCTAAAGTGCTGCTGTGCCCACTAGCCAAAGGCCTGGCTCCAAAACCACGTCTTTAGATTTTTCCTAAAAGTAAGGAGGGAGGATGCCAATCTAATCTCGCTGGGGAGCTAATTCCATAAGCACTGAGAAGGCCCTGTCCCTCGTCCCCACCAGACACGTTTGAGAGCAGGGCCTCCCCAGTAGATCTGAAATTATGAGTTGGAACGTAGAAGGAAATACGTTTGGATAAGTAAGCTGGGCCGGAGCCATATAGGGTTTTATAGGCCAAGACCAGCACTTTTAATTGTGCTCGGAGGTGGACCAGCAGCCAGTGGAGCTGACGCAACAGGGGGGTGGTATGCTCCCTGTATGGCACTCTGGTGAGTAATCTGGCTGCTGCCCATTGGACTAGTTGAAGTCTCCGAACAGTATTCAAAGGCAACCCCACATAGAGTGCATTGCAGTAATCTATTCGGGATGTAACTAGAGCGTGGACCACCATGGCCAAGTCAGACTTCCCAAGGTACGGGCGCAATTGGCGCACAAGCTTTAACTGTGCAAAAGCTCCCCTGGCCACTGCCGAGACCCTCAGTTTCAAGCTCAGCGATGAATCCAGGATCACTCCCAAGCTGATCAATATGATTCAATATGAACAAGTATCTTGATGTCTCTTCTGTTGGATCCATTCTAATTCTTTAAGATTCCAGTTGGCAATATTTAACTGTTTTTAGTGTTTGAATGAAATTATACCTGATGAAAGTTAACCTGTGCTATTGTAAAATTAGCAGAGGAACATGTTTCATGCCTAGATAACTCAAGAATATAATGCAACCCCAGGTAGCAATTTTCTCTTCAAAATTAAATATAGCTAATGTGCTCACTGCTTTAATTGACCACAACAGTGGGAGAAGAGCTATAGATTTTACCATTTTATTTTAATAAGGTGGGATCAATGACCTAAAAATAATCAGACTATTATGCAGGAGAATGTAAATTGATTTTTCCCCCCCAGACTTACGTTGTTCTTTAGCCAGTTCCCAAATATCTGTGATGTTTAAAAAAAAAACAATAAATAGCTTGCAGAATGACTTAGTAGACCTTCTGGGATGATAAAAGCAGTTGTTGCTCATTAATTGTGAGGCAACCAGACTTTTCCTCAAGGTACTATTTCTGTTGCAGTGATAACACTTTTTACCTGCATTTTAGCTTCAATAGTTTGTCTCTGTTAAAATGCAACTTTTCCCCAGCTAGTCATCATTTTTAATTGTGATATATAGAGCCTGGTTCATAGATGTCAGTGGTATCTGTTTGATGGTGTCTGTAATGTCACCACTGATGGATAGTATACTTTCCTCCTGTTTCCATCATGTTGTGAACTTTCTTAAAATGTTGTCTATCTTAGTTCATGGCATGCCTTAGATATTGATCCAAGCTGATGGACTTACATTTCTCAAATGCTAATGATTTGAGTTTCTCCTTCTTTTATTTAGTACTGTAATCAGATGTATTCAGGAAATGTACATCACCCTGAGGTTATACCATATATCTTTCACATTCAAAATACTTGTTGGTTAATTCTTTGAACATTGTGCTAGTGTTCAATGGCACTGCCCTCACTATTTAAAATACTCTGTTGATGGAAGAAAGCACCATATCAGCCTGCTGGGACCAAATGAATGTACAGAAAGCCATAAAATATAATTTGGCAGTGTACCATGTATATTATATACACACTGTAAGGCCTGTGCCTTGTGTTTAGTGTGGGAGGAAAAATGTTTATTTCATATCTAGCTTTCCCTCAGGAGAGGGCCAAAAAATAAAGAAGTATGTTATTATCTATTAAAAATGAGTATATTGTATATAACATAATAATAAGTGTCTTTAGTAAGCCACTTAGTAGGATCTATTTGTTGCTGTGTACCTTCAAGTTGTTCCCAACTTCTGGAGACACTAAGGAAAATCTATCATGAGGTTTCCTTGACAATATTGTTTAGAAGAAGATTTCTTAGGATGAAAAAATGTGACTTGCTTAGAGTTATTCTGGTCAAGCAGGGATATGAATCCTGGTCTCCAGAGCCATAGTCCAATCTCAATATTTCAATGCTCAAAATGGACTTCATAACATGCATGTTCTCCCTCATTTTCACACACTTCTAAAATAGCAGCTTCGATCCCACCATACAATGCAAGAAAACCCCCACCTCTTATCCGAACTGTTTTGGCTGTGATCTGTCTCTGAAGTTAGGGAAATGGGGAAAACTGGAGCCAGTTAGAAACCATCTTCTGAGTTGCATGTGGAAATAAGAGAAAGCAGAAACACTTGGGATGGGATCTGTCAAATTTGCTCACACTGAATCACTTCAGTGATGTGGAGTAAGGGCATGGAGTAATAGGCATTCCTATGGGTGGTCTCTTACCAAGCATTGACATTTTTCTTCCCAAATCCTGCTTCATGAACCTAGCATGAATTTTTTTAAAATTAATTTAATCATTAGGAACACCGCAAGTTAGTATCACAAGTAATGGGTGTTTGGGTAATAGAGACCAAGAATTGGATGTACTACAATGCCTTTTCCCCCCTCTATGGATGGTTGAGTTAGAGGTGGGAGGAGGGTAAATTCTCTTTAATGATACACTCCTACACAAAGAAGATGATTCTACGCACAAAAAAACCCCAAAATATTTCCTCATTTTTTCCTCACTTTCCTCATATTTCCTCACTTTCCTCATTTTTCCTAGCTCCATCTGATGAAATCCCACATCATACAGTACAAATGTGTTTACTGAAATAATTGAGTATGCTTCTGAAGGCCAATCAACCCTGCCACATAATGTGTGGCAATAATCTCCTTAGCCTAGGATGCCAAAACAATGCCCCAGAGCA
Source organism: Anolis sagrei (assembly GCF_037176765.1). Classification (NCBI taxonomy): domain Eukaryota; kingdom Metazoa; phylum Chordata; class Lepidosauria; order Squamata; family Anolidae; genus Anolis; species Anolis sagrei. The sequence continues at coordinate 97,674,814 of NC_090024.1, forward strand.
ATGTGATGAGATAAACCTGTCACTCTCTCAACAGTGGGTAAACATCTCAATAGATGCCCAACTTTGAATCATGTGTTTGGCAAGATATTTTTTTCCAGAAGGTTTTTAATTACATATGTTGTGTGTACACATCCATTGGTTAGGAAAAAAAAATTAAGAATAGTACTAACATATCCTTAAGTGTTTCTATAAGCATATGAACTGTGGGTCCTCAATACTCCATTATCTATTATGCCATTTATATGTCACTTTTAAAGGCTTTTTGAGAAGATAAGAATTCAATATTTTTATGCATTGTTCGACAGTATTGAATATTTGAATACTCAAGGGGAGAAAAATGAAGAAACAGGCTTTATCACAATTCCACCAGCATAGCCTCTAGTGAGGAGAATATATTCTTATAGAGTTGTCTTTCAGTTTCACCTGGCAAGTTCCCAAACTAGGAAAAGATCCTAGTAGGCTATGGTCTACAGATTCATGGTGACCACATGCCCTTGATGCAAAGCAAGATATGTAAAAGGGGTGGGGGAAGGAGAAATAGTCAACGAACTGGAAGATTATATTCTTCCAGAGTGATTACTGCCTTCCCATCCTCCCAATGCCATGCAGAGCGGCCAATGCTAATCTCCCCTACACAATGTTGGAGACTCTCAACATATGAAGGTTTTTTGAAAACTGTATAATTTTAATATTAAATGATTTCAAAGATGTCTGGCAATGAGAAGAAAATGTATTAAATTTGAATGATAATTTAGTACAGCGCATCCATACTGTATTAACCACAAAAATCCCTAAGTTGTTTGCTACTCTGCCAGGGTGACAGTCAAAATTTGATGAAGACTGTACTATGAACAATAAGGAGGGTGAAATACATGTTTCATTGGTAATATTCTAACTAATTTATCTTAAAATATTCTGAATACATTTTATTTGGATTTTCTACTTTGATTAATAGACTTTGTTGAAAACCTTGCATTGTGATTGTTATTTTAAATAATTTGCACTTATCCAGATTGTCTTGGACCTATCTGTGTTTTACGTTTTTACAAATTAACAGTTTCCAGAACAACCACGTTTCACTTGAAATTACTAAGTAACACAGAGAAATCCATCAATACTAAACTCCCACTCTCACAGGGAGAGGTGTTGTAATTGCAGCTTAAGCAACTTATACACAAGTGTCACATTTCAGCTGTGTTAGTTGAACAAAGAGTAGCACAAGTTTTTTTTCCCTGTGATTTCTTATTATTGCTTTCACTGTAAAGATAACACTTTCCTTTTTTCTTGGTATTTGCCATGACAGTACATCCCACTTCTGAAATAGTTCCCTCAACATGCCAAACATACTGTGCTGTAGATTTAACTCAGAGTTTGACCAACTTGAGATGTTGAGAAGAAAAAACCTTTGGGATGTTAACTGTATTGTGATTTATTAAGTGGCTTGTTCTCCCTTTCAGAAAAGAAATAATATAACTCATACTCCTAAACAAATTTTAAATAATACAGGCATTTAAGATGCCCATATTATACTAGGCCTACATTATGCAATATGCTTGGAAGTGTATGTGGAGACCATCTGTTTAGAGATACAAATATCTCCTCTTTGGCTCGTGGCCTAATTTTGTGGTTCACATTGGTTTATGGTTTAGTTCAGAAAAATACAGAGTGGATCTGACTTAAATTGAAATTGAAATTCAGAAATCTACATTTTAGTATTTCCTATTGAGTTGCATTGCAATCAAGGTGGGAATTGCTCCCCTCACCGCCTTATATGACACACAGTATAATCAGCCATGCCAAATTGTTGCTGGCCTGATTCAGTACTAACAACTTTAAATTTTGATTTTACAGGTTTATAGAGTGCTAATATGTTTGCAGTTTTTCTGCACCTTACTAGTGTTTATGATATATAGGCTTCTGTGCTTAGACTTACCATATATATGTGATATACAAGTAAAAGGCAGAGCGAACAACAGAATGAACAAACAAGATCAACTGAAAACAAAATCAAACTAAGGACCTCTTCACACAGACTTCTTTTTGGTGGCATCAATTGTGGGTTTTTAAAGTTGTTAGCTTCTATCATACCCAGTACAACTACTTCCAGGCAGTAATGGGGACAAACTGGGAAAAAAAACCTGTTATAGTTGAAAATAAGCTGGCAGTGTCCAACGGGAGGCTCCCCTTTTTTTCCCTTAGGAAAGATGGGTCGAGCCAGATTTAGGAAGCTTCTCCTTGTGTGATGAGGCAGTGGCGGGGGGGGGGGGCATGATGGTGCAGGGCACCGGGATACAGAGAGACTAGCCAATTCCAGCAGTACATATGACAAGAAGTAAATCTAAAAAGCTAAGTTCAAAAGTGTGTGCATGATGTAGGTTGTGTGTGTGTGCGCGTGCACACACACACACACACACACACACAATATTCAACCTTAATAATAATAACAACAGGCAATCTCTAAGTTATAAACATCAGACTTACAAACAACTCATAGTTAAGAACGGAAGTGAGACAACAGCAAATGAGAGAAATCTACTCCCAGAAAGGGAAATTCACTCCTGAGTTATCATGGGAAAAAGGCATCTCAGTTGAAGCTTTCTTACCAATCCTTGTTTCCATAACAAAATCTAATTATGAAAAGGACAGAAAATAATGTGAAATCTTCTGAACAGGGGCACAGACAGCAAAACAAACACTACAGAGGTGTTAACACTTCCTATATTATCCAAAGCAGGAGTTGTGCTGAAAAATGTACCTGTTCTGATTTATATACAAATTCAACATTAGAACATCCTACAAAACCTATGTTATTTGTAACTTGGAGACTGGCTGTACATGAAAAGTAATAGACTATATATTTTCCTGCTCATCCCCGAAATAACGGGACCACACAACAATGTTTGGGTTAAATTGTGGCCAACTTTTATTTAACATTACCTATTAATTTATGCCTTAACCTAAACTAACAGATGTCATGAAATTGGTGTATCAAAGCAGAGGAAGTGCCCCAGCTGGGCATACCCCTTGGCTAAGTGGGGCGAAAGACCTAGGTCCCCTGGTAACCTAACCCGGGCAACCTCTAAGGGAAACATGAAAGAGATCTTTCTCAAACTTGTAGAGACCAGACTCTCCCATTTTGGGGCCATCCGATTTCATTTCATCGAATAGCTTAACTTTCAGATGAGTGTTTTAGCAAATGGCCCACATCCCTAAAAGGTGGGTGCCTTGGGTGAACACAAACTTTTGTATTTCCCTAGCTATTTTTCGCAAAGGCCTATTTATATAAACCCACCATACCATCTAGCCCCTAAACATTACAGGGTAGGCGAAAAACCCTCCCAGAATATGGGAGGAGAAAAATTCCTACTGAGTCCCAAAAGGCAACCAATATTATACTGTTAATGGGTGGGTGTGGCAGGTCAACGTCCAGGTCTTGAATGAGGACCAAGAAGCTGGCCAGCCTATTACCTGGCCACACCCCCTTTTCTAGATGGTTCCATTTGGAACCATCCATTCTCTGCTTTGCGGGGTGGGGGAGGCAAATTGCTCTCTCCTCCCAGCATTGCTACAGGTAGAAAGTCCCTTGTCAGTCTTGTATGTTCTTATTTATTCCCATTGTTCTAACTAGAGCTAGGTTTCTCATTGCCAGTTTCCTGAATCATTAGTAAAAGGCAATTACTTGTACTTGCCTAAAAAGTTGTTTATTTATCAGTTAGACAGTGCCCTAGACAGCTTCTTGCAATCTCTCTAAACACATGACACTTTGAAATGGCAAAACAATCAGAGATGTATGCAAAGAGTTGAACACATGTACTACCTTATTATGAATCACTCACCAGTGTAAAACTTTCATATGCTGAGAAGATTTTTGAGAGATAATTTCATAGTTGAAGTCAAAAAAACTCCAAAACAGAATGTGTACAAGATGGTTTCAAAATTGTGTCATGATGGGACGGAACACTTGCACCATTTCTTAAGTTTTACAAGAGACTGCAATGGATGCTACAACCTTCAGCTCAACCATTGCTCAGTGACCATTTAACTCCATCCCAAAAAAAAAATGTATCTTGCACAGTGTGTATGTGTGTGTATATATATATATATATATATATATATATATATATATATATGTAAATTTAGGGTCTCAAATGGCTCTTAGCCACTCTGTAATTTTAGGAGATCACGTGATTTTAACATGGCATACAGCAATAGCAAACCTCCTTTGAATAAATCTTACCAAGAAAATAGGATAGGATTACCATAAGTGAAAGTGAATGAGAAGATACATAGAAACAATAAATAAGGACAACATAAAGCAAAGACTCAAGTACCTATTGCATCCACTTCATGTTTGTTGTAGGATTCTATAACTTGTTAAAAATTCATCCAAACTCTGATGGTCATTATTTGTTCTTGGTGAAACATCAAATACGCTTCAAAGTTCAATTGAAGAGGACCTGCCTCAACATATGGAGAAATGTCAGAAATGTGCCGAAAGCAAATTCTCCAATGGAGCTAGCAATCTATGAAATCTTTTTAAAAAGGTATATAATTAAGACTGTCAGTAATTTTAAACCCAAGACAATTGATGCAAATTTGGAATATTTGTTCTTTCTAAGATCCCACCTGTGGATGTAATTCATAGGAGACAATATGCAAAGCATGAGAGACTTTGCTGTGGTTGGCACACTGGGAATGAGCTTCAACTATTAATGCAAATAATGCATTTTTATGTGTTTTTGGATAGATTTATCTGAGACTTAAGAAAGCATCTAATCTATTTAAGGCACTCTGAATATGTAAAATTAAAGATTAAGTTTATACTGATCTCTCCTGTTGCAATCAATGGGATTTAAAGGGGTTTAGCTTTAGTTGGATCATGTCTTGTCATGATGGATCATTTAGTTGGATCATGTTTTGTACCTTCAAGATTTTTTTTCAATATTTTTGTCATAGGGGAGTTGAAACAAAGATTGGTGAGAAAGCTTCAGTTAAAACACCCGAAATGAGTTTGAAAATGAGTTTTAACAAGGAGAAATGTAGGATACTACACTTAGGCAGATACAGGATGGGTGATACCTGAATCCTGAATCAACAATAGTACTTGTGAAAAATATTGTGAAATCTTATTACCAAACAAGTTGAACATGAGCCAACAATGTGATGCAGAAGCTTAAAAAGCCAATGAGATTTTGGCCTGCTTCAAAGGGAGTATAGTTTACAGATTGAGAAACGTCATGGTGCCTCTCTATTCTGCTTTCATTAGACGTCACCTGGAATACTGTGTCCAATACTGAGCACCATAATTTAAGAGATATTGACAAGCTGGAACATGTCCACAGGAGGACAACTAAAATGACTAAATGTCTGGAGATCATGCCCTATGAGGAGTGTTTTAAAGAGCTGGATATGTTTAGCCTGCAGAAGAAAAGGTTGGGAGACTATCCTGACCATCAGAGCTGTTCAAAAGTGAAACTCTCTGCCATGAAGTGTGATGGAAGCTCGTTCATTGGAACCTTTTAAACAGAGGCTGGATGACCATCTGTCAGGGGTGCTTTAATAGTGCTTTTCTTGTATGGGAGGAGGTAGGACTGCATGGCCCTTGTGGTCTCTTTCAACGTTATCATTCTGTGATTCTATGACTCTGGAATTATACCACAAGATTAGATGGTGTGTGCATATGTGTGTGTGTGTGGGGAGGGGGGGGAGGGTTAACAATAGGTATGCATCAAAATGGCAGAAATATGTTAAGAAAGCTGTAGAATGTCTTTTGAAGGTTATTCAGATATCTGTTGTGTACTTTTTTTTCAAGTTTATTGTACTCCGTCTGGACAATGGTACATGGTTACTGGATCTGCTCTAGTTCATAATCTCTACTATCTCCTACCGTTCCTCTGTTTATTTGGCCTTGCCTTCATTAATGTTAGGTACACATATGGACATTACGATTGGCATTCTGAATGGCAAGACTTATAACTTGTAGTATTCCTATTTTTCTTCATATTGTGTCACTTTCTTTTTATTAAGCTTTTATGCCAAAGCTAAAAATAACCCTCATGCTATTTTTCAGTGGTGGAAGACAGAGTTGCCTGAGATAGAGTTGCATTAACTACAGCCAGTTTGACGAGGTATAGGCATCATAGATCATATATGAGACTTTATTGCGAATCTAGAGGAAATTAAGTTTTGAATGACTTATGGTGATCTTTGCACAGCTGTGGAGTCTAGGAGGAATTCACATTTTTGCCTCTGTTCCATGCATCTGATCATTTCCATAGCACAAAGTTTTTAAATGCAAACCATGTGAAATGGTTGTGTCTTAGCAAAGTGCAGACTTTTAAACTCTGAGAAAAGTAGTCATTAATATTATGTGCACTTCTAAATTTTCTGCACTGTATCCACAATTGATCTCAGGTGTATCTGGAACTAAAGTACAGATATATCTTTTTTTGTTCTATTTAAAAAATAATAGATGTATAGACATACAAAACTGTTTTTATTTATAATTTTCAGCACAACTACACTATTTTAACATTTAAAAAGAAATGAAAAAGGCATATAATATAAAATGAATTGAAATAGTCAGTTTGGACTAGTGAGAGAGAAAGGAGAAGAAGATAATCTTATCCATTGATTTCCCTTTACTACCAGCCTGCTGGTACAGAAGTTAAAGCGATTCATTGCCTTAAAGTAGGTGGTGATAATGCTGTGAAATTTGGTGCTATTGACAGGCTTTAGTCATTAATATTTAGGAAGAGGAGACTCTTGGGGGGGGGGGCAGTGGGATGCACATGGTGTCATGTGATAGGGACCATCACCAAAGGTGCAGTTCTGTTTTGCATGTCTCATGCAATGACATACAGAAAGCATTCAAAGTTATCTACTGTGTGTCCATGGTCAAGCAGGGATTTAACCCTGTTGTTGTGTTGTAGCCTCCCCAGAGAACTTTAATTATTTGCTGGTTTGAAGTAAAATAGGTTCATCTGTTAATCACTCTTCTTCACAAGCCAATTTGATGTAATGGTTATCATTCTTGCGCATTCCACACCCTATGTCATTCATTTGCCTAATGATCTGAAAGGGATTTCCATGCTGGGCACATGTAGGCTTTTGTCTGCCAACCCACGAAGAAACACACGAGAATAAAAGACACAACACCAATGCGTTGGATTCAAATTGGGCAACTTTTATTTAACGTTACCTATTTAAGTTCTTAACTTAACTCAAGGGTGTAAGGAACTGGTGTCACCTAACCCAGGTAGTATCACTACCCGATAATAACAATTTCCGGGCGAAGCACCTGGGTTTCGGTAATCAAACCGTATCACCATCAAGGGAAAGGAATGAGGAGTCTCTTCCAGAGCTCTTGTATCGAGACTCCTTCCCATTAAAGGCCATTAACAACACCTCACCCCTTTAAACTGTAGGTGAGTGTTTAACTTAAGGGCCTTTCACCCCTTAAGGGGTGCCCTAGGTGCACACCGACTAAAGGAATTTCCCTATCTATTTACGCCACGGATTGGGGGCAAATGTCCATTTTGCCCCCATCCCCCACCAATTCCTCTAACACCCCTAAAATACCTTCCTGTAAATCTAACCGAAATCGTTGGTTGCCCAATTCCGAAAGACGTACTCCAAAACCCCGATACAACCTCTCGTCGTCACGAGTGATGTTTGGGTGCTCAATGTAACGACCCCTCTGATGGATCCGAACAATCACATGGCCCGAGTCACTCGTATTCTGGCTTTCTCAAGCCTTCCCATGTCGCCTCTGCACTTGCGACGAGGTATGATAGCGGACAAACGACGTGCACCCTGGGCCATGACCAACAAATCCTTCGAATGCCCGCCCGTGGATCAGAACAATCACATGGCCCGAGTCACTCGTTTTGTGGCTTTCTGAAGCCTTCCCACGTCGCCTCTGCACTTGCGACGAGGTATGATAGCAGACCAAACGACGTGCACCCTGGGCCATGACCAACAAATCCTTAGAATGTCCGCCCGTGGCTCAGAACAATCACATGGCCCGAGTCACTCGTTTTCTGGCTTTCTGAAGCCTTCCCACGTCGCCTCTGTACTTGCGACGAGGTATGATAGCAGACCAAACGACGTGCACCCTGGGCCATGACCAACGGTGGATAACCAACACATCAGGAGAAACACCCACTCCTGGTAACAAACAACAAAGGGAACACAAACCGTCCCAATGCAATGCAGTCAACGCCGCTGCATGATATAACACCTGCTCATAAACTGATGTGTGCTAAAGCCGCCAGCCAGTAATTTGCTGCAGCTCTGTAAGGCTAACTTTCCAGCCAGCAACTAAGCGGACCCGCCTTGATTGGGCTGGGGCCCTTTTGGAACAGTAACCTGTCCAGGGTTCCTTCTATTGAACTGGGCACCTCTTGGCCCACTTCTTGTGGGTTTTCCCTTGTAACAACTATTGGTTGCGTGGTTACCCTGGCATATTGCACAGGCGTGCTGATATTTACAGTCCTCGCGGGCGCAAGCTCCCTGGGCCGCGTATTCCCAGCACATAGCCTTTTGCCTTTGCGGCTGTTGTGCTGGGCCTCCCTCCCGAAAAGGGCTGACTCTCTTTAGTGTTCTGTATAGTATGGCCGCTATCGGCCTTCTCACCAGAAACTGCTCTGGTTGTATTCATTACCTCCATCCACAATTGACTGTCGATGAGGTCCCATCGCTTGTTAGGCATCGTGGCAGCCTCAGAACGAAAGCGGCTATCGTAAACAAGCCACGCCTGACCAGTGTAGTTGACATATGCCCCATATATTATATTTTGATATTTAAACAAGGCCTTGGCCCTGTAAGGATGAGCTTCCACTAGCAGGGATGCATATATGGTATAACAAGCTATCCAATTTTTCCAATTCCGCTCAACCCGCCTTTTCTTTAGCTTCTCTTTACGTTCTTCGTCCAAATCCTCTTTTTCCTTTTTATCTAACTCCCTAAAGTATAATGAAAACATATCTATATACTCATTCCTGAGTATCTTGTCTATGGTTTTCTGTGACAAATGAGCCCCCAAAGAGGCTGAGGCTGCCGTAGGTACTATCGGCAAAACCCATTTATCGGTTCCCCAATACTGGTTGTCATCCCCCGTCCTAGCCATTTCTAAGGTTATGGGGGCAACCGTAGGGACTTGAGGGCCAGCCTTTGCGACCGAAGCTCCTGTTGCCACCAGGGCCGGACTTGGGAGAGTAGGTGTTGTGTTTTGCGCATGGCACAGGCCCCAAGGCCAGACCAGTGTGGTGTTATTACCTGCGGATGTCGAAGGCCCGTCCACGACGATGGCTTGTGTAGCAGGCTGACCAGGTGCCGCCCGCTCTGGCACAGCTGGTGACGCCGAAGGAGATGTCATGACCGGATCAGCCGGTGTGGTGGCCGATGGTGATGCTTTCTTCTCAGGCTGTACCTCCGCGCTAACTGGTTGAGACCAGGATACAGCCGGGGCCGCGCTGGTCAGCGTTGTTGTTGCTGGGTTGTCAGCCGACACTTGACCCACGACCGTTTGCGGTGTCGGGGCCGGAGGATCTTGTTCCCTCTGATTGGGCTCCGGTTGGCTGTTGTGATCAACTTCTTGTGTCGCAGCTGCTCGGGCGGCCTCTAGAACAGACATGCGGGAGAGCAGATTTTTAAAAATTATCTTCCTGCTAGCCTGCCGCGCAGGGCGCGGCCCAGCCTCCCTCGTTGAAAGCCCCCTCTCTCTCTCAAATTTGTCCATCCTAGCCATAAGAGCATTCAATTCTTCGGCTGAAACGTCCTCCTCCTCCGATGATGATTCCCTAGGAGGGAGGGGGACGCTTCGCCGGAGTCTTCTTGGCAGGTCCCTTTCCTTTAGGGCCACCCACATTCTTCCTCGGCGTCATCCTGAAAGAAAAATTACCAGTGACTGTGTCAATAAGTATAAAGCGCCAGTAAAACAAGTTGACAATGACTTTATCACTATGTATATATATATATATATATATATAGGGCAATGCAGAAATGCTTAAATCTATGCCTCACCGACTGTTGTATAGTTATAACTTAAGTGACCTAAGGCTCACCTTAAGTTCCCCATGGAATAAACCACTGTTCAAGCAACTAATATGCTATTTACCAGCGTCCGCTTTGCCTAAAGGCGGAGCTCTCTAGTGCCTTCGTAAGGGAAGCCCAGGCTAGGCCAGGGCATATTGATCAACTCACATTTGCATTGAGTCTCGCTGTGAGGTTATCACAAGTTGGGGCTGACCCCAGAAGCTCACCCTGTACCCAAGTAGTCAGAGCCTACAGTTGGGTCTACTGATCAATTCTTATTTGCATTGAGTCTCACTGTGAGGCTATCACAAGTTGAGGCTGACCTCAGAGCTCGCCCGCACCCAAGTAAACAGAGTCTACCGTTGGGGCCTATGGATCTACTCACAATTGCATTTATTGCTGCTTAAGTGTTGATTTTTATTTTATATACATATGCATTGAGTCTCACTGTGATGCTATCGCAAGTTGGGGCTGACATCAGGAGCTCTCCCGCACCCAAGCAGCCAGAGCCTACCGTTGGGGCCTATTGATCTACTCACATTTGCATTTATTGATGTTTAAGTGTTGGTTTTCATTCTATATACCTATGCATTGAGTCTCACTGTGAGGCTATCACAAGTTGGGGCTGACATCAGGAGCTCTCCCGCACTCAAGTAGACCGAGCCTACCGTTGGGCCTATTGATCTCATCACATTTGCATTTATTACTACTTAAGTGTTGATTTTTATTTTATATACATATGTCTTGAGTCCCACTGTGAGGCTATCACAAGTTGGGGCTGACATCAGGAGCTCTCCTGCACCCAAGCAGCCAGAGCCTACCGTCGGGGCCTATTGATCTACTCACATTTGCATTTATTGATGTTTAAGTGTTGGTTTCCATTCTATATACCTATGCATTGAGTCTCACTGTGAGGCTATCACAAGTTGGGGCTGACATCGGGAGCTCTCCCGCACTCAAGTAGACCGAGCCTACCGTTGAGTCTATTGATCTAACCACATTTGCATTTATTACTACTTAAGTGTTGATTTTTATTTTATATACCTATGCCTTGAGTCTCGCTGTGAGGCTATCACAAGTTGGAGCTGACATCAGGAGCTCTCCCGCACCCAAGTAGCCAGAGCCTACCGTTGGGGCCTATTGATCTACTCACATTTGCATTTATTGCTGCTTTAAGTGTTGGTTTTTATTTTATATACATATATATACACATACACATAGATATCCATATACATGGATACATACCTACAAACATATACATATATACATATACATATATATATATATATATATATATATATATATATATATACACACACATATACCTTTTTTTGGTATCAGAAGCTGGAACAAACAGCAGGAGCTCCCCCTCTGATCCTATTTAAAATAATAATATTATTTGGGGTGTATCAGAAGCTGGATCTAGCAGCAGGAGCTCTCTCCCTGCTCCATTTTTTTTGCTATCAGAAGCTGGATCAAACAGCAGGAGCTCCCTCTCTGATCCTATTTAAAATATTATATATATATATATATATATATATATATATATATATATATATTGGTATCAGAAGCTGGATCTAACAGCAGGAGCTCTCTCCCTGATCCATTTTTTTTGGGGAGCTGTGGCTAACATCGGGAGCTCGCTCCGCTCCCGAATAAGAACTATCGACCTTAGGTCAGCAACCTCTGTAGCCAAGGGTATAACTCCCCTATTACCTGTGTAACGTTGTATATTTAACATCATACCTACTACATATAACACACATCCGGCCCAAAATAAAGTAATTGAAATACCTTTCACTTTCATTTTGCCCCATGTGGCAAACGAAATTGGGCCTATCCTAAAATGGCAGCCGCCCCATCTCCCACAATGGCCTCCATCAACGGCCCGGACGGCGACCAAAATTGACGCTGCGGGCCCCGGCAGTGACGGATGCCAATTCAACACGAACCCTATTGCCAGAACCCTCAGGTAGCTCGAGGCCGGGCCCAATCCTAGGCCACGGTGACCATGCGCCAGGGAATGTTGATGGCCGGCTAGCCGCCTGCCAAGCCGCCCAGCTCCAGGCCCCTGGCCACATGTGCCCTTGTTTGCCATAACCAAGGCCTCTGTGAAGGGCCCTGAAGGGCCCAGCCTTCGTCCGGGAGGGGGGTGGGTGGGTGAAGCCTCCCTCCCCCAGGACCCCTGTACAGACCTGTAGATGCTCTTCTTATCCCCTTAACCTCTTTTCTTCTCTTCTTTGCTGAACCTCTTCAGACTTCTTGTCTTCGCTCTTCTCTGCAACCTCTCTCCCCAACTTCCAGGCGCGGAATGAGCCTGGGAGGGCCTGGCCTGTGCTATCAGGCTACGCCCCCGGATGTTCTGGAGGGTTCCTCCAGAACTCCTCCCTGCCTCGTGTGAGGCAGACAAATGTTTTTTATCTCCCCATTTCTTGGGGAGAGGAAAACTGTTTATTCGAATGGGAATCCAAGGAAGTAAAGTGCTTTACATGCATAGAGAGACCATTTTCAGACTTTTAATAACAAAGTGGGAATAAACAGCATCCTGGAAAAAATCAGTATACATGCAGTGAGGTCTGAAGGGAATAGCAGTAGATGTTTGGAGAAAGCACAGAGGTAGGGAATGCAAATTTAACGGTGTTTTTTCCTACTGCAATAATATATTTAATACTGCATCTCCCATTTCATTTGTTCTTTCATTTCAAGGGGGAGAGAGGTGAAACAGGACCCCCCACCCAAAACTAAAATTAGCTCAAAACGGAAAAAAAAAACATTAGTGGGTACCACTTCCTTGCCTACTTTTCATGAACACAGTTTAATCTTTGTTATCAATCCCCCAGCCCTCCAAAAATAAACCTTCATTAACCCCAGACTTACAGAAGGTCATGACTCTTCCTTATCTGGAAGTAGAAAGCCTCCTTAAAAGGCCTTGGAGAGTGTGTGGCTCCTCCTCTCTCCTCCTCAGCTTTTGTAGCTGCTGCCTTGGGTCACTGTTGCTGCCGCCTCTGACTCTCATGCAAAAAGAACATCCAGGCCCCTCCTCTTCCTCCTTCACACCTCTTACTGTAGAGTAAGCCAGGTGGCAGCAGCAGCAGCAACCCAAGGTGGCAGTTACAAGAGCCAAGGAGGAGGGAGCATGAGAGGGTAAGAGGCATGAAGGAGGAAGAGGAGGGAGCTGGAGGTGCCTTCCTTGCATGAGAGACAGAGAAGGAGAGAGTAAGGCAGCAGCCGCAACAAGCAATCAAACATTATAAAACTTGATGGGCTAAGAGTGGTAGATGTGCCTGCCACGTGAGGCGACTTTAACCCCTCTAGCCCTAAAACTGAGGGGGAGGGGAGCCTGGGTAAGTCCACCCATTGCCGCTAATGGGTGAATTTTTTTCGTATTTTCAAATGTTGAACAAAAATGCCCATTTGGAAAGGCACCCCTTTTCGGAAGTTACTCAAAAAAAAGTGAGCCTTACGAATGAAACAAACAGAAACAGATAGCAATTCTATACAAATGCACAAGTCTACTGTGTAATGAAGGACTTTGTGCAAAATTTAGCTCTTTTGACACAGAAAATATTTCCCCTTTCCCATAAGAAAAAATAAATAAAGATTCTCACTTGTCGGGTATATCTAGAATTCTCCTATTTAGAGTTTGCTGATACTCCAGAAACAAAGTTTTAGCTATTTTTCCCCTCATGGTTGTGATATTTGTTTTACCTCTATATAGAAGTGGTCTTGTTTTAAACTGATGCATTAAAAATATGAACTTCAAAACCTCTAGTAGAAATCTTTAACTTCTTCTACTACTGAGATCATATCATTTTACAGAGAAGGGTCATTATTTATCCAAAGTGGAGTACATTCACTTTATTGATTTTAGTGGTGAAACATTCAGCTTACACCATCCATTCCCTGCATAGATTACTCTAGATTTTCCCTTCTACTTGTTTATTATGAAGGACCCACCTATCTATTTGGTCATGCCTAAACCCAAAATAAACGTATGTAAGCATTGCCATGCAATAACTTCACAAGATATTTGTAGATTGTCATTTATTGTTCAAATGAACACAAACACGTTATATACTTCCATATACATCCATGCATATGACATAGGTCCAATCCCAGTGACACTTCAGTAACCACAATCTAAGATGAATTGTTTCATTATCCAAAGCTGGAATTTAGGCTGTGTTTGATCAGCATATAGAACTCCTGTTAATGGTCATACCATACTACTCAATAACTTATTCCAGCGCATTCATCCTGAAATGATTAATATTGCCTCTCCAAGCACAACTGCTCAGAGAGACAGAAAAGAATAATAGTTCCTTGATTATAAAGCTTCTTTGAAACAAAAACTAAGCTGCGGAGAGATTATGCATTAAAGTTAAAGTGATGACAATGTACACCCAATAACGTTTCATAGCACCACTAAACCTTAATTGTTATCAACAGAGGTTCTGCAAGAGGACGTTGTACACTATTTTCACATGGGGATGGGTGCAACAGTTCTTTTTTTTTAATGATGGTCTATCTTCAAAACATAAAATGTTTATTCTGTTTATAGGGCATAAAAACTCAGAAGGGGAGGGAGAAACCCACATTTTTAAATTACTTGAGTGATTATATTGAGTATGGAAGCTTTCCAGATTTGATAATGCATTATAGTTTACTCTTTTGAATGCTATACAATTACCTACTGATGGGTTCTAGCTTAGATAGCTTTAAAAGATGTTTAGGCAAACTATAGACAATAGGTCTCTGACTGGGGCATAGATACAGCAGGGGGAGAATGGAGGCATTGCACTTGTTCAATGAAATTTTCCTTCACTCATCAAATTCCTAGCATTGCATTCTCTTGATAATTTGATGGTTTTTCCCTGGAAGCTTGCACTGTATATATAAATGCTGAAATGAAGCTTTAAGCTACTGCAGTGATAAAAATGTGAAGACTAAAGGGAATTTTAATTGCAGGAGATAATTCTTATTGGGCATGGGAATGCCCTTATTTCACCCCATCCTAGTTGGATGTCCCACATCATAGAATCATAGAATCAAAGAGTTGGAAGAAACTTCATTCGCCATCGAGCCTCTGTTTAAAAGCCTCCAAAGAAGGAGCCTCTACCATACTTTGGGGCAGGGAGTTCCACTGTTGAACAGCTCTCACAGTCAAGAAGTTCTTCCTAATGTTCACGTGGAATCTCTTTTCCTATAGTTTGAAACCATTGTTCTGCATCCAAGTCTCCAGGGCAGCAGAAAACAAGCCTGCTCCCTCCTCCCTATAACTTCCGCTCACATATTTATACATGGCCATCATGTCTTCTGTCTGCCTTCTCTTCTGCAGGCTAAACATGCCCAGCTCTTTAAGCTGCTCCTCATAGGGCTTGCTCTCTAGGCCCTTGATCATTTTGGTTGCCTCCTCTGGACAACATTTTGTCAACATCTCCCAGCTTGTCAATATCTCCTCTCAGCCTTCTCTTCTGTGGGCTAAACATGCCCAGCTCTTTAAGCTGCTTCTTGTAGGGCTTCTCCAGACCCTTGATCATTTTAGTAGCCCTTCTCTGGACACCTTCCAGCTTGCCAACATCTCCCTTAAATTGTGGTGCCTAGAATTGGACACAGTATTCAGGTGTGATCTGACCAATGCAGAATAGAGGCGTAGCATGACTTCTCTGGATCTAGACACTATACTCCTATTTATGCAGGTCAAAATCCTATTGTTTTTTTTTTAGCTGCCACATGACATTGTTGGCTCATCTTATTTTGTTTTACATGCTGTTAGTAAAGGGACCTCTGCATAAGAAGCTGTACACCATCACATCTGAGTTGCAGTGAGCAACAAAGAGTTGAAGATCAGTGTCTTCTTTCTTTATTAATAGATGTCAGAGAGAGGGAGAAGAAGACTAGATGGACCTTCATTATAGCCATTATAGGTTTCTAAGGACTCACAGATTGTCTGTTTGGTTCTTTCGTCTGTCAATGAGAAGGGAGAGAGAGAGTTAGAAGGGCAACCTAAGATGGTGTTGTCTTTCATCTATGCAGGTGTATAGGTCTTTTTGAAAATATTCTAGCACACTTGTGACAAACCTGTGTATGTATGTCCACACAGGTTCCATCTTTCCTGACCATTGGAATCATGGTTGAGGCTGATGGAAGATGAATACAACAGGTTCACCATTCTTGTTCTAATAGATTTAAATGTCTTGTCTGATGCATGGAATGTAGCCTTGGAATACCTATGGAAGGAAAGAAAAAGGAAAGGAGAACAAAGGGGTAAAAGAATTTTAGAACACTTTCATGACTGCTAAATTATTTTAGCATAGGTTTCAAGTGGCTTTCCACTTTTTTGGAAGCATTGATGGGAATGCAACATTGAAACAATAAATATAAATGCAGGTGTGTGACACTAAAAGGGGATTCAGAATAGGGCAAATATCCCTCCCCCCGGTAAATAAGCTTTCATGAAACATATATGACACTCTCATGTGCCTGCCTCCAAGTCTGTAATTACAGATAATTTATTAAGAACCCAGTATTGATCTGTTAAACAATGTAATGCTATTTGTTTGTTGTTGTTTATAAGATGATCTGTCTCCTTTACACACACACACACACACACTTTCATCTGTTTCATATTATTATAACTGTTGTGGAAGACAACTACATGGGTTTTATTACAGTGCCTTTGAGATCAGAAATGACATGCCTTTGCTCACTTTTAGGCATGCGTATAATCTGAAACATAGTGGGCAAATTACTTTTAAGTTTGTAGAGACAAACCTGTCAGCTTCTGACAGCCAATTTGCTATACCACTAATTAATAATGAAGCACCAAGTCTGTTGCTATTTATGAAGCCTAGGAAGTGTCACACAGAAATGAGAATGCCCCACATGAACAAGCAGAAGCAACATGTGCAAAGGTCCTGAAAAAATGAATTTCAGCAAAGGTGGAACTATGGGATGATGTGTGTCTGCAATATGAAGCTACAACCTATATCTCCATGCAAGTGTAATGCACTCTAATTCACTCCCTTGGAAGATGGCCCAGAATTGCAATTGGTACAAAGATTGGTAGCCATGCTTCTAACTGGAGCTAATGATAGGGGGCGCATGATGCCCCTATTAATGCAGCTCCACTGGCTGCGAATAAGTTTCTGGTCCCAATTCAAAGTGCAGGTTATGATCTATAAAGCCTTAAACCAGTGGTTCTCAACCTGGGGTCCCCAGCTGTTTTTGGCCTACAACTCCCAGAAATCCAAGCCAGTTTACCAGCTGTTAGGATTTCTGGGAGTTGAAGGCCAAAAGCATCTGGGGACCCCAGGTTGAGAACCACTGCCTTAAACGGTTCAGGTCCTGCCTATCTTCGGGACCACATTTCTCTCTCTATGAACCAGCACGGACCACTGGGGAGGCCCTTCTCTTGCTCCCCCTACCGTCACAAGCACAGTTGGTGGGGACGACGGAGAGGGCCTCCCAAGGAAGATTAGGCAAGCCCCTACACTGTCCTTTCATAGGGATTTGAAAACCTGAATGTTTCAATTTACATTTGAGAATGCCTAGCCCCTAGTTATAAATATCAATTCCCTAGATTCCTTAATAATATTTTGTCCCCTGTATTTCATCCATTGCCTGGCCCTATGATAGGCTGCTTGCACTATCCCATGCTCAGTGCTTTTATAGCCTGGTCATGCCCATTGTACTACTGGCAATTGGTTTTGTTGAGTACTGTTTTAATTGAGTTTTAACACTGCTGTTTTATATTCTTATGTTTTATTGAATTGTGTTTTTATCTAGATTGTTATATTTAACTATGTTTTTATTATAATTGTGTTTTTGTTTGAATTGACTGTTTTGTATTTGTAGGCATTTTGTCTCATATGTAAGCCGCCCCAAGTCCCTTCAGGGAGATGGTTGCAGGGTATAAGAATATTATTGTTATGAAAATCCAGCTCTCAAGTCACTGTATTATTCTTCCACCATTGTTCCATATGAAGATTTTTAAATGCCAACAAAGACAATGCTACTAGTCATACTGCAGTAAGCCCCAACTTTTCAAAATGACATGTACAGCATACTGACTCATGCCCTTACAGAAATGCTTAATAACATAAGGGAAGCACTTCACTCTTTTTTGAGTGATTTCTGCTTGACCAAACTAATTCCATTACCAGTTAGTCATGTCTACCCCTGACTAATAACTCATGCAGAGCTCTGCAACCATTTTTCATCTTGCTCTTCATCCAGGCCAGTGCCCAGAGAGGCTTGCTAGTTAGAAATTATGTGGAGGTATTCTGTCAACCTTCACATCACAGGAAGTGAATGAGGGACAAGGTCAGGCTTTCCATAATGGCTGTGTGAATTGACATATGACAAGAACCAGTACCAAGACATTTCAGAAGGTGGGGCAGGCATGGTTATCTAAGAAGCCCAAACTTTCTAATGGACCTTATTGTTCTCCACAAAATGTTTACATGGTTGACAGGGGAAAGGGAAGTATGTGATTAAAAGCTTCCTGACAGTTTAGCAGAAATCTGTTTACCTTCAAATATCTCTGTCAGTTCATTCCCCCTGAAAGAAAAATCTTCCAAAAAGGTTCTGAAATCCCAGCACATATAAGAAGCCAAAGGATTCATTCAGAATGAAGGGAAGAATGCTTGACATACTTCTGCATTTTCTGCCCTTAGTGCATTTATGACTAACTGAGCAGTGTGACTAAAAATGTTTAGTGGTACTATTAACTTTATTTTGACACATCGCTGCCCACCCTCTGCCTGGTGCATCTTAACACTCCCTCTTTCTTCTCAGCATTCAATTCACAAGTTTATCCTGAGCGCATAGAGCAATACTGCCAAAGCCAATAACTATGGTATGCTTTTGGGAAGACTTGTAAAATGAAATTGTATTTTATAAGGTACAGTGTCTTCTTGTTTCTTTACCAAGTGAAAATTTCCTATGGGAAGCATTAAGGAACTTGATAGGTTGGCTGTCCTTTTTGCCATGTATTGGGAGAAATCTTAACTCATCTCCTGCTTTCTTGAGCTTCCCATGAGGTACAGAAATGTAGCAAGGTGCTCACTCCTTGGTTAAGTTTTCCTGTCAAAGAGATCTTAAAATTCTTCAGATTTTGCTTGTGTCAATTCTCACTATGGCAGTAAATTCAGATCCAGATTACATTTTTAGGTGGAAGCTAGATGTCCACTAGGCCTGGGTAACAACGGAAAAATTTGTTTCTAAAATCGATTCGTTTTTTGGGGTTTTTTGCGTTTCGATATTTAAAAGAATTCCGAAATTTTTCTTTTAAAAAGTACGATATTTACGAAATTTCGTAAATGTTAAAAGAATTACTAAACATTAACGAAACAAATACGAAACAATAACGAATCGATTCGTTAATGGTGGACGCAACCGCACAATATGCTAAAAAACCTCCAAATGGGACAGGGGGAACTCCTGAAGCTTCCCTCTCCCTCTGTTGTTGACTGTTGGCGTGATATTATAATTTTTTCACTAATTAAACAAAAAAACAACTATAAAACTTGCCCCAGACATGTGGAAATAATAACGAAACGACCTCAAACCAATAACGAAATGAATACATAAGGAATCCGAAGCATTTACGAAATGAATTAAAAAATTCATTTCGTTTTTAAGTTGCTCCAGAATGGTTCGTTATCATTTCGTTATAAAAAAAATAACGAATTTTAACGAATTACGAATTAACGAAACGAAACGGCTCAGCCCTAATGTCCACTTCAGTTTATCATTACTTTTAGGAAGACATTTTAAAACAATAATAAAAGTCAAAAGTAAAAATGGTGGAAGGAAATCAGACAAGGTAATTATATCTTCATTGCAGGTAACTGGCTTTTTTTTTTTGCATCAACTATTCTCTCTCCATAAGTATAATAGGTAGAGCTGTGCAATTTGGGTAAATCGTGATTCATTTTGGTGTCCCAGATTTCAGTTGGGACTCTGATCCATTTTTCGGGGAGCCTCCCAAATGTGGAAGTACAGAAATCCATTTTCAATCCAGGAAGTCAAAATATTCGTTTTCAATCAGGCCCATTGGTGGCAAATGGGGGGGGGGGGGTTACCATGCTCCTCTTCCCATCATTTTAGGCATTGTTCATGTTTATATCTTTCATTGAGACCTGAATTAAAAGCATTCAAGTTAAAATACCACCCTTTCTAGGATTGTTTTTTTTCTCTGTCTTTTTTCCTGTCTTTCTGTCTGGGTTTGAGGCAGGGGGTTAAGAAATCCCGCTTACTGGGATCCTTTCCCTTCTGTCTTTAGAGGAGACATGAGTTTAAGATGAGGGCTTAAGAAAGGTATATGAGGTAGGCCCGAAGGGAGTGCAGTCCAATATTGTCTGCAGTACCAATACCCCTTAACTTTGTTCATGTGAAATATATCCAATGAGCCTGGGAGTTGCTGAAGTATTTTAAACAAGAGACTTGAAGCCACATATAGTTTTGTAGCTGTTGTTTAGTCCAGGCAGTGTTTTTATTTCCTGTGTTCCAAGATATTTTCTAGGTGATTTAATTGCATCAAATCATCTGTCTCAAATAGCAAGTTCTGTAGCACAGTGGTTGCTAGTAGCATCCGTGTCAGAGGTTTAATGAATCTGCTATGAGTATTAGTCTCCTTTTTAAGGGATCTGTCCAAGGTGCTGAAACCTACATAACATGGAGGTATGTGTTAAATTTTCAGGATTTTTTTTTTTTTTTTTTTTTGCAATCTGAAATAAAACCTCTAGCAGATTTATTGCATTTCTGGCATGGACTCCACAGGTCTGAATAGGGTAAAATCATGTCTCATATCTAATAACTGCAACATAGATTGGTTAGACAAGAAGAATAAGAATTCACCTTCACTCCCAATTGAACTGCATACTAAAGTAGGTGTGCAAATGAAGGTTGGTCTCAGTCTAATACTCTATATGTGACAACTTAAGTGGGTAGCATTCATCCCTTCATATCTTGTTGAACTGAAGATAGTCAGTGGTGAGAAGTTTGAGGAGGGAAATTTGAGTCTTTGAAGATCTGCACAAGGGCTGAACACATTCCAATATTGATTTCACCTTGATGGGTTTCCAGCAATTTCATTTGGGCACAATGTGAATACTAATCCAGATAACATCTGGATCCTTATTTGCTGAACACTCAGAAATCTTTTTCTACTTACAGATCTTCCTTGTTTGATTGGAGATCTGTTATATAATTAATGGTCCTCTGGTCCTTCAGCTTCAATGAACACTTGGGCTGCTTAAAATAAGCTGTTGTAAAATGTATGCTACACTGTGTACTGTTTACAGCTGCCAGCCTACTGCATCTTTTGAGTATAGAGCAAATCAGAGTTGCATTAGAGGAATGAAATAAAACCAGGTGAGAATCTAATCTTTACATCAAAATGCTAAAATGAAGTAAAGCCTGTTTTATGGAGGTAGAAAATACATGCTACAAAGGAAAAGCCTATTATATTATAGTGTTGCACACAGGTCTTTTCTGTGTTGCTTCTGTAGCAGCTCAGCAAAACATTATATTTTTTAAAAAGTATGAGGAAAATAAGTAGGTTGTAGGACTTTAGAGACTCTGATAGTTGCCTGGATTTCAAGATTGTCCTTCCTCCCCTTTCTTCTAGCAACTTAATTTTATTATAGTGACCCAAGATGTCTCTGTACAGATTCTACCTGGTTTCAGTTCACTTTGATATATTCTACATCCCATAAAATATGTCCACCTGAGAACCAGATTTGTATCAAAACCAATGAAAGTGGCCAATGATTTAGTTTCCACTTATGTGAAATATAATAATACATTTTAAAAATGGTTGTAGAGAACTAGTATTTTATTTAAAAAAATAAAAAGGAAAAATTACTTTCATCAATGCCTCTCATAGGTGATTCATGTGATTAATTTCATTGGGATCCTAGACAAAACAGAGAGAAGCATTATACATTTGGGGAGATTTCCAAGCTAACAGATTTCTTTTAAAAAAGACTTTCGGGACTCTAAATGAGCCAGAACCACGGAATATTTAGTAATACAGCCTGCCCTCCAAATGTGGGGGACTGACATTTACAGATTTGATTCACAGATTTGATTAAATATTTTCTCTAGACCTCTCAAGGTTTTCCAGTTTAACTATGTGGCTATTCTCCAGTGGAAGTTTACCATAGAATTATGCTGAAGGATTTAAACATTTCTATAAAGATGCTCTCTCATGATTTTTTTTAGAGTTTTTAAATTTTTCCCAATTTAACAAGGATCCTGCACTCCTAACCTCAGTGAATGTTGAGTAGTTTACTGTAGTTTGAAAACAGATAGAAAAAGAGGATTGGGAGAGAAGAGCAATGGCTGGCTTGGAAGAAATGATATTCTGAAACCCTTCTTGGGCGTACTGAAGCCATACACCATTTGCACAGCTCACTTCTAGCAGCAGTTATCACCACCATGTTCTCTCTCTCAATTTACTACCTCACTTAAAGAAACCTAATTTGAATCTTTGATTTTATTGGTTAATTAAGACCAAGTACACATAATTTCCAGACAAACATTGTTGCTCAGATACTTATCTAACCTTTACTGTCAGTCTCATTATTTTTTGTTAAAAAAAACTAATTCTATTAGCTACTACTGTAACTAATAATAGTCTGTTGTTAAGACATCACATTATGTGTCTTGGTCCCTATTAATTGGTAGATATCTACGGTCATAGTTACAATTGGAGATCCTTGGAGATTAAAATACCATCGTTCCTGTACATATGCCATGTTACCAATAAAAAAGTCATTTTAATGTGATCCATTTTAATCGGGTTTTATTGCTTTTACCAACAGGAGCAGGTTCTGTTGGTAAAAGTTGTTGTAAAGTTTTATGTTTATATGGGTGATGTTAATGAGTTATAATTAATATGTTTATTGGGATTTATTTTTCTTCTACGTATTATGATTTGCCTTTTTGATTTATTTGTTTTGATTTAACCTTTTTTGGATTGTAAGTGTGACTGGTATTATGTGCATTGTTTCCTCTTGTTGAAACTCACCCTGAGTCCCCTTAGGGAGAGGAGGCAGAATATAAATAAAGTATCATCATCATCATCATCATCATCATCATCATCATCATCATCTGTGGCACTTGTTGATAGAGCAGTCTTCATTAACACATGTGGTGATCTTATGGGAAGTCATTGATTCTAAGAGGGCATAAAATAATAACAGTGTTAATGGAAGTTTTATGATGAAAGATATGCATTGGTATAAGAGTTGGAAGGCATTAAATCAATTTGTGACTTGTCCATAAGATCCTTCTTCAATTAGTGCATATTTCCCATTTCAATCAACAGTCTAGATAAAATAAATCCCAAAGCTGTGTCATTCACATTTTAAAATTTGTTGATTTTCTTGTAAGCCATGTGGTATCTTTAGGCTAGAATGTGCTGAATTCACACTCAGGCTTTGTACTCTGGGGTAACACTAAAGAGTTTCCTGTTTAAATACACACTGCCACCATTTAAACTTTGATTTCTTCTGTAAACTGCTTTAAATTGTCTCACACAGAGGCATACAGGGGCAGTGATTGTAAACAAAGAACAATGTTGTTTATTTGAGAGAACTTGAACAATACAGGCTTTAAGCTTAGCGGTTTCAATGTTGAATAAAGCGTATGTTTTCTTTAAACAGTTCAAAACTTAGTTGCAAATAACACTCCTTTCTCCCTCCAGAAACTACTGGCAGGATTCCTCTCTGCCTAGTAATCCTAAACTCCACACAGACAGTCCTTTCCTTTTGTGATTTGTCTCTCCACTCCCCTAGCTATCCTTCCCAGTAGCTGTAAATCTTCTCACTAACTTTTTTCTCAAGTTAAGCTCCGCCCACTTTCTCCCAGTCAATCACAATCTCCCCTCATTTCCCTCCAAGCTGTTCCTAAGCACGCCCCCTCCAGGAAATGAGATTCTAAGATGGATGCCCCCAGGCACCCTTCTAAAATGGCTGCTGAACATCCTAGGCCTACTTTTCTGAGCTTATCCTAGCCTACTAGGTAAGGGAATACATCACACCATGTTAGGAAAGAAAGCAACTTATTCTCGTATTTATTTCCTTCCTTTCACAAGCAACACTTTCCCTGCCATATGACTCATATCTTTGACATGCATACCCCATACATAGCAACTGAACATATTTCTGATTGTAATATCATATTTGTAGGTACTCTATTAGAGATGCAGAAAGAGTATGCAGAAAGGGGAAACATACTTTTTCAAGAGCCATGCAAGAAGTGGGCAGCCAACATATGCACAGACCATGGCACCAGGCAGTTTGAATGTATGCATATATACAAGCAAGTGCTGCTTCAAGTTTCCTTAGGCTGAAGTATTCAACTCAAAACCTCTCTAGAACTGACCACTTGAAAAATGAAAGGAAAAGGTTTAATTTAGGTTTTCACTGGCACCCTCCCAGGACAATGAGAGCTAAGGGCACACAACTAGCTTTGAGCAAGGCTTATGAGAGAATAATGTGCATATTTTGTTGCATTTTTCTCTTATTGAATTGAAATCACAGATTCTGCAGTTATCCCTATGTCAGCTATGGGCAGGAGACCAGATGGAATTTAAAACTGAGTATTTACTACTGACCTTGAGTGCTCATTCATCAACAACAGGGTAGCATATGGCTCAAAACAATATGTTGGTTTGTGCTCTTAGCACTGTCCCCAAAAACCTGTATAAAGTGTTGTCTTTCTATGCACAAATCTGCAGAGCAACCTTGTAGACAGGACTTGTTGTCCAATAGCCTTTGTGAAAATTCCCAATAATATACATGCTGCAACTGATGAAATGTTTGTGTTGAGTTCCTAAAGTATAATATAGAATTTAACCTCATTGTAACCTACTATATAATAAATAGAATTGTTGGCAAAAAAAGGTC
Organism: Anolis sagrei; assembly: GCF_037176765.1. NCBI lineage: Eukaryota > Metazoa > Chordata > Lepidosauria > Squamata > Anolidae > Anolis > Anolis sagrei. The sequence goes on from NC_090024.1 coordinate 97,699,773, forward strand.
ATTACTAGTGTTGGGTTAGATATCCCAAGCCAAAGTAAGACTTATAGCTACAAAAAGCAGCTCAATGTTGTATGTTATTTACTCAGTCAGTCCCTTTGCTAAGAATGAAAGCTTTGATGAAGACTTTATCTGTTCACTTCTACCTTTTAACAGACAGTATTTCCAAAGCACTGTTTACAAAGGCAGCTGGCAAACAGAAAAGCCTATCTGCAGTTGTTAGAAAATAGTTTGAAAGGGTGAAAGGGCAAGAATAGAAGGCAGGATATGTTTCTGAAGGTTGAACTTCTAGGAGTCATTCAATTCTCAATGAAGTTAGTTTTTTGCCTTGATTTCCTAGGAGTACAAGGATAATCAATATGAGAGAGAAAAGAGAATTTGTAGTACTTAGCTCTGACTTTGCTTGCATAAAATCAACATTTATCTTTGTGTAATGAAATGGTTCTGCCTTGACAATAATCTCAGTCCTTGGAGACAGAAGGTTGCCATTCCTCATTCATGAAAAGACATTTGAAAGACATCAAATAATGTTTCTCTTAATCATGTTGCTAATGACTTTTAAAAGTGCATTTCCCCCTTTACATATGTCTTTCATTTTTTCCATCATTAATTCACTATACTGTCTAAAGCATTGCTTACATGTTCACATTCTTTCAGATTGTCTCATATTTTAGTTGAAATTAAAACATAGATTGCAACTGTCATGGAAGTGTCCTAGGCTCACGAGTTGTGCTGACTTCAGTGGAGACAGCACACTTCTTCCCTGGTTGGGCAACACTTCCCCCGTGTGCAGCTTATGGGGCTACAGAGTTGCTCCATGTTCTTGTCATTTCTCCTCACTTGCTTGGGAGCCCCCGGTGGTGCAGTGGGTTAAACCCCAGGACAGGTTGCAGCTTCGAATCCGGGGAGAGGCGGATGAGCTCCCTCTATCAACTCCAGCTCCTCATGCGGGGACATCAGAGAAGCCTCCCACAAGGATGATAAAATCATCAAATCATGCAGGCGTCCCCTGGGCAACAACTTTGCAGACAGCCAATTCTCTCACACCAGAAGCAACTTGCAGTTTCTCAAGTCACTCCTGACATGACAAAAAACAACAACAAAAAAACCTCACTTCAGTCATCCCTTTTAATTTGATTTCTGTCAAATTGTATTGACACAGTTTTCAAGTGTTCCAACAGATGTTGTTGGAACACAGATGATGTTCCAACAGATGATGTCTTTTGTTATCACTAAATTTCCAATTGAGAGTCATTTTCAGGGTTTTATAAAAGACTACTTAGTAGCTAAAATAGAAAATTGATTTAATTAAGTCTATACAAAATACATAATGAGTAATAGAATTTAAATTAGTCCATATTATAGACTTACTCTTCATGTGTAGCTAAAAACAAAATTGTTTCAACCCCACCCCTGATTTTTTTTTTCTGGCTATGAGTCTGGATACAAGTGCCAAAATAGCTATGAATTGGGAGGGAAGCATCTATTGATGTGTTTACCTTGTTCACATGTGCCCTTTATTCAATTGGTCCTGCTGATTGTTTTGACTTCTCAAGTTCTCTAGGGGCTAAAGAATATCCCCTTTTCTCCATTTTGTTTCCCACAATTTTTGAACCTATCAGATTGCATGAGTATTGAGCTATAGAACCCCCACTCCCCTTTCGCCATCTTTGCCTTCTGTTCATAAATGGTCAAGTTAATAAACCTTTGTAAAGTTTACATAAAACTGGTACAAAAGGTCATGGCAAATGATAGGGCTCCACACTGTGCCACTAATTCCCAACTACCAGCATGTAGAAACAGACCTTTGAAAGAAAAAAAAGTTAATTTAATCTCTTCTCTCTCCCAATCCTTTCAATTTTTCTAGTATGATTGCTTTGTTTCATCTTAACAGAAGATGGACACAAATATTAAAAATTCAAAGCCATTCAGAAATCATTCATTTCTTTTTCTACCAGTAAATGAGAACATGTATGTGCTTGAAAGGGGGGAAAACATGTTTTTACTCATCTTGGTTGTTATTTATCTCCACCATAGTGCTCTTTTGATGTTTGTTATTTTTTGTCAATAATAATAATTATTGATTCTAATATAAAGAGCATGAGGAAATACTTTCTGTGCACCAAATCCACAAACATAATGATCCACATATTTTATGCCTTGAAACTGTGAGCAGCTGGAGAGCAATTAACACTTATATGTCTCCTTTGTTTGAAAGACCTTACTATTTGTAAAAATACAAACTTCTTAAAATTATATTTAAAAGTTTAATATACGCAAAGTTTCAGGTTACTCTGGCTGGGCAGGGGCTTCCAAATTCATCTTAAATTTTCTTTTTAGTCATTATTGATAGAGTTAATGGTTGATTCGATTGTTGCTTTCATATTCTGTCAATGTTTTTTATTTTGTTTTATGCTGTTGTTTATGTATTTTATATTCTGTATTTTGTATTTTAATGTCTTATTTTTTTAAAATTGTTGATTGGGCTTGACCCCATGTAAGTCGCCCTGAGTCTCTCCGGGAGAGGGAGGTGGGGTACAAAAATAAAGTTATTCTTATTCTTGTTCTTCTATTATTATTAGTTGATGCTGGTTTATATATTAAAATATTGATATCCAACGCTATTATAGAATCTCAGTATGGTAATAAAACCAAATCTGTTTAAAACAATGCAAAATGTATAATAGTAAAAAAAGAACTGGAACACCCCAAAAGGCACGTAAACAACTTAACAAGTTAACACAATTTAAACTATCTAGATGAAAATATTTAAGTTTTGTCGCTAATGACTTCATGATGTATGGACCTTTCTGAAAAACTTGACAAACCGTCTTGGCTACCCTGTATGTTTTCAGATTTTTGGTCTAGAGAAGTGCCTCCATGTTTGTTTGGAATGTCGTTTTAGCTGAAAATGTGTGATGTCTCTAATTGAGAATAAATACAGTGAGAATATCTATAGGTATATAAAATATATAGGATAAATTCAACCAGTAAGTTAGCAAGGAACCTTATGGAAGACAGCCAGCTGACAGCTTTTCAAGGTCAAATCTAAGTCAGGGATTGTATTTAACAATGCTTCTCTAGAAAGGCTTTTAAGGAAATGAAAGCATAATGGAAATCATTGATTAGCAGCTAGCAATTAGGAAACACAGGATATGCCTAAATGGTCAGTTTTTGAAATTGAGAGAATAAACAAGAAGTGTGACCCTCAAAGTATTTTCTTTGTTCCCTGTGAGCATGCTTGTAAATATAGCCATTGATTGTTACTGAAGGATAACAGAACAGATGCAGTACATGGAAGCAGAGAAATACATAAAACATAGAAGAGGGGGAGGATTTGTCTTAGATGGCTCCTGCAAGAGGAGAAAATTGACAGAAACAACAAAATGGATCTTCATACAAATTTAAAGTTATAAATAATACAGAGATAGATGTAATGGAACAGAATGGTGTAGGACTGAAAGCTACCAGTTCATAGATTTCTGGGGAGTAGAGAGTTGATAAAGGTTTTACTAACTATTCTGATTGTGTAGGTGCCTTCAGGTTGACTATTGACTTATGGTGATCCCATGAATGTCTCAGGCAAGGAATACTCAGAGGTAGTTTTACAAGTTCCAGAGTTCCTTCCTCTGAAATATTGCCAACAGCACCTGGTATTCATTGGTAGTCTTCCATCCTAGGCTGACTCTGCTTAGCTTCCAGGAACTGAGATAATGTGATCTCTAGTGTGTTTAAGTCATTATTGAACAGAAATGCATGCACACAAACATACATATTACCTCAATGCTTCTTTTTCCAAAGTCCTTTCTATGCCTGCCCAGTCTTCTTTTTCTTCCTTGTCATCTGTCTTACTGGAAGTTTGGTGTTTGTTTGAAAACAACATCAGCATTTAGAGCTGGAGAAACATATTTTTCTTCTCAGGTTACAAGAGCATGTCTTTATTAAGAATGCAATAAAGCGTGGAGTGGTAAAAAAAAAAAACCCCAAACTCCAGTCTTCTTGAGGTTTGTATTCATGCAGACATTTGGAGTAGGTTCCATTCAGACTGATCTATTAACCACATGCACATGGTTACCACCACTCCTTCCTCATCACTGAGCATAATAATTTTTTCCCATTCTGATCCACAATTCCTATTAAGCTTTGGTTCTGCTTGGTCAGTTGATCTGGCTGAAAGCTAGAAAAGCTACTGTAAGTGCAACTCTATGATTCTATGATACTGCATATTCCTGTATGGTTTTGTTTTCAGCCTTATGGAACATAGGGAGTAAAATCCTGTAGTGTCCACCTGCCAATGGAAAAATTTTGGTGCCCCCCCCCCTTTTTTAAAAAAAGATAGGTTTTTTTTATATATTACTTTAGAACAGAATAGAACAATGGTTTTAAAATATTGGGAATGCAATGTCAAAAAGTTAAAACAAAACCCTTTGCTGGAGGATTCCAAATGAGATAGAGGAGATTCAGGGTTTATGCTGGTGGATAAACAGAGGGATTCCCATTTTGTGAGCAGAATGAACATGTGCAGTGTTCCATGTTGCCCTTTGCAATGTTCAGGGATATTTGTATACCATACAGTTTTTAAAATTAATTTTCCACTAAATCTTCTGGTTTAGCTAAAAATCCAGAATACTGAACCATTATGGACATGCAAGTGAAAGTTCATCCTCCCAATTATACGATTCCCTAAAGGTTCCTTTATGCAGTTTTGTGCTTAATTACTCTTCAGGTAAATTTTGAGAACATTAAAATATGCAAATCCTAGTAATCAGAGCAAGGGTTTTTCATTTGCATATTTATTTTCCCCCATCTATGTCTGTGTAATGATCCAGTCCACAAATAATTTTGACTTGATTGACTGACTTCTCTTACTGCATGCATACACATTAGGAAGGAGTAGCTATTTGGTGATCATGCATGATTCACCATTGTCTTTTAAGGCCCAACCAATTTTCCCGAGAGCTCACTAGATAAATATTAATCTCTGCTTCTGCTCCATCCTTTACATCATCGCTGCTTATTGTTATTTTTAAGCTAATTGTATTGTTTTAATCTGCTTCTGTAAACCGCTCCGAGCCAAATTGGGAGTAGAGGTATACAAGTTAAATAAATAAATAAATATAATCAACACTATACCCTTGTTATTGTCACGTTCTGCTCTAGATTTTTCTAGAATAGTGGTAACTTCTGTCCAATTCAAAAAGAGAGATTAAGCATGCTATTGATAAGAAAATACATTATTTGTCATGTTAGTACCACTGAAATGGATATCATGGGTGTTTTGGTGTGCTGGCGTGATTAAGCATTTATATTGAAAGAACTTACAAATTATTTGTATTGTAACTATAATGTATCCAGGGTATTTTGTATGGCTTTATCTTTAAAGAGAAAGCATAGGAACCTTCTGCCATGATGTGACATGACATGTCTAACACATTTATTTAAAAGAGGTAAGGGTAGGAACATCATCATGTATTAAATGGCACCACCAAGCAAACCAACCAGGAGATAATATCTCATTGTAGGATGAAGGACAAAATAGATACAATACTTTTGCTTGCTTGATTTCTTGCTTGTGTTGTTTTATATCAATTTTTTCTTCCATGAATTGAATGAATAAAAATTCATTGATCTCCTGATACAAATCTAAAATAACACAGTAGTAAAATAATAATATGGTTTCTTATCACATAAAAACTCTTTCCATTGTAACTTAGTTTTGTTACTAAAAGCCCACATGATTGAACAGTTATTTGCTTATAAAGAAAGAGAAGGAAATAATCTAGCCTCCCTTGGTAGGAAGTTTCAAAGCTCAGAGTACCCACCGAGAAGGCCATGTTTTATAGCTGCTGCAGGCATGTCTCAAAGAAAACAGAACCAAATGACTGTCAACTGAACATCTGTTTCTGGGCTGTACTGTTTTGTCATGCACTTAGGGAATCAACTGTTTCAATCAAAATACACACACACAAACAGCTGGAAGGTCACAGAAAAATGTTCTTAGTCGCTTCTCTGGCACACTACATTTTTTTCTGTACATGGAGTTAATACGTACTTTGTGCAGAGTACAATCATCCATGTCCCACAATTTATATAGGCCCAATCACTACACAGTGGGACCTCTACTGAAGAGCATCCCAACTTAAGAGCATTTTGAGCTAAGAGATGTCACTCGGCCCAGTTTCACTTTGACATAAGAGCAGTTTTTGAGTTAAGAGATAGTGCAAGAGGGAGCGCTAGAGTGAGAGCACAGGGCTTTAGGGCTTCAAGAGAGCAGCTTCTGTGCCTTGTGCTCTTGTCCACTTTGGGAGATTGCTGTCCAATTTGCTCTTGTTTGCTTTGAGGAAATTTAGGTTAGTTTATTTTGTGTGCTTTTATTCCTGGTATGTTTGGCTTCATGAAAAGAAAGAGCAAGGGAGGGAAACTGAAATGAGTACACTATAAAGAAATTGATGCTTTAGACTCTTCACTTTGTGGGTCCTTGCCACAACTTCGTATTTCTATCATTTTAAAGCTGATCTTTCTTTCTTTCTTTCTTTCTTTCTTTCTTTCTTTCTTTCTTTCTTTCTTTCTTCCTTTCTTTCTTTATTATTCCATGTGAATGTGCAGGTTTTGCCTTGCTGTTACATTGCTGCCTCAAATGTGCTTTCTTGCCACAACTTTGTGCCTCTACCATTGTAAAGTTGATCTTTCTTTTTATTGTTCCACGTGAATGTGCATTTATACTTTATTTGTTATTCATAAAGTACATTTTCTTATTTTAAAAGACATAAAATTGGGGGGGGGATGAATTAATAGCATTTCAATGCATTTCAATGGGAAAATATTTTGAGTTAAGAGAGTTTTGAGTTAAGAGCTCGATCATGGAACAAATTAAACTTTTAGGTCAAGGTATTACTGTACTCCAAACGTACATCACCTCCATTTTGCTTCTTTTGTCCAGATTACCCTCCCCTCTAGAGCTAGGAAGGGGAACCTACAACCAACAAACCTCAATTTAGCATTCCAATTCCCTGCTGCCTTCAACTCTTATTTTTCCCCTGCTTTCTGGCATGCTACATCAATTCATTTTAGTTGTTTTCATTAGGTGGCTTTGGAGGTTTTTTACAAATCTCACTGCAATGTGTGTGGTGTATTGGGTGGGGTCATTGTAAGTCAACCCAAGTAGTTCTGCCTTTCTCTAATACTAGAAAATTTTGACTGGACCATATCTATGACAAACGCACACAAGCACACATATACACACCAAGCCACTAGACAAATTCTTAATCAGGTCATGTATTGCATGTCTCAATTTGTATTTGTTGAACCAAAGGAATAGTAAGACTGTACAGATATCATCTCAAAACTTTGCTCAGTTTCTGAGTAGCCAGTCTTAGAATTTTAATACTCTTGAAGGCAACAAGCGGTACATAACTGTGTGTGTGTGGGCATCAAAATGGAGTTTAAAACAAAGACTTGCTTTAGTCCCCTTTGAAATGGAAAATATTGCTCCTCCAGGGGAAGAAACCCTCCCAGGAATATCAAAAGCTCCAACATCAGAGAAACCTTTAGTTAGAGCCTGGCAAAGTAACAAAAGCCATTTGAGTTGAAATCCCTTTAAAGAGGTAAGCTTTCATTGTCTTTCATACCCTTGATTGTCTTTTACACCTTTCCGACAACCCCGGAAAAGCAAATACTTGGAGTTTTGTAGCTTGAACTTCCTACTTGATACAGTCTAAAATAAACTATCACAGGGCAATGGGAAATGACTTTTGCTATCAATGAGACAATATCTGTGCCTTGTAACAACTTGTGACTCCTGTAAATGGAGTTATTCACAATGTTGCTTTGGAAGAGTGCAAAGTAGGGATGCAAATCTTTGTTTATTTCACTGTTGCACACAAGAAAGCAAAAGTTAAAAAACCTCATTAGGCTGGAATATGGGAGGCCTCCTTCTCTTATTCTTTTTTAAAAAATTCCCCCTTATTTCAGGGCTATTTTTAAAAAGGATTACATAGAAGGCCTTTTTCTCTCTCACTCCACAAAATCCATTTTTGTACCAAATGCAGCGTTTTGAATAAAATGTTCATGCACAAGCACCTTTGCTTGAGGCAGATGCCAGAGGAGCTTTGAAAGCATTTTGTGCTTTCTAGTTGGCCAAAAAATATATCAGTGTTTTGTGGATTTTGGAATTTGTTATATTTTCTGTCTTTCTTCATCCTTGCTTCTGAGCTGCTATTGAAAAATAGAACTCAGTGTAGATTTAGAAAGATTTTATTTTTCCCTTTTGTGTTTTTATATAGGTTATATAGGTTTCTGGAAAAAAATCCTTTTTGTATTTGCTACAGTCTTCTTTCAGACACAATTTATTTTATCTCTAACTTTTTCATGTTTGTGAATGTTAAAATATTCTCCTATTTTCAGTTGACATTTTGACTCTCATCTCAATACAGTTCAGTTTATCTTTTGTTGCACTGGATGAGCCTTCTGTTCAGAGCCATTTTTCTTCTACTTATCTTGTCTCGGTGACCTCAGTTTCTCTTCTTCTTTGTGGGTTCTTATACCAACCCACCAAATTTTGTCAATGTGAAGATGTCACCTATGTTGAAATGAAAACAATAATAGGAAACAAAGCTGGGATAGATGAAGAACAAACAGTTCTTGTAAGAAAAAGCAAGAGTCCAGGAAACATTTTTCTGCTCTCCCCCACTAGAACCTAGTGTATTTTTAATAGTACTGTTCTGGACCCTCAAGGTCTCTAACCCCACCCTAAAAAGAAATCCAAAATAAAGAAAGTAGAAGTAGACATTCATTTCTAGATTTTGAAATTAGCATCTTTGTCAATCTTATTTCAAATGGTTACTCATTGCTAACCACACAAAGGAATAAGAAGGCCAGACAGAAGATTTTGGATGAATTAAGGACAACTTTACCAATTTTAACGATTTGAATGTTGTTATTGGAAAACAAAAACTAAAGGGGGAGCAATTGGGGGTTTCACCTCTACCATATATCCAGCTTTCCTTGGGTGTAATGTAGCCTTGAGATAAACCCTACATATAAACAAGTTGGAAGGTTGACCTGAGGGTTTCAATTCTCAAGTCACATGGCCCTGGAGAGACCAAAGCTCAAAGATCAGCCCCAAGGGCAGTAATTTCCTCCACTCTGTGATCTCATGGATCTCAGAGGCAGTTCCAGATTTCTATCCTTTGCAAGAAGTGTGCCAGAGGTGTTCACAAAACTCATATCTCCCCCAATGCCTGTCAGAGAGGGCCCATTTTAGACACCACCCTTGGCCATTTACCAAGCCCCGCATAACATTGTTGAATAAGGAGGGAAAATCCAATTCTTAATGAGGGAGGGAAATTCCTGTCCATCCCTAAAGGGATCAGAAGTCTTACACTGTGAAAGGAGGGGGGAGAGTGGGTCAATGAAACCAAAATGATGCTAGGACATAAGTTATGCTAGCCTCTCTCCATTGGAGGTCAGCAAAGCAACATACCTGCCCCACAGCTTTGCTAAGATTGGGGGAAATTGTATAATTCTTACTTATGTCATTGTACTGTGTGTAACAACATAACTTTTCAAGCCTTTGCCATACCAATGTATGCACAGTAGGTGCAGATGACTCCAGCTCTTAATGTATGTGGCGTATGTGTGGGGTGTGTGTGTTTGTATATATAGAGAGGGGGGGCGAGGGGGGAGAGATGTATATATATTCATTTGCCTGTGGTGCATGCTTTTGAAAAGTTAGGATTGCTGTAGCTAGAACAACACTTAGAATTATTTTGTCCCCAGTCAATGTTTGCAATTACGCTATAAAACTGCAAGTATGACTTATCTTATATGTCTCAAGTTATTGAGCAAGATCTATTGACATAAGCTGACCATGTACAAAATAGAATCTTTGGAATTCACCGTTTTGTATAGAAGGGAAGGAGATTCCTTCCAAGAGTCAAACATAATAGTGGAGAAGATTACTCAGTTACAGATATTTTTTTAATATTCTTAAGGAATTGCTACATGCCAGAGCATATGCCTCTGGGCACATCTACACTGTAGAATTGATGCAGTTTGACACCCATTTAACTATCATGGCTCAGTGAAATGGAATCCTGTGATCTGTAGAATAGTGAAGCACCTGCACTGTTTTGAAGAGAAGACTAAAGACTGTGTACAGATTCAGCTTATATATATATATATATATATATATATATATATATATATATATATATAAACAGCATTGAGTCATGACAATTAAAGTGGTGTCAAACTAAATGAATTCTGCAGTGTAGATGCACCCTTAGTGTGGTATTCAAACTGCAGGAGGAAAATATAAACTTCTCTCTCTCTCTCTCTCTCTCTCTCTCTCTCTCTCACACACACACACACACACACACACTTTTTTCAAGAAACTATCCCCTCAAACTAAATGAGTAAATAAATGACATAATCTCTTTTTCCCAGCAGAAAAAGACATTTTCAAGGGAATCAACAGGATGGAATCAATTTACTTGAGTAGTTGAAATGAATCACCTATTGGCATATCTGTTGTTTTCATCTTACTGCAGGATTCAAAGACAGTTATCAAAATCCATGTTCAATCAAGAGTCAAATTAAACCCCTCCCAACTGAAACTGGCTAATAAAAATGTTTTTATTAGCTTTGAGCTTTACACCCTTTACATATCATGGAGGACTTTTTATTAAGCCTGGAGATAATCCTATTTACAAAGTACTCTAGTTTATTCTCTCTAGTGTACATGCTTATTATTAGAAGCCCTTAAGGTAAACTTTCCATACTTTGATATCAAAATACACATCATGGAATCCAAGCTTGCCACTTAAGAAATCTGAAAAAAGAAAGCGGAAGAAGAGTAATCAAGGAAAACAAAGATTTTGAGGTGTATAACATTTGAACAGTTTTCTGTGCCTAGGTATAGACTGATTGCTGTGTAAATTGCTTCTATGATTGAAATTCTGTGAGGGCTAAGATGTATTATTTCCTACTTTTTCCTTAAAAATAATTACACATCTGTCATTTTAAAGAAATCAAATATCAAAAAATGACACAGAGTTTAAATATTTTTTGTTCTCCCCTAACTCAAAGCCTGCATTGGCTTTAGGAAGAAAATCTTAATTAAAATGGGGGGAAGGGTCTGAAACTACTTGGCAGGAAGACATAAGGGGAAGTTGGGGTGGTAGGAAGTAAGAAAGGAACATATAAAACTTAATGTAACACAATACTGTATAATTGGAAAAATCACTTGGAATTGCTCAAGAAAGAAGCAAAGAAAGTGGGAAGAAAATCCAACCATGATGTTGTCATCATCATCACCACCACAAATATTATCAACAACAATACTATAACTGTTGTAGTTGCTTTAGTTCTCACTTATGCAAGTGGTGCCCTCATTCTCTATTATTTACTCATATTTTATTCTATTCATTACACTATTAATACATTTTTCCTGGGTTATAAATATCATTTCCTAATTGGTTCCATGGGACAGAGTGGAGACTGGGTCCCACACAGAGAAATGCTGTTCAGATGCCCAAAAGTGTAGAGGGCCGATGTTTGTGAATGACTTAAAAGAGAAGATAAACAAAATGTTAGTTAGCCTAGTGGGAAAAAGGAGCTAGGTGGATGCCTGCGCCTTTTAGTGGTATGGTAAAAGTTAAATAGGCATGGTAGGCCCTGTGGCATCCCTTGCTCTAGGGTGTGAAGGCTTGATTCCCACAACAGTCCCGATATTTTTCATAAAATGGTAGATACACTTGGGGCTGGATTGAGTGTCCTCAATCTTAAAAATTATAGAGAGCGCCCCCAGGATGGTCTTCCAGCTATGATTGGCCAAGTGGTACATCCAAAGAATTTTCGTTGGCTTTCGAGATGAATATGTCCTTGGAGATGATCAGACAGAGTGACACCTGGCTCAGGGACAGTTCTCATTAGTGGCTAAAAGTCCATGAGATGTTTAACAGATTGATTCCCCTTAATAGGTTTTCCCCCCCATTTACAGGTTATTTCAAATTCTTTTAATAAGTAGGTCAGGAAATGGCCCTTCAGATCCATTTTTTGTGTGTCTTGCCCCTATTTCATGGTGGGAATTCAATAAACAGGAATAACTTTTTCAAACCAGGAACAGAATGTTTTTTTTCAAATTCTGTTACATAGTTTTATCCTTCACCTGCTTTATGAATTTGGAGGAAAATACACTCAATCTGAAAAAAGTTATCATACAAGTGCCAACCCAACAAATCTATTTTTCTATGAAAAGTGATGGGTTATTTAAATATGAAAACATAGATGCACATTTAAATGTATCATTTGAAATGCTACAGTCCCAAGAATTGTACACATGATCTATCTCTGTGTGTTATTCAGTTGTGAGATATAGCTCTTTCTATTCCCTAACATGTTTTCTTTTATAAACTTAATCTACTTAGCTTGGTGGAGAAATCAGTGAATGTTTTCTCCTTCCTCATTCAATTCTTCTTAACATTTTCAATTTGTTAGAGCTTTCATCCTACGTATAGAAGATGGATTGTGCAGTTTTCTCTTCAGACCATTTCAAGGCAACCAACTGCACATACTAGCATTATCTTTCACTATAATGCCATTCATTGGTGGTGAATTTTGCAGAGATATTGTTTCATCAGGGACTATGTCAATGCATGGCTTCAGGGAAACTTAAATTTACAAATGTATCATTGATTTTGTATCTAAACCACATGTCGGCAAGCTACAATGAACAGACAAATTTATGCTTATTTTCAAAGGATGGACACAAAAGATACTGTATTAAATCTATTGATTGTAGCTGCATTTATTGACTTCAAGAAAGCTTTCTAGCCAAACAAAAGAAGTATACTTTATCTGTGATTTGTGCTCTCTCAAAGATGGTGCAAAATTTGATATTTTTGGTGTTATACAAATGCTCCTATTAAGACACTCTATGAATATATCTAGTTTTCCTCTATTGGTTCCCAGGGTTCCTGATGACACTAAAACTGAGGGGGGGGGGGGATCCTGTTAATGTTCCCATTGATGTGAATAGGGAAATAACAACAAAAAATGAATGGTGTTTTCAGAGCTCCATAATATTTTCGACATGGACCTCGTCTGCCATTTCAGAATCACTTATAATCAAAATGGGTGTAACACGATTTTCATTAAGGCAAATGAAGAAGACTGTCTTTAGTCGTGCACACCCCTAGTAATTACCCTCATCCCCCCAAAGATAATAATGGGCAGCCATGATCAAAATAAATAAATAAATAATCAGTTTTTGTTTGTTTTGGGTTTTTAAAAAAACAACACAAAATATAACGTACATTTGTTTGAATAGGATCTGCTACATTTCAAGCATGTCAAGTCCCTTGACTGCTGAGAGCCAATTCATTTGTTGCAAAATTACTTGACTTATTAGTCATGATTTGTGGAAATATGCAAAACACCCACCAGAGACTTTTGGTTCTTTCTAATCATGTAGGTCAAGCAAAATTCTTGTCTTAGGGAATTATTGTAACTTCTTTTGTTAAAGGAACATGTTGGGTATTTTAACAGTAAAGGATGACTTATAAGGACTCAATTGCTCCCCTAGGAAAGTTTTGCAGGGAGGATTGAGTGGGTGTAGCAATAATGGAGTAACTTCCAAGACATAGCTTTTTATTTCAGCATGATAAATAACAGGCAACTAAAAATAAGGTGGGATCAAATGACAAAGGGTTCTAATAATTCTATCCTTTTTCATTAAGGTTACCTGTAGGTAAGCAAAGAGTTGTTTGGATGAAGACAATTTAACTTAATATTTTAGATTTTGTTTTTCTCCTTCCTTTCTAAAAAGTGTTGGAGTCTCAGGACATTATTATACATGTCTCCTAAACGCATCTTAGCTGGTGCCTGCCTGGCCCAGCATGTTACTGCACATATACATTTTGCAGGTGTTTTAATCTTGTACTGTGCAATGTTGTGTGATGTAAAATAATCCATATAAATCATGGGGATTGGGTTGGGAATGGAGGGGATGGGGAAGATGTGACATCATTTCTGTGACAAAACAAAAAAATTAACCCTTTTCCCCTCCTCAGCTGCAAAGATAAGATTGGAATCAAAACTTCCATTTAGATTCCAAAGGAATTTGCAGTTTGAAAGCCCATTGGAAACTAATGAAAGACTTACTCATAAGCAAATTCCATTCAAATGAAAACTTCACTTAAGGCCCTTCCACATAGACCTATATCACAGAATATCAAGGCAGAAAATTTTCACAATATCTGCTTTGAACAGGGTTATCTGAGTGGCCTTCCACAGAGCACTATATGCCAGAATATCAAGGCAGAAAATCTCACATCATCTCAGTGTGGACTTAGATAACCCAGTTCAAAGCAGATATTGTGGGATTTTCTGCCTTGATATTTTGGGATATAGGGCTGTGTTTCAAGAGTTAATTTCACTACACCCTATTAATCTGTGCAGTTCATTGGTATGGGATCCTGTGAATTGTATTTTCACAAGGTCTTTAGCCGTCTCTAAAAAGAGTGCTGGTACCTCACTAAACTATAACTCTTAGGATTCTCCAGCATTGAGCCATGGTAATTAAAGGGGTGCCAAACTCAATTAATTCTACAGTATAGATACTAGGCCTGTTTGATCAAGAAAAAATTTGTTTCTAAATTCGATTCTTAATTGGGGTGTTTTTTTGTTTCGATATTTAAAATATTTACAAAACTTTCCAAAAAAATGTTTTGTTATTTACGAATTTTCGTAAATATTTACAAAACATTTTAGAAAAAAAAATTTTCTTGATCAAACAGGCTAAGTGTGAATGTTGCAGTAATGGTCACCTTGATTAGCATTGAATGGCTTTCTCCCACCCTGGACATTCCATAGATAATATTAGATGATATATAACTCACCATTTGCCTAGTTTCCAACAGACCTCTGAGGATGCCTGCCATAGATGTGGGCAAAATGTCAGGAGAGAATGATTCTGGAACATGGTCATATACAGCCCTGAAAAGTCACACAAGTGGCCTCCGCGCACCATCCGGCTCCGGCTCCTGCGCCCTCCTCCTCCTCCTCCTCCTCCCAGCTGGGAGGAGGAGGAGGAGGAGGAGGGGGGCGCAGGAGCCGGAGCCGGATGGCGCGCGGAGGCCGCTTGTGAGCGCGCGCGCGCCATCCAATGGGCTCCGGCTTATGCGCCCCCCTCCTCCTCCTCCTCCTCCTCCTCCTCCTCCTCCTCCTCCCAGCTGGGAGGAGGAGGAGGAGGAGGAGGGGGGCGCAGGAGCCGGAGCCGGATGGCGCGCGGAGGCCGCTTGTGAGCGCGCGCGCGCCATCCAATGGGCTCTGGCTTCTGCGCCCCCCTCCTCCTCCTCCTCCTCCTCCTCCTCCTCCTCCTCCCAGCTGGGAGGAGGAGGAGGAGGAGGAGGGGGGCGCAGGAGCCGGAGCCGGATGGCGCGCGGAGGCCGCTTGTGAGCGCGCGCGCGCCATCCAATGGGCTCCGGCTTCTGCGCCCCCCTCCTCCTCCTCCTCCTCCTCCTCCTCCCAGCTGGGAGGAGGAGGAGGAGGAGGAGGAGGGGGGCGCAGGAGCCGGAGCCGGATGGCGCGCGGAGGCCGCTTGTGAGCGCGCGCGCGCCATCCAATGGGCTCCGGCTTCTGCGCCCCCCTCCTCCTCCTCCTCCTCCCAGCTGCACTTCCTGCAACACAGCTGGGAGGAGGAGGAGGAGGAGGAGGGGGGCGCAGGAGCCGGAGCCCATTGGATGGCGCGCACGCGCTCACAAGCGGCCTCCGCGCGCCATCCGGCTTCTGCCACGGTGCACTGCTGGGGTGCTTGGGAGCGCCGGATTGGCTCCCAGGCACCAGCACTGCAGCACAGCAGCCTCCATCCCATTAACGAGCGGAGCTTCCGCTCATAAAAAAAATGGGGCTGCTGCTTCGATATTTTCAAACCCTTCCGGGTTTGAAAATATGTTTTGATATCGCTTCGGATATGCAAAAAATAACGATTTTAATACGAAATAACGAATTAACGAAACGAAACCGACAGGCCTAATAGATACACCATTGGATGCTGATGGCAAAGCAAGCTACCATTCTCAGGATTTCATAGCATTGAACAATTCAATTAAACTGTTCTCAAGCAAGAGTCTAGTTTAGAGTAGATAAATGATATATCTGCCCTTTGTATAATCTCCAATCTGTTTAGGAAATTATCTGGACTGGGATGTTGTGCATAGTACCAGCTTGGGTACTCTTAACACATGATTAGAAGAAAAAGTAGTCACATAAGTAGCAGTTCTTACTGCCTAGAGCTTGTTCAGAGAATGGGGTTTCTGGGAACAGTAATATATATATAAATAAAAGTATTCCCTCAAGATCTGTTACTGCCTTTATAGCTAATTTCTATTTCTTTGTCTGTGTATCCTCTGATGGATTGGAATGGGTTTAATATACTAGGGTTGAACTAATTTAAAAATAGGAAAAAAAGAAATGTGAATTCTTATGGTACTAAAATGCCAAAACAACATGCAAGTGTATTTCTCATCATACTGGGAGCAACCATATTCAATTTGTCCCCTTTCAAAATTTGTGGATAAATTTGTTTTTAAATAATTTATCATGGTTCACAAATTTCTTCATGTTTAGGAGAGAGGGAACCCGATTTTTAAAATTTCAATGTGAGAGAAAGCTAAGCTAACAGATTTGTGTGTCCCTGGTTTGCCCTTCTTGTAATAATGATTGACATTTTGCTAGATAGCTGATAAATTGTAAGTGTTTGTGAGCTCATTTGCAAGTTATTTTATCCAAGTACATGACAGCCTGATAAGCAATTAATGAGTCACAGACTATAGCTCAAATTAGCAAAATGCATAACAAGCTTAAAACAGACTAACCTTGATTTCTGAAATCTATCACATTTGTACATTGAAAGACATGTTTCCATCATAATTGGAAAGCTTCCAGTATTGTGAATTAATATACTTCATTAGAATACTGTGCAAGTCTTTGTTATTTCTAATCCCCATCCTCAACTATATCTGAATTAAGGATACCTTAATAGATATTCATTTTCAGATATTTAAATGTTTTTAGTTTCTTTTTCAGTTCATTATTTGAAAGAAGAATAAGTATATACTAGATAATTGAAGATCACCTTCAAAATATTGATGCTAGTCTAGTAAACCCCTAGAATTCCTCAGGCAGAAATAAAAAAAGATGAATGGAAGGAAAATGCAATTGTGTAACCATCTTCACTAAAATAGACATAGACTTGGAACAAGATAGTCTTTTAAAATTTTGAAACAATTTCCTTTTGATATTTGTTCAGGTAGCATAGTCAAACGAAGTCCGAGGTTGTAGTAAGCCAAATCCAAAGTAGCGAAGTTCCAAAGTCCACGTAGGCAGCGTCATAGTCAAATCGGTCCGGAGTCAAGGAAGGGGAAAATCAGCACTCATAAGAATCCAAGCCGAGTTGAAAGCACACATGAACAGAAGCAGTAACCTGTAGATCCAGGACCCAATGCCAACACGAAACAGGCAGCAACAAGTACTCCATGCACGGACATAAACCAACACCTTGCCTTCTGCGAAGATTCCCCATTTCAGAGCCTACTTTTATTGTACACATCATCATCAGAAGATGAGCTGACCTCTGCCCCGCCATTATCTCTTGCAGATGTTCTTGATTCCACTCGTGAACTCCTACTCCCATCCCTCCAATTTCTCCATCTTCTATCAAGACTTAGATCCCCCCAAGACTCAGATGTATTTCCCGATTGCCAATCCTCATTACCAGAGAACTCTACAAATGTATCACTAGACGTGGGCTCCGCACATACAGCTTGTACCTCTTTTAGCTTAGTCCAGTCCAATGTGTCATCTTGGTCTACATCACTCCCTAACCCATCACCCCCAGAGAAACTCATGAATGATTCCTCGTCTGTGGGAGCATTAAGTATATCCCGGATCCTCTTCCTCTGTAGCTCCTCATCAGACTCCTGCTCCCGAGTAGCCCTTTTCCTTCCCTTAGACCAATCCATGATGTTTCCTTCCTCCTCTTCACTTGTTGACCCATCATCCCCAGTGAAACCTATGAATGAATCCTCGTCTGTGGGAGCAGTAAGTATATCCCGGATCCTCTTCCTTTGTTGCTCCCCATCAGACTCCTGCTCCCGAGTAACCCGTTTTCCCCTTCTAGTGCCCAAACTACTATTAGCATCATTACTCGCAAGCTCTACTACAATACTTTATTTATTTACAGTATTTATATTCCATCCTTCTCACCCTGATGGGGACTCAGGGTGAATTACAGAACATACATATGTGGCAAACATTCAGTGCCATTTTATACACAACTAGGCATACAATTATACATTGGTAAGAGGTATATATATTGGCTTTCCCCATCTTATGGCATCTTAGAAGAAGTTGCCAGTAATCAAAATATTTCTCGTATCACATTTCCAAAAGTCCCTGGATACGTTTAAAATACTGTCTAAGGAGATATAATCTAAAATGGCTTTGATTTGTATGGTAGTTTAGAAATATGCAATTATATCTCCCTTATTTAATATTTACAATTTTTTTCAAAGTAGCAAATATTTGATAGCAAAAAATTGGGGCATTCCAAGTTTATGTCATCTCCCCCTTTAAAGAACAATCTCTTGTGAGCCACCAAAATGAACAATATATAACTGGACAAGCCTTATTAATTTAGGCTCATCTACATGGACCTTATAATAAAGACTCTATCTGAGTCCATTTCTGGCTGTCCCCACGACATTTTTACATCCTATAAATAATACAAGTTAAACCAGATTTTGTTTTCATGTCAGAAGCAACTTGAGAAACTGCAAGTCTCTTCTGGTGTGAGAGAATTAGCAGTCTGCAAGGGCATTGCCCAGGGAACGCCCAGATGATTGATGTTTTCCATCCTGTGGGAGGCTTCTCTCATGTCCCCGTATGAGAAGCTAGAGTTTGACAGACAGGAACTTACCCTACTCCCCGAATTTGAAACACCAATCTTTCGGTCAACCAGTCCTGCCAGCACAAGGGTTTAACCCATTTCACCACCAGGGACTCCAGATTAATCTAGTTTAACCCTATGAAAAGATCAGGGGATAATTTGAAGTTTGGTTGTGACTTAGGAGCAATGTGGACAATGGGATCAGACCTCATTTGGATTGGTCCATTGGCCACATGAGATACAGCTGCCATTTCTCCATCCAGTCCCTTCTTCTTTCTGGTGGCAGTAGCAACATGGTTGGTGAGATGACAGTCCAGTAGGGTCTTGGACCATGTGGGTCATGTAGACTCTAACCCGCAGCAGGTTTGGGAAAAGTATATCTTTTTGCCCTGGCCTGGTCTTGGATTTAACAGCCAATGTAGACATGGTCTTAATGGGCCTAGGCTGGGTATGTCCTCCAAATGACATTTCTCACCTAATATTCAAGTTTGAAATATTTGCAGGGTCAGTCAAGTTATTTGGGACACTGATTCTTGCAAAAATTAGTTTCTACTCTTCATGTACATTCTTGTTTCTCTGACTACCATCATTGAGGCTATATATTTGTGTCAGCAGTAATCACTTCAGGTCTTTCACATCAGAAGCTAGAAGGGTAGCTGTATTGCTTACACATTTCACTTTGCTGAAGTAAACTTTTATAGCCAGCACTGGGTTTCCTCATAGCTCTAAGTTTTCTGTAGAGATACTGCATCTTTGGAACTCTCTCACCAAGAGATCCAGTAATAATTGATTAGAGCTATCTTCCCCAAGCAGACACTTTCCCAGTATACTAGAATGCAGCTTTCATTATCCCCCACACCATGAGGATTGCAGAATTTGCAATAGGACACATCTGAAAAGCTTCATGTTGGAAAATGATGTATCTCAGTTTGATTTATCACAGTTTGGCCCAAAAACCCTTTCACATTGCATCCAATGTACAAATTATCTTGCCCACATCACATGTTGATTTCTCCCTCCATATGCCTGTATGTGTGTGTTGTGATCTAGATTACAAATGCCTGTCGGGAAAGGTTTTAAACTAGAAAAAGATGGATTTAGATTTGTGTAAACAAACTGAAATTTAGGGCACATCAGCAGTGAACATATAATCCACTTTGAACCTAGCTTCAAACTGAAGTATTTTATAGCTGGGTTCAAACTGGTTATATGGTCAGTGTAGATGTTCAAAAGACACCAGAATTGCTTCTGATCAGTTGTAAGATAGATGAGAGATTCAGCCTATAATGTATGGGGTTACACTCTCTATGAAGATGTAGGTCTACAGGTTCAATGCAGTCCTGAATTCAATTATAGTTTGGAAGTAAGATCTTGGTAGGTGCCAGGTATGCATTTGTGCACAAGACTTGAGTACTTACTGCACCCGTTTCTTAAGACATCAGATCTCACTAGGTGACATCTGTTTGGTTTATTGTAACATATTTTACATAGATTTTCCTTTGGATATGGTGAGAAGGTTACAGCTGGTCTAAAAAGTACTAACAGATTGTTTGCTGGGGCTAACCATGAGGAGCAAATATCTCTCTTATTGAAACAATTCCATTGGCTACTGGTGAATTTCCAGACTGATAAAATGTATTGTTTAAGACTCTTAAATATCTGTATGGTTCAGCTCCTGGTTATCTAAAGGACTGTGTTCTCTCATATGACTTGGCTGTGTTTTGAGATCTCTGAGAGAACTGCTTTGCTCAATTCTGGTCATGTGATGGAAACATAGGAGAGAATATTCTCTGCAGCTGTTCTCAGGCTCTGGGACTTCCTTACAGAAGTTACGTAGTCTGGCAGTCTCCTCACTATCCTTTCGTAGGTGTATAAAAGATTTTTTGAAAGTTCTTTGAGACTGATGGCTGACTGGAAAACAATATTATGTATGACCTATATTTGCCACTGCTCTTCATGAAACTCCTTTAAAGAAACAAGTTTTTTTCCTTTCTCAGTCAATGAGTAATGTTTCATAATTACAATTGAAGTTTGTAGCTTGCCCTCTTTCAGTTCCTATTCCCAGCTAACTGGGTCAATGTTACAAATCTTCACGAACATTGAGACTTTAAAGGAAAGTCTACTTTATATCTGTTTTGCAGATTCCAAGCAAATCATTGGAGTGAAAGAGCCAGAGTTCATGAAAACTGCTGGAGGACCAAAGCTTGCAAATTATTGGTCTAAAGCAGGGATTCCCAAACTTTGGTCTTCCAGGTCCCTTGGACTTCAGTTCCCAGAAGCCTCAGCTGTCTTGCCAAATGATCAGGACCAATATTTAGGAAACACTGGCCTTAAGCATCAAAGAAAGTTCCATGGGATCATGGGGCAAGATGTGCAATCATTCAATTGTTTTGCAAGAAATAAACCTGCCTTTCCCTCAGAATTATGACATATTTTTGTTTTACATGCCATCTTTCATTTCCAATAACTTGGATTGATGTTATGACTTTTTGGGAACATGGCATGTCTGTTTTGCATCGTGCAATGGAACCATTGGCATGAAGAAGCAATGATTCAACAAAGTAGATTGAAAACTCTAAACAAAATATTAGCAGTTAAGGTTCCATGGAGTCTGGTGTTTTGTGAATTCCTAGAGTCAACAAAAGATGATCCGTAGATAGGTAATTAAATAGATAGATTGTATGAAGGGTACCTATGATTCTCTCACTGTTGACATCTTCTGGGGAAGCCCTACTCTTGATGCCACCTCCATCGCAGGTGTGATTTAGTGGGGATGAGAGACAGGGCCTTTTCAGTAGTGGCTCATCGGCTATGAAACTCTCTCCATAGTGAGATCAGATTGGTCCCCCCTATCCTAGATTTTAGAAAAAGAGTAAAAACTCGGTTATGCACTCAGGCATTCAGGTAGTGTAATATAGAATCGGCATAGTGACACTAATGATGGTAATGGGAATAAGTACCACATGTTAAAGTTTTAAAGTTTCATGATATGTTTATGTTTTCTCTGTTTTATTGTTTTGTTTATATATTGTTGAATTGTAGCATCAAATTG